>NC_133326.1:160086933-160397558 GCF_042186555.1 Aquarana catesbeiana | reverse complement strand
CCCTCCTCATTACCTCCTATTTAGTGGCCACCAGTGATTAGGATGTATCCCTTTCAGTTCTCCCACATAGAGGAGTTCAGCTCCCATGGTTGAGACAGAGGATCTTCCATTCTATTACTAGTGTAGGACCCACTAATTCGGGGGTACTTTGTCGCAGTAAGTGGGCTTAGCACTATATGACCATCTAGTGTGACCAAACCCCCGTATTTTTTGAATATGTTCAGGTGTTCAGGTGTTTTTTAACTAGCCCTGCAGGAAATGTCATTCTTGTATGTGTGCGCTGTAAAATATTTTGTATTGTTTATAGGTCTTACAGCAGCACCATCTTGAATTTAAATGCATTGTATGGTGTGCCCCCCAAATATGTACTTGTATCTATCCGATATGTCTTTATAATTTTAAATATTGAGGTAAAATAGGAACTCTACACAAACCACTTCACTACAAATGTTGGAAAATTACTATGTACTAAAATAACTCGTGTGCTAATTAGATTAATAATTTTTTGTTTTCACATAGGGGAAAAATCACTCAGCCAACAACAAGAAGAACAGTCCACCCCCAAGCAAAACATGATTGGGAAATCAGCCCAAGTCCCATTGAGGATGTGGAGGAAGGAGAGGTGGGCGACATGGGCACCTCCACCAGGTGAGTGTCTGACACACCAGCTTACGTTAATCTATGCATGGCTGCCTTTTGTTTAATGTAATTTGTCTACTCTATTTTAGGGGATCTGGTTGTGCTTCATTCAAGCAACAGTGCCACCACCCGAGGATGTGGAGGAATTAGGCTACATGGGCACCCCACCAGGTCAGTGTCTGAGACAACAGCTTTATTTATGGTAAGGTAAACTATGTATGTGTGCATATTTCTAAAGACATTTTTTGGTTTCATTCCACTTAGGTACAACAACAAGAAGTGACTATTTCACCTCTGAAAGTGCCCAACGGCTAATTGGTCAAATAATGGCCTGGAATAAAGACATTGATGAAATGCGTAATCGGCTGGATCGTATGCAGCAGGAAATGAAGGACATGATTGATTTGATGTTTTGGGTCGAATCTAAATGCCCTTTTTTAAACCCCAAAACATCAATCATGTCCTTCATTTCCTGTTTTGCTGACCCCATTCTGGGCCTTCTCTTTCTTTTTTTGGCAGAACATAAATGGCTGTTTAACCTAATGTAAAAAAGGAGGGCTGTTTCTCGTAAATACCTCAAAAATCCACAAAAAAATAAAACTTGATTTTCTAAAAAACACAAAAAAAAAAAAGTGATTTTAAAAAACCAAAAAAAAATAAAAAAATTGATTTTAAAAAACAAAAAAAAATAAAAAAAATTGATTTGCAAAAACCAAAAAAAAATTAAAAAATTAATTTTAAAAAACCAAAAAAAAAAAAACTTGATTTGCAAAAACCAAAAAAAAACTAAAAAAACTTGATTTTAAAAAACAAAAAAAAATAAAAAAACTTGATTAAAAAAAAAATAAAATAAAAAAACTTGATTAAAAAAAAAAAATAATAAAAAAACTTGCTTTTTAAAAAAAAAAAAAAACAAAACTTGATTTTCCAAAAAAAAAATAAAAAAGCCTGTTTGCGAAAATCAAAAAGCCAAAAATATTTTTTTGTGGATTAGGTAGAAATATTTAAATATAATTATATTTTGCTACATTATTAAGATATCATTATATTTTTGTCTATGAACATTTTATACTAAATGCAGAACTGAATGCATAACAACCATTAATAAAAACATCTCCTTATAGGATTTTAAAAAATGTGTGGTTTGTTATTTCAAGGCTCAGTATCAGTTTGGTTATAATTGTAAAAAAGTTGTTTACAGTGGCAATGGAGCTTATTTAGACATTTTTAAAATTAAAATACAGTTGGCACTACAACTGCTCGACCATAACTTAGGAGACAGCCCAAAAGAAAGGCAAGCAATAAATATAATGCCAGATTTCCGCAATATTTTTTTTATTGTAAAAAATTATATATCCTGGCCCATTGCAATGGCCCCCTACCCATAAAATAATTAACATATTGCTGTCTAACTTGACGGGCACTTTGGGGGGCCAAGCCAGTACGGACAGTATCCAGGCCTGTAAGGTTGGCTTCTATTTGTCCGGCCTCAGGCCCAACTGTGCCTATATAATTGGTAGAATGCTTGTTTAAAAAGTTGTGCAGAATGCAGCACGATAAAATGATAAAATTAAGTTTGTATTCCGCCAAATTAATGGCTGTTTGAAACAGGCGGAACCGGCTGGCCAGAATTCCAAACGCATTCTCAACCACTCTTCTATCTCTGGCCAGCCGGTAATTAAAAACCCTCCTCTCCGGGGTGAGGGTTCTTTGGGGGAATGGCCTCATGAGGTGCTTGCTGAGAGCGAAGGCTTCATCGGCAATGAAGACAAAGGGGAGTCCTTCCACGTTATCCTCATCAGGTGGCAATCCCAGGCCACCACTCTGGAGACGCTGGCAGAACTCCGTCTGGGCAAATACTCCTCCATCCGACATCCGGCCATTCTTCCCCACGTCCACATATAAAAAATCATAGTGTGCCGACACCACCGCCATTAAAACAATACTGTGGAACCCCTTATAATTAAAATAATATGACCCCGAATGGGGTGGTGGCACAATGTGGACATGTTTCCCATCTATAGCCCCTCCACAATTGGGAAAGTCCCAACGGCTGGCAAAATGGGATGCCACAGTCTGCCATTCCTGTGGCGTTGAAGGAAACTGGGGAATCAAACAAGAAAACCAAAATCAATTAATTTGGAAGCTAACATTGCAAGAAAATTAGACAATTAAAAACATTATTCCCCAGCATCAGTATAACATTCAATAATTTAATTCTTCTGGAATAACTAATATGGAAAGGCACACTTATCAGATTGCTCACCCCCTCTGATGGAACATTGATTACATTTTAGGGGGTTGTGAAATCCCTAAAAAAAATTACTTTTAGGACACGCAGGAATTTAGGGACTAAAAAGGCTACAAGACTGCAGTTGTCGCACTCTGCAGGTGCAGTTGCTAACCAGCTTACAGTAAATGAGGTAATGTAAAAAGGCATTCATGTTGCAAGGAGTACACAATCACAGGCAAGGGCAATTAATGAAAACACTTTGAGGCTTGCATATGATTTGATGATGGAAATCAGCAGAGCTTCTGCTCATTTACTAAAGCACTGGAACAAATGCACTTGTAGAGTGCACATGCATTTTGCAAACTGCAACATATATTTGCTTTAGACAAATCAACACCACAGAACATTCAAGCAAATTTTAACGAGGGTGGGGGTGGGGGGGTTGTGAAATCTAGATAATTGCTCATTAGCAGCACACTATTTGGAGTGAGTTTAGGTGGGGGGGGTGGGGGAGTTGTGAAATCTAGATAATTGCTCATTAGCAGCACACTATTTGGAGTGAGTTTAGGTGGGGGGGTGGGGGAGTTGTGAAATCTAGATAATTGCTCATTAGCAGCACACTATTTGGAGTGAGTTTAGGTGGGGGGGTGGGGGAGTTGTGAAATCTAGATAATTGCTCATTAGCAGCACACTATTTGGAGTGAGTTTAGGTGGGGGGGGGTGGGGGGGTTGTGAAATCTAGATAATTGCTCATTAGCAGCACACTATTTGGAGTGAGTTTAGGTGGGGGGGGTGGGGGAGTTGTGAAATCTAGATAATTGCTCATTAGCAGCACACTATTTGGAGTGAGTTTAGGTGGGGGGGGTGGGGGGGTTGTGAAATCTAGATAATTGCTCATTAGCAGCACACTATTTGGAGTGAGTTTAGGTGGGGGGGGTGGGGGGGTTGTGAAATCTAGATAATTGCTCATTAGCAGCACACTATTTGGAGTGAGTTTAGGTGGGGGGGGTGGGGGAGTTGTGAAATCTAGATAATTGCTCATTAGCAGCACACTATTTGGAGTGAGTTTAGGTGGGGGGGGTGGGGGAGTTGTGAAATCTAGATAATTGCTCATTAGCAGCACACTATTTGGAGTGAGTTTAGGTGGGGGGGGGTGGGGGTTGTGAAATCTAGATAATTGCTCATTAGCAGCACACTATTTGGAGTGAGTTTAGGTGGGGGGGGGTGGGGGGGGTTGTGAAATCTAGATAATTGCTCATTAGCAGCACACTATTTGGAGTGAGTTTAGGTGGGGGGGGGGTGGGGGAGTTGTGAAATCTAGATAATTGCTAATTATAAGCACACTAAATACACTCAAACAAAATACATTCAAAATGAGTAGACTAGGTGGATATGTTCCCATCACTTCATGCTGGGAAGGTTATTGAAGGAAAATATACATGCATGACAAAAAATAACAGGAAAAAATTCCAGCATGTGTGAGGATAAAAAGGGGACATTCACACTATATTGCAATGATGGTAAGTAGTGTTTGAAGCAAGAAATACATCACATTATCAAAGATTACATAAAAGAACATGTGATGCTAATAAAAGAAAAATATCTTACCTTAATATAGTCCTTCTGCAGGACCTGTATGATGGCAGAACAGGTCTCTGGGATAATGATCCCCAGAGCCTGGGGGGAGATGCCTGTCGAGAACTTAAGGTCCTGCAGGCTTCTCCCTGTGGCCAAATACCGCAAGGTAGCGACCAGCCTCTGCTCCGGAGTGATGGCTTGCCTCATGCAGGTATCCTGCCTGCTGATATAGGGGGTCAGCAAAGCCAACAAACGGTCAAAAACGGGGTCCGTCATCCGGAGAAAGTTCCTGAAATCCTCAGGATTATTCTCACGGATCTCACGGAGCAAAGGCATGTGACAGAACTGGTCACGCTGAAGCAACCAATTCTTGGTCCATGAACTCCTCCTCGCCCTGTTCATGGACTGGTCTTGGGCTGAAGAATAAACTACAGCACCAAGCACATACAATGCATGAGCTCTACGACGAGTACGTACAGGTAACATGGCTTCAAAACGGTCGGCTGGTCAGAACGCACTAAACAGAACGCACTGAAGAACAGCAAGGCCTGTGAAGAACGACCTGAAAATCAGGAACGAGCGGCCAATAAAACAAAGATTTCTCAATGCCAACTGACCAAACGCACTGAAAAGCAGATACAAACCTCACAAGCACAGACTGAACAACAGTTAAAACGAACTGAAAAATACGAGTCTCACAAGCGCGAATCGTCTCTCACCAAACTTCTACTAACACGAGATAAACACGAGATTAGCAGAAGGAGCCCAAAGGGTGTCGTACGGGCTATTGAACTTCCGTTTTATAGTCTCGTCGGACTTGGTGTACGTCACCGCGTACTAGGCTGTCGTACTTTTGTGTGGTCGTGTGTGTGCAAGTCCGTTCGTAAGAAAGTCTGCCGCAAGTCCGCCGAAGGTACGTCGGAAGTATGTCGGACAGGCTGTCGGACTTTTGTAGGTGAAAAGTCCGACCGTGTGTACGCGGCATAATAGACATAAAGGTACCTCTTAACGTGGACTTAAATGCATCCCACTCCGTGGGGGGGTCTACTTTGTTTAAATTTTGCTTCCAGTAATTAGAAATACTCATCCTGCACTCACCCTGTACTATCTCGTCTTCCAGCCAGTATGAGTTCAGGCGCCACAAAGCAGGTCCCGAACCTGGAAGGATGAGAAGGGACACAGACAACGGGGCATGATCGGAAACCCCCCTGGGCAAGTATGAGACGGCGGAGACAACTGGAAGGGTCTCCGTCGACGCAAAAGCCATATCTAGCCTAGACATAGTATGGAAGGAATCCGAATGGCAGGAAAATTGGCGTTCATCCGGATGTTTCCATCGCCACACCTCGGTCAGACCATGAACCTGAGCCCAGTCTACAAATGAGGGAAAAGATCTGCCTCCCCCACCCAGGCGATCCACCGTTGGGTCCAGGACTGCATTAAAATCCCCTACATAAAGTAGGGGGCCCGAAGGTCTATTCAGTAATTGCAGAGATAATTTAGAGAGTACTTCTACTGAGAATGGAGGGGGAACATAGATGTTCACCAATGTAAAAATTATAGTAGAAATTCGTAATATAAGAACAATATACCTCCCCTCTGGGTCTGTTTTAACGCTAATCAACTCAGCTGGAAGGGATTTAGCCAGGAGTATAGATACACCTCTTGAGTAGTTAGTGTGGGTGGCATGATATAGCTTAGATAGCCAGGGGCGTTTTAGAGCCCTTATTTTAGAACCTGTCAGGTGAGTCTCCTGGAGGCAAATAATGTGAGGGTGATATTTTTTTAACACAGATAAAACCAAGGATCTTTTCTGAGGTGCATTCAGGCCTCTAGTGTTCCAGGAGACTATCCTGAGGGGCTGTGCCATAATAAAACATGAAGTAATAAAGATGCATAAGTAAACCTCTGAATTGATATCAATATGAGTAGATAGGCCGTGCCACCTGAAGCACACACAAGCACATGACAAAAAAGTGCGTGGGTCTGCCGATAAGGTAACATGGACCAGGAACATTTTCCCTTCTTTGCCTTAGAAAAAACATTAGGCATATAACTGACCACAGAGGTATTAATAAACCCCTATATGCAATGACCCAGTATGCCTTTGATGACTTTCCATTAGCAAATGGTATAGGTGTGTTAGAAAGAACATAAAAAGTAGAAAAGGAAGGAAAAAACAAAAAACAAAAAACCTGAAAAAAAACCCCAACCACCTTTTTCTTTAAACGTTTGTGCCCCCCACCCCGCTCAGCTATCCCAAACATAGCAAGCTTTGGATCCCTAAACTAGAAGTCCTTCCTAACTAGCAACTGCGGAAGTAAAAAAAAACTGTACCGTGGCCTCGCCCCAAGCTGGTAGGGGGGTAACGTGGGATCCGGTGGGGCTCCCAACTATTGACCGAGGAGTGATGGAAGAGAAATAAAAACTTCTGTTCCTTCCCCTCTAGTAGACATGTCCTGTTGAAGGATAGATGAGTTGAAAAATTCTCTTCTTCTCTTTTCCCTTTCCTTCTCTCCCTTCTTTGATCGGGTGATTGTTCTGGTATGATTGTTCCGGTACGCAAGTTACCATACGATGTAAATCGTAGCAGTGCAGGTTGGATTGTAAAGTAGAAGATCAGGAACAAAAAAAAAAAAAAAGGGGGAAAAAACATTACAAAGGAGAGACATGCAGACTGTTGACGCTGTGGCTTGCATAGCAGGGTGTAGATCTTTCCTTACAGGTTAAGAGTGCCCTCAGTCTCTTCTGCTTCTATGTGCTGCACCATATTGATCGTTCAGCCATTTCATGGCCTCCTTGGGGTTGGTATAGAAAAGAGCCCTACCATCATGGATAATGCGCAATTTAGCAGGGAAGAGCATGGCGTAGGAGAGGCCTTCTGTGCGCAATCTAGACTTCACTGCTGAGAAGGAGATCCGCTGGCACTGAACTTCAGCAGAAAAGTCCGGATAAACAGAAATATTATTGCCATTAAATGTGAGCGGGCCCTTTTCACATGCCAGGCGTAGGATGGCCACTTTATCTTGAAAGTTGAGGATACGTGCTATGATGGAGCGTGGTGGGGCTCCCACTGGAGGTGGACGAGGAGGAGTGCGATGTGCGCGCTCTATAACATGTGAGAATGAGGGCGCGTCTTTACCAAAAATGTCCCGCAGCCATGAATAAAGAAACTTTTCAGGATGGGAACCTTCCGCGCGTTCTGGAAATCCCACAAATCTAAGATTGTTCCTGCGAGAGCGATTTTCCAAATCGTCGATTTTAGCGCGTAGTGCCGCCATCTCGCTTGTAGTGTCACGTATAGTAACAGACATGGGATGCACAGTATCTTCTAATGTACTAATCCGTTCCTCAGCATCCCCTGTGCGGTCTCTGAGATTCTGGACATCTTGTTTCAATAGTGAAAAGTCCATACGGATAGAAGCTATTTGAGTGGAGAGGGAGGCCTTGCAATCCTGAATAGCCAGCATAATAGTAGATAGTGTAGGTTCAGCAGGGGGAGAATCCACAGTCTGACTAAATTCAGCAGACTGCTGTGATTCTAGTGTCTGCAGGGGTTCTGTAGGTGTGCGGAATATAGCAGGAATTGATGCACTCACCCCTGTTACAGAGTCCTGGATGGCTGAGGAGGAGGGCTGCAGCGTGTCTGAGTGCCCTGCATGTGTCTCGGCGCCATTTTGCCTCCGGAACCGCGCCAGTTGTTCCGCTGTATGTGAGGGCCGCGGCGGCCCGTATTTCACCATGTCAGTCAGTCTGGTGGGTGCCCACAGCCGTGGGGAACAGGATAATGCCTTCCACGAGGATTTAGGACCAAGGATAGCTGTAGGATGGCCGTTGAGAGCCGGAGCTGTGTGTCTATGCGACTGCTCTCTTCACCATCCGGCCACGCCCCCCCCAGCTTGATATCTCTGCTTTCCAGTCTGATATGCCTGCTTTCCAGTCTGATGTGCCAGCTTCCCAGTCTGTCCTGATGCCTGCCTTCCAGCCCGAAGTCTCGGTGCCCGCTTCCCAGTCTGATGTTATCGCTTTCCAGTCTGATGTCTTGATGCCTGCCTTCCAGCCCGAAGTCTCGGTGCCCGCTTTCCAGTCTGATGTGCCCACCTTCCAGCCGGATGTCTCGGTGATTTCCTTCCAGCCGGATGTCTTGGTGCCTGCCTTCCAGCTTGATGTCTCTGCTTCCCAGTCTGATGTGCCGGCTTCTCAGTCTAATGTGCCCGCTTTCCAGTTTGATGTCCTGGTACATGCCTTTCAGCCTGATGTCTCGTTGCCTGCCTTCCAGCCTGATGTCCTGATAGTGGTGTCTCAGCCTGAAGTTTTGGTGCCCGTGTCTCAGCCTGAAGTTTTGGTGCCCGTGTCTCAGCCTGAAGTTTCATTGCCTGTGTCTCAGCCTGAAGTTTCATTGCCTGTGTCTCAGCCTGAAGTTTCATTGCCTGTGTCTCAGCCTGAAGTTTCATTGCCCGTTACCCAGTCTGCTGAGCCGGTGCCCCTTACCCAGTCTGCTGAGCCGGTGCCCGCTACCCAGTCTACTAAATCGGAGTCCGTCACTCGGCCTGTTAAGCCAGTACCCGTTATTCGGCTTGCCAGACCAGTGCCCGATGTCCAGCTCACTGGGCTGGGGCCCGTTACCCAGCCCACTGGGCCGTGGCCTGTTACCCAGCCCGCTGAGCCGGTGCCTGTGATCCAGCCTGCCCTTACGGTGCTCGCTGTTCGGCCTAATGTTCCAGAGCCTGCTGCCCAGCTCGATGACCCGGAGCCTGCTGCCCAGCTCAACGGCCCGGAGCCTGCTGCCCAGCTCAGTGACCCGGAATCTGCTGCCCAGCTCGGCGACCCGGAGCCCACTGTCTGCTTTGATGTGTCCGCTGTCTGCTTTGATGTGCCCGCTGTCTGCTTTGATGTGCCCACTGTCTGCTTTGATGTGCCCGCTGTCTGCTCTGATATGCCCAATGTCCGGTTTGACGTATCCGCTGCCCAGTATAAAGTACCTGATGCCCAGCCTGACATGCCCTCATCCGTTGTTCGGTGTGAATCCATTAACTTTGGACAATTTCATCTAGTTGGAGCGTCCGGAGGCCGCTCCTTTGAGGGGGGGTACTGTGATGAAATGGTTCACCCGTGGGTGTCTTTGTCGGTCTCTTGGGTCGCAGTACCAGTGTCCACCAGCAGGTGCCTTCCAACATCCAGGACTTGTAATATGAGGACTCACCTGCTGGTGGCACTGTTGCATACTTGGCCCGTAGTACCGGTGTCCACCAGCGGGTGTATTCCGGCAGTGTGGAGCAGGCAGCACCTTCTGTACTCAGGTGTAACGTGAGGTCAAATCACTGCAGTCTGATAAATACCCGGCAAGCCCTCACATCCTTGCCTTGGTGTCTCTCTCCCTGTGCCCTGATCTTGCTGCCTGTTTTCTTGACCTTGAGCCTGCATCTGTCCTGACCTGATCCAATCCCTATCCTGAGACCATCCTGTACTTGTCCCTCCGGTTTCCTGATTTCCCTGGATCCCTGCCCTGCAGCCCATCCATCCATCCTCTCCCTGTCCTGTTGGTTCCCCGTCCTTTCCCATCTGACTGACCTCCTTGTGTATGACCTCGGCCTGGCTTTTGTTACAATTACGGTATTTCCCATCCATTTGTATATACCATTTGTTTGTGGGTCTGTGGTTGGTTTGCACTGTTTATATTTCACTTATTTGTCACCCATTTAATAAACACCATTATTTTTCACTTACCTGTGTTTCTGGTTTCTTCTGTGCAGTCCACACAGTCTGGTCTACTAAATTCCCTGATAGTGCAACAGTGTTTTTTTTTTAATCCCTTTACACGTGCATACGAAATCCAGCCACTTTGGCAGCTATAAAGCATATTATAACCAACTTTGGTGTGAGGACAACTTTTTTATGATTAAAGGGATAGCATATGGTATGCTCAAACATGGGGGACTGCTATGGACAGCTCAGATGCCCCTTTATGTGCAAATTTGTTTATGGGCCATATCAAGGTGTGCAGCATCTATCCATCCACCACTTTCTCTGATCATGTTGGATGTGCAACATCAATGATATTTTCCTCATATGGGCTGGCAATGAATTGTCATTCTCAAATTTTGCAGATATTTTTGTTAACACATTTTTCACAGAACAGATTCTAATCCAGAAATCTCTGCACAGACCTTGATGTTATGTTTTTTGAGTAAACCATGGTAGTCAATACATTGCTCTATACAAAGCCTAACAATAGAAATACCTTACTCCATTACAAGAGTGCACACCCCAGACATCTTCTAAATAGTTTGCCTATTTTACAGTTCATGAAGATTCTGTGTATTTGATTTGATAACACTGAAATAAGGCAAAAATTAGATTCCATATATAATAGATATTTGGAGAGGGGTTACACAAATTTAATCATGTGTTCGGTCATATCAAATGAGCTGTCACATGTAATCTTAACATACTTGGAGCTGATGATACCTGGCAGGAACCCTCAAAACACCACCACTATTGGTACATAAGTGCAGAAGGAACCTACAGGATCTGTTGGTACAAGTGAATCCAAAATCAAAATATGCCAAGACTCCTTTCAAGATATTAGAATAAGTGGGTCATAAGAGGTGTCACAATTTTAATGTCTGCCTGTAATTCTCTGATCTGCGGTGAATTTTTCACTCACTTGCATAAGGGCAATCATTACTGCATATGTGAATTGTAACACTGAGTATTGCATCTACATGCTAAAATGTCCATGTGCATTGATGTACGTTGGTAAAACCATAGGACCTTTTAAATGGCGTTTTCAGAGACACAGAAGCAACATTAGAACAGCTCTTACCAAGGCCAAAATAGGCTAACTAATGGACCTGAGTAATTCTCTAGCGGTCCATTTTGCTACACCTAAACACCAAGTACATGAGCTGAGGAGAATGGTGAATGAAGATGTGAACCATAAGAAGCAGTGATCCTGATTTGGATCACCAACTCTTGGTACTGTAATACAGGGGGCCTCAACTATAGGTGTGGACGATGGAAAAATTTGTTTTGTTTCAGATTAATTTTTTATGTTAATAAATAAATGTCATCATATTTGATATGTTAGAATGATTCATTTTCTGAATTTGTTTTGTAAATTCAGATTAATTCAATATATTCAGATTTTTTTTGTTAGTTGTCATAAAAAGATTTGTTAAAAAACAAAAAACAATGTGTGCTGAATAAACATAAAGTGCCAATAAATATGATCAAATATAACCCTCCTGGAGTTGATAACCACTATATTGAGTGCTCAAACCAATCTACCAATCCTCAATAAAGTGCAATGTGCTCTGAACTCCTCATGAAATCCTAATATGATACAGTGAATCATAAAATAAAAAATGCAATTGCTTAAGCAATGTTCTTATAACAATCAGTCAATTAGTGAACAATATGATAGTCCAACATATAGTGAATAGAAATAGATGCTGTGAACAATATTATAGTCAAATATATGGTGAACAGAGATAGATGCTGTGAACACAAAATTTTTACTCTAATACACCTGTGCATGTAGCAAAACAATCCTGGTGCTGCCCTCCACCGGATTTGCCCTCACCTTAAGGCTTAGTAAAAGCACTCGTGACAGTAATCAATCCTCTGGGGTACTCCTCCTATTGTTAGTCCTTCCTTTATCTCCCAGAGAAAGTCACAAGGTGTGCCGAAACTAGTAGGAGGGACTTGGAAGACTGACGTATGAGGAAGTGACCAGGAAAGTTTGTCTCGGTGTGACGGACGGAGGGAACACTGCGGACCAGAGCTGCAGAGCTGGTTCTAAGGTGGCACCATCGTCTTCACACATAGGTAGGGATGAGCCTGATGTTCAAATCGAACGTAAGTTCGACTCGAACATCGGGTGTTTGCCTGTTCGCCAAATAGCGAACAATTTGGGATGTTTTTAGTGTTTAGACACAGACCATTTCATGCTTTTGGCAGAGGCTAATACTGTTTTTCCTTTGAGGGAATATAGCACTAGACACCTTGGATGCGATTTATTGCACTCATTATGCCTCTTATGTTTAAATCACCAGTCACTTTAACCCACAGGAGTGGTAATAACTGCCATACTTATTTCACTTAAAGGAATACACACATGACACTTTGGATATAATTGCATATATGCAGACATTTCTTTTACAACCCTGGGACAGCGCTACACACTCACACACTTTTCTTTTTTCATTTTTTCCGCTCATTCCACCCCCTGTGGAGTCAGCGTATGTGAGGGCAGCAGTCTATCAATTTAGGAATATACTTCCCACCTAGGCTTCTAATTACACCCATTAGCGCGGACTCCCTATTTCTTTTGTTACATATAATTTGGGATGTTCGCGACAAATTTGAAAGCCACGGAACACCCTTTAAAATTCTATGGGAGAAATCAAAAGTGCTAATTTTAACCACTTCCCACCCGGCCACTGCACATAAATGGCCAGGTGGGAGCTTCCTCCTTCTGAGTGGACGTTCCCGAATGTCCTTCAGAAGGAGTGGAATCGCGGGGGCGTGCACCCGCGTGATCCCGATGCGCGTGTGTCCCCCAGACATGCCACATCTCGGAAGGGCAGGAGGGCACTGCGATTTGCCCTCCTGATCCACACGATGGCTGTGGAGGGGTGACATCTGAGAGGGGATCGCGCCGCTGCGTCCCCGCACAGCGGCGCAATCCCCATCTGCCTGTGCCCCCCAGAGACAGGAGGGCTCTGTGATTGGCCTTCCTGATCACATGATGA
Source organism: Aquarana catesbeiana (assembly GCF_042186555.1). NCBI lineage: Eukaryota > Metazoa > Chordata > Amphibia > Anura > Ranidae > Aquarana > Aquarana catesbeiana. Next base: position 160,384,352 of record NC_133326.1, on the reverse strand, counting down.
CTGTGTCCAATCACAGTCGTCATGTAATGTAAATAGAGAGCGGTTGTAACTGCTCTCATCTCTTCCTCTCCTCACACAGAGCCTGCCTGTGAGGAGAGGAAGAGAGATCTGTGCTGCAGCTGGGAGATCAGTGAGTTTTTAGCTGTTTGTCTGCTGTTTACCCACTGATCACCCAGCTAGGGTCCCCAAAACACTTGTCCCCAAAACACAGTGTCCCTAAAACAGTGAAAACACCTGTCATACAGTGAACATCTGCCAGTCAACAACTGGCACATCTGTCCACCAACAGCTGGCACATCTGCCCGCCAATAGCTGGCACATCAGCCCATCAACAGCTGGCACATCAGCCGCCTGCCATCTTTAGGCACATCTGCCCACCATCATCAGGCACATGTGCCCGCCATCATCAGGCACATCTGCCTGCCAACATCAGGCACAGCTGCCCAACATCTGTCAATCTGCCGCCCACCATCTGACACATTTGCCACCCGCCATCTGACACATCTGCCGCCAGCCAACATCAGGCACGTCTGCCCACCAACATCAGGCACAGCTGCCCACCAACATCAGGCACAGCTGCCCACCAACATCAGGCACAGCTGCCCAATGTCTGGTACATCTGCCGCCCACCATCTGGCACATCTGCTGCCTGCCATCTGACACATCTGCCTGCCATCAGGCATATCTGCCTGCCAATATCAGGCACATCTAGTCGCCCACCATCTGACACATCTGCCACCCGCCATCTGACACATCAGCTGCCCGTCATCTGGCACATCTGCCCACCAACATCAGGCACATCTAGCCGCCATTTGGCACATCTGCCCGCCAACATGACCAAAAGATTCTACAATGCCAAAGAGGCTCTCTAGATACTCCAGAGTATGTCGAACAAGAGTAGCGGGGAGCTCTCTCCGTCAGACTCGGATAGCGACTATGAGCCAATGGAAAGCAGTGGCTCTGAGATGGAAACCGAGGAAGATAGAATCCTAACAAGGAGAATCAGGGGATATGAACAGGTGCAGGCATCCACCAGCAGCCCAGCACTCCAGGGCATCCACCAACAGACATCCACCAGCAGCACAGCACTCCAGGATGATAGGCAGGCATCCACCAGCAGTGCAGCACTCCAGGGCATCCACCAGCAGGCATCCACCAGCAGCGCAGCACTCCGGGATAGGCAGACATCCACCAGCAGTTCTGCAACCTTCCTACAGGATAGGCCAGATGCTAGAAATGGAGCATCCCATCAACGAGGCAGGGCCCATACTAGCCTCCCAGATGTTCTACTGTATCCAACAAGGCTGTCCGATACTTCGGCAGAACCTGTAATTCCCCTTTTAACAGCCCAGCCAGGCCCTCAGAATACAGTCAGAAAATGTAACCCCAATTTATTATTTTCATTTATTATTTTACCGTAGAGCAATGTAATCTATACGCCAGCCAACATATAGCCAACAGTCCAAATTCTTCATATGCCCATCATTTTGTTTGGAAACCTCTCACAGTGGAAGAATTTAAAATGTTCCTTGGCCTGACCCTCAACATGGGGCTGACAAAAAAATAAACTCCATGCCTACTGGTCTACCCAACCTATCCACTACATGCCGGGCTATTCGTAATTGATGCCCAGAACCCGTGATGATTATGAGACTTTTACATTTCAACAACAATCCCCCTCTCAAAATCATACCAGGTATGATGTTATTCAAAATTCGCCAGCTTCAAGCAGATGTTTACTCCTTATATAAATATTTGTGTAGATGAATCCCTAGTACACTTCACCAGAAGACTTGGAATAAAGCAATACCTCCCCAGTAAAAGAGCCAGACGTGGGGTAAAATTTTATAAGGCGTGTGACATGGCCACAGGTTACACATATGACTTTATCATTTATGAGGGAAAAGACAGACAGCTAAACCCCCCTGGATGCCCTACCTACATTGGAACAAGTGGCAAAATTGTCTGGCAGCTAATCGAACCATTGTTTGGGAAAGGTTACCGCCTATACGTAGACAATTTCTACACAAGTCTCCCACTTTTCCACCATTTGTACCAAAAAGAGACTGTGGCCTGTGGGACAGCATGGACCAACCGCAAAGGCTTCCCACAGAGATTGGTCGCCAAGAAATTGAAACAGGGTGAAATGGCCAGTATGCGGACTGAAGAGGTACTAGCGCTGAAGTGGAGAGATAAAAAAAAAGATGTCTACATCCTAAAAAAGATGTCTACATCCTCTCCACAATGCATGATGACACTTTGGTGGAACTGCAGAGAAGAAAAGGCACCATCCAGAAGCCAAAATGTGTGCATGAGTATAACCTATACATGAGGGGGTGGATATGAACGACCAGATGATGCAGCCCTACTTGGCCACCAGGAAATCACTGTTTTGGTACAAGAAAGTTGGCATTTATTTGATGCAACTAGCCCTGTTCAATTCATATATTATTTTTTCTAAGTGCATCTAAAATTTCAAGAAGACGTTATCACAGCCCTTCTCTATCCCCATGGCCAAGCCTCTCAACTAATTCACTCCAATACATTAGCCAGTCTCCATGAAAGGTACTTTCCCGAAATCCTCCCTCTTACCCAGACAGGTCGCAAACCCCCCAAAAAATGTCATGTGTGTTCAAGTAGAGGAATTTGCTGTGACAGCCGATACTACTGTCCCCAATGTCCCTCCCAGCCAGGCCTCTGTATTGGAGAGTGCTATCGGAGCTATCATACTTCACTACACTATCAGTAAAGTGAAGATGATTTTTCTTCCAGCTTCCGCTATCTGCCATTTCTGTGAATGACCCGGACTGTTAACGACTATGCCTCTGCCAAACCTGTTTCTGCCTTCAACGTGAATTGACCTCAGCCTCTTAATGACCATGCTTTTTGCCTGCCACCTGAACTGATCATTTGCCCTGCCACTGTACAGCACAGGGGTCTCACATATGTGAGGGGCTCCAGAAAAGGTTTTCCGAGTGGAGAAAATGTTTTTCTCCAGGTTTTTAGTTTTCTCGGATTAGGTTCTGGAGACTCAGAGGCTTCAGAGAGATTTCGGTGGGAAGAAGCCTCTACCCCTGTCCTCGGGTCTTACCTGATCAAGGCCCAATGTTATAGTGCTGCCTGCTGCCACCTGAACTGGACATGCCTCTGCCTGCCACCTGAACTGGCCATGCCTTTGCCTGCCACCTGAACTGGTCATGCCTCTGCCTGCCACCTGAACTGGCCATGCCTCTGCCTCCCACCTGAATTGGCCATGCCTCTTCCTGTTACCAGAACTGCCTGCTAAACCTTGGACTGTACTGAACCATGTTCATACTTTTCCATATCTGTCTGCTGCCTGGACAATTCCTGGACATTTCCTTTGGCTGTCTGGACAAATGCTTTGACTGCTCTGGAATGGTATTCCTGCCTGCTAAAACTACAGGTGAGCCTTTTTTTACCCTTTGCTCAGCAGAATGTATTTTGGGGTGCAATTCTTGGTGTGTACATGCTATGTGTTAGAAGCCTGAAAGTGCTACTTGCATGTTGGGCCTATGTATGTGGCCAAGTAGTGGAAAAGTCTCAGGACGAGCAGCAGAATGTATTTTGGGGTGTAATTCTTGGTGTGTGCATGCTATGTGTTAGAAAGATCTTCTAAATTGACAACTTTGTGAGAAAAAAATAAGTTTTCATTTTCTTTCCACATTTTCCAAAAACTTTTGGAAAGAAATGACATGTTCAAAGACTCATTATGCCTCATAGAATATACATTGGGGTGTTTTCTTTCCAAAATGGGGTAATTTTGTGGGTAATTCCATTGTTCTGGTGCTCCAGGGCCTTAAAAAATGTGATAGGTACTCAGGAAATGAAATGTGTAATTTATGCCTTTAGAACCCCTGATGGTGCTACATGTATGTTGGGCCTCTGTATGTGGCCAGGCTGTGGAAAAATCTCACACATGGGGTATCGCTATACTCAGGACGAATAGCAGAATGTATTTTGGGGTGTAATTGCAATTATGCCTGCACCGTGTGTGAGAAATAACTTGTAAATATGACAATTTAGTGAAGAAAAAATATATATATATATATATTTCTTGATTATCCAATGCATTGTGGGGAAAAAATTGCAACTTCAAAAAATTCACTATGCCTCTTACTAAATACCTCAGACTGTCTTCTTTCCAAAAAGGGGTCATGGGGGGGTAGTTGTAGTGTCCTGACATTTTAGGGCCTCAAAAATGAGATAGGCCATCAATGCATGAGAATTGACACATTTTCAATAATGCGTAGCTTAGTTTGTAGACTCTATGTAGGATTTTTTTTTACCAAAGACATGTAGCAGAATGCATTTTGGCCTACATTTTTGACAAAATTAGATTTTTTTGGTTTCTTTTAAAACAGAAATTAGAAAATTAAAAATAAATAAATAAATGAAGTGGTAAATAAATACCACCAAAAGAAAGCTCTATCTGTGTGAACAAAATGATAAAAATTTCATTTGGGTACAGTGTAGCATGACTGAGTAATTGTCATTCAAAGTGTGAGAGCACTGAAAGCTGCAAATTGGTCTGGGAAGGAAGGGGAAGGAAGGGGGTGTAAGTGCCCAGTATTGAGGTGGTTAAAGGCTTATATGCATGGTATTGTCATAAAAAGTGTTTGGGGACATGGGTCCTGCCCCAGGGGACATGTATCAATGCAAAAAAAGTTTTAAAAACTGACGTTTTTTCAGGAGCAGTGATTTTAATAATGCTTAAAGTGAAATAATAAAAGTGAAATATGGGGCGTGTCCTAGCCGCTGACCGAGATGGCCGCTCGGCTCTGAATCTCCTCACTTCTCCGGGTCTCAGCAGCGGTTCAAAGCCAAACAGACGCCCAATCACCGCTCCATGAACGGGTGCAACTACAGGGCATTCCACAGGCTATGTCCAGGAAAGCCTATCGGGCACCGAGACCGCACCGTCTGACCGACTACTTCACCTCACTGGCAGACATGCACAGCCAAAATGGCGCTCGGGAAGACAGCCGCTCTCCTCCTCCTCCCCACACACAGGCGCAGCTTGGCACAGCAACGGAAGCTCTGTCAGACATGGAGGAAACCTCCCAGCAGCCTGACAGCTCTCCCATAACTGTTCGAGGTAAGAGAGCAGCAGATTCTCCTGCGTTCTCTCCTCAAAAGCAGCCCTCTGCAAAAAAACATCACTGGGCAAACAGGCAGGATCCACAGGCAGACGTGTCAGCATTAACATAGCCCCCTATCTTCTTTCCCAGCCTCAGATACACCTGCTTCTGAAAGCAAAATTAAAGCTATGTTACTCTCCCTTCAAATAGGAATACAGAATGAGCTGCGCTCCTCTGTATCCCATCTCCCCAACAGGATTGATGGTCTTGAAGATCACACAGATCATATAGAATCCCAGTTAGGAATGGTCATTAAAGCTCATGATGAAATGGTAGATGCACATGAAGAACAAGCAGACACAATCCGCCAACTACAATTAAAAGTGGCGGATTTAGAAGACCGCTCCCGTCGCAATAATATTAAAATAAGAGGGGTTCCTGAAGCTGTAAAACCACAAGAGCTCACACCCTATCTACAACAATTATTCTTGAAGCTCATCCCTGACCTCTCACCTAGAGACCTATTGATAGACAGAGCAGGACAGGATTCCCAAACCAGTGCATTTACCCGACACAATCCCTAAGGACGTCCTAACTCGAGTCCACTTCTACCACATTAAGGAGCACCTACTAAGAGTGGCAAGAACCTCTCGCTCGCTCCCTCCTCCATATGATGGTATGACTCTCTACCAGGACCTCTCTGCCACAACATCTAAACTGAGGAAAGAATTCTCCCCATCACTACGATCCTGCGGGACCGCAAGGTCGTCTATCGCTGGGGCTTCCCCACCAAATTGTTGGTAACACACCAAAACCGACAAGTTACCATCTCCTCCCTGAAAGATGGATACAAAAAGCTTCAAAACTGGGGACTGCTACCCCCATCACCTCCCAACAATACAACAATACAACAATACAACACAACTCACTGAGCTTGAGTAACATGCTCTCTGACGGAATTCATCCCACCTGGTGCATCCACTGCATTTATAGCTATGCTCTATTATCTTCTTTCCTTCCTCTACAAGGATGTCTGGTTCTTTTGTATATACATGCTCTGAGACCTGAGAGGAAGATTCTATAACTTGTTCAGATTACTTGTTTAACTCATTCTTTGATTGTTATTACACACCCCTGGCATGTAGTGTGCTAAGCACATAGCCTACACAAAGTTAATTTGTTATTGTTAATTCTAGTACTTGCTGTGTCTAACTTGTTTAGCCATACTCTGTTGTTATTACTGCTACTAATCTTAATCTGAAAACCGTTCTTTATCCCCCCTACTCACCACCTGGTTTTTTACACACTTTCCCCCCTGAGCTCCTTCTCTGTACCCTTCTAACACCAGCTACTCTCCTTACAATGCCTATCCACATTAACACCATTAATGCAAAAGCTCTCAACAGCCCCTTCAAAAGATATGGACTCTGGCGAGAAGCCATCTCTCAAAAAACAGACATATTGTGTGTTCAAGAAGCGCACTTCAAAAAGGAAAAACCTCCCTCTTGTCAACACCATCTATACCCCCACACCTTTTTTGCTAATGCCCTCACAAAGGTATGAGGAGTCATGATAGTGATGCGCAAGTCCTTAGCATTCCAAATCAGCCATATTGATGTAGACCCTTGTGGCAGATATCTCATACTAGACGCACTATTTGATAACGTACCACTCATTATAGCTAATGTCTACGCCCCTAATTCTCGACAGAAATGATTTTTCAAAACAATAATCAACAAAATCTCTCATTATCCCAAAGACTGAATAATTCTGTGTGGAGACTACAATGACATCATCGACAAATCACTTGATTCCTCCACCCAAAACTGACAAAGCCCCACTGCCCTTTCCACGCTTTTTCAATTGGAAGATTTATATGATCCCTGGCGGTGCTTACATGGGTCAGAGAAGGACTACACCTTCTATTCAACTGCACAAAAATCTTACTCCAGGATTGATCTCTTCCTGTTACACAAAAGCACTCTACAATCCATCTCTCAGGCCGAAATAGGTTTGATAACATGGTCAGATCATGCACCAGTTACGATAACCCTAACTGCTAACCAAAATAATAAGCAATTCTCCACCTGGCGCATGAACACATCTCTTCTATCCCACCCTGTGTGTCAGGAGGAGAACAAAAAGGAGCTAGAGTCATACTTTACTTTTAACGCAAACTCTATATCAAATGATGTACTGCTTTGGAATGCACATAAAGCCTTCATGAGAGGAGTCTTCATACGATTTGGAGCCCGTGACAGACGTATTCGAGCTGAGAAATATAACAATTTTCTCGAGAAGATCCGAAACTCTTGAAAAATCAAACAAAACCTCCCCTAATAACACAGACATAGCCCACTTACGTAAACTTAGGGAGGAACTCCGCACCTTCCTACATGCTTCATTCGACTTCCACATAAAACGTTTACCTGTAAATTGGTATGCTCATAGTAATAGGCCGAGTGCCCTTTTAGCCAAACAGGTAAAATGCAAATTAGCTGCATCCAAAATTCTTTACATGCATTTAGCCAAGAACTGAGGGTCAGTAACCCCACTGACATCGCCAATTGCTTTAAAGAATTGTATGAATCCCTGTATAATTTAAATGCCTCTACAGAATCCCCCAGCCCTGACCCTACTCAAATCTCACGATTTCTTGACTCATTACAACTACCTGCCCTCACAACAGACCAACTAGAGGAGCTTAACACTCCACTATCTGAAACAGAGATCCTCAAAACAATCTGATCACTTCCACTACACAAAGCACAGGGACCAGATGGCTATTGTAATGAATACTTTAAAACATTTGCAGATGCTCTAATGCCATGCTTATGTAAATCACCACACTATGCGAACAGGAGACATCCCAAAAGAATCCTAATGCCCCGTATACACGGTCGGACATTGATCGGACATTCCGACAACAAAGTCCATGGATTTTTTCTGACGGATGTTGGCTCAAACTTGTTTTGCATACACAAGGTCACACAAAGTTATCGGAAAATCTGATCGTTCTGAACGCGGTGACGTAAAGCACGTACGTCTTGACTATAAACGGGGCAGTGCGTGGCACTTTGTCCGTCGGATTTGTGTACACACGATCGGAATTTCCGATAACGGATTTTGTCTTATAGCAAGCTCTCAAACTTTGTGTGTCGGAAATTCCAATGGAAAATGTGTGATGGAGCACACACACGGTCGGAATTTCCGACAACAAGGACCTATCACACATTTTCCATCGGAAAATCCGACCGTGTGTACAGGGCATTAGAGGCCCTCATTGTCACCATCCCAAAGCTGGGTAAACCCCATGACCAACCTGCCAACTACCGACCCATATCACTCCTAAACACGGACCTTAAAATATACGCAAAAATACTCGCATCACACATCTCAAAGCATATCTCCACACTAATACATGCCGACCAAGTAGGCTTCATACCACAACGGCAGGCCTCCGATGGCACAAGGAGGATTTTAGACCTCTTGCAATGGGTCGAATTCCACAAAACACCTTCTATGCTTCTCTCTTTGAATGCAGAGAAGGTGTTTGACAGAGTCTATTGGTCTTACCTTAAAGCAATCCTCCAAAAATTTGGATTCACAAACCATATCTACACAGCAGTGCTTGCTTTATACTCCCATCCCTCGGCTAGAGTGTGGACTTCCGGTATGACCTCTGTCCCATTCACAATTACAAATGGCACAAGACAAGGCTGCCCCCTCTCCCCACTAATATTCACCCTTGTAATGGAACCCCTCGCAACAGCTATCAGAAAACACCCGTTAATCTCAGGCTTACAAATCGGTAAAGTTACCCACAAAATAGGCTTATAGGCTAACAACGTCATCGTATTCATGACCAATCCTCTCCAATCCCTACCAAAACTTCATGACCTCATCACACGATTCGGACAAATCTCTTTGTACAAAGTCAATTGCTCCAAATCTAATCTGCTTGGCATCTGCTTAGACCATGCCACAAAAGCCACCCTCACTCGCTCGTCCCCGTTTCCGTGGGCACCATCCTCAATGCTTACCTACTTTGGGACACAGCTAAGTCCCCTCCAGTAATATCCTCCGTACGAACTATGAAGCTCTTCTCAAGAAGCTGCAAGACCTCTGCTCCTCTCTCTGCTCCACCCGTGCCTCATGGTCTGGAAAAATAGCACTAACCAAAATGTTTCTTCTTCCCCATCTATTATACTTCTTCTGGACTCTCCCAGTCCCGTTACTATCTTCTCAATTGGACATGCTTCAGCGCACTCTCAACAAGTTCATATGGGATGGCAAGCGCCCTAGAATTAAACACTCAGTTATGTGCTCGCCAACGTCAAAAGCAGGAATGGGAACCCCCAACCTCAAAACTTACTACAAAGCCACAATCCTAAACCAAACCCAAAACTGGTGGTCATCCACTTCTCATCCACTGTGGGTTCTTAAAGAAAAAGCTTCTCCTAGCTCCCCCACCAAATCTCTACTAGCCGCCATCTGGCTACAACATCCCCCAGCACCATCTTTCCTAAGCACAGTTAATGCAACAGTTAAAGTTTGGAGCTTGATCTATCAACAAACAAAAGGAATGCCAACAGACATTATGGGGTCCTTCCCCCTATCAGCACTTGAAATTATATGTACTGATATGTCACTTTCTTCCTGGATAACTGCTGGTGCCACCACAATTGGAAATATCCTAAATAATGGATCCTTACATAACTTCCAAGAACTACATGAAAAATTTAACATCCCTAACAACGACTTTTATAAATACCTAAGAATACATCATGCCATGGCTTCTATCGCTTGGTTGGACCAACCTCTCATGACAGACATCATAAAAGCCTATGAGAGCCCTATCAAGGGATCCTCATTCTTCTATAAAGTGATTAACAACACACAGAACCATAAGAAATTACCAGTTATGGTAAAGTGGGAACAAACCCTAACTTTCTCGGCAAACTTAACAACGTGGTACCAAGCATCATGCCTCCCCTTGAAAGTTTCCCTAGAAAGTTTCTAAACGCCTATCACACTTGGAAACGGCACAAAAACTGCTCCACCAATGGTACCAAACACCTGCTAAACTAGCCCGTTTTTCACCCTCTCAATCACCTGCTTGCTGGAGGAACTGCGGCAATGTCGGATCGAATATCCACATCTGGTGGTCCTGCCCCAAACTCTCCCCTTTATGGCACTTTGTTCAAACCCTCTTCACCAACCTTACTGGCAACTCCACAAATATCAGACCCCAACTGGCTTTCCTAGGCCTGGGGCTGGAAGCTTGGGACTTTCAATTCCTGTCTCCCTCACACACATCCTAATCGCAGCTAGACTTTCAATATCAAGAAACTGAACAGTGTCTCTCTACCCTCTCCTCAACTCATTCTTCAGACCTTTCATCAACACTAGGGATGAGTCGTGTCGAACTCATGTTCGACTCGAACATCAGCTGTTCACAAGTTCGCCGAACAGCGAACAATTTGGGGTGTTCGCGGCAAATTCGAAAGCCGCGGAACACCCTTTAAAAGTCTATGGGAGAAATCAAAAGTGCTAATTTTAAAGGCTTATATGCATGGTATTGTCATAAAAAGTGTTTGGGGACCTGGGTCCTGCCACAGGGGACATGCAAAAAAAAGTTTTAAAAATGGACGTTTTTTCAGGAGCAGTGATTTTAATAATGCTTAAAGTGAAACAATAAAAGTGTAATATTTCTTTAATTTTCGTACCTGGGGGGATGTCTATAGTATGCCTGTAAAGGGGCGCATGTTTCCCGTGTTTAGAACAGTCTGACAGCAAAATGACATTTCAAAGGAAAAAAAGTCGTTTAAAACTACTCGTAGCTAATAATGAATTGCCGGTCCGACAATACACATAAACGTTCATTGATAAAAACGGCATGGGAATTCCCCACAGGGGAACCCCGAACCAAAATTTAAAAAAAAAATGACGTGGGGGTCCCCCTAAATTCCATACCAGGCCCCTCAGGTCTGGTATCAAAATTTAGGGGAACCACGCGCCAAAATTAGAAAAAAAAATGGCGTGGGGTCCCCCTCAAAATCTATACCAGACCCTCCAGGTCTGGTATGGATTTTAAGGGAAACCCCACGCCAAAATTAAAAAAAAAATGGTGTGGGGTCTGCCCAAAAATCCATACCAGACCCTTATCCGAGCACGCAACCTGGCAGGCCGCAGGAAAAGAGGGGGGACAAGAGAGCCCCCCAAAACACCTTGTCCCCATGTTGATGGGGACAAGGGCCTCATCCCCACAAACCTTGCCTGGTGGTTGTGGGGGTCTGCGGGCGGGGGGCTTATCGGAATCTGGAAGCACCCTTTAACAAGGGGACCCCCAGATCCCGGCCCTCCCTCCTGTGTGAAATGGTAAGGGGGTACAAAAGTACCCCTACCATTTCACTAAAAAACTGTCAAAAATGTTAAAAATGACAAGAGACAGTTTTTGACAATTCCTTTATTTAAATGCTTCTTCTATCTTCTATCTTCTATTTTCCTTCAGTTTCTTCCACCATCTTCTTCTTTTGGTTCTTCTGGTTCTTCCTCCGGTGCTCTCGTCCGCCCTCCGTTATTTAAGAACCGTCAGAAGAGGAGAAGCGTCACACAGCGGGAGCCCCCCATCATGCTGGATGCGGAGCGGCCCAGAAGACGAAGGGAAGAAGACGCCGCGGAGGAAGATGCCGGATGAGAACACCGGAGGAAGAACCAGAAGAACCAGAAGAAGAAGAAGATGGAGGAAGAAACCGATAGAAGACAGAAGAAAGAGGATAGAAGATAGAAGAAGCATTTAAATAAAGGAATTGTCTCTTGTAATTTTTAACATTTTTGACACTTTTTTTGTGAAATGGTAGGAGTACTTTTGTACCCCCTTACCATTTCACACAGGGGGGAGGGCCAGGATCTGGGGGTCCCCTTGTTAAAGGGCGCTTCCAGATTCCGATAAGCCCCCGCCCGCAGACCCCCACAACCACCAGGCAAGGGTTGTGGGGATGAGGCCCTTGTCCCCATCAACAGGGGGACAAGGTGTTTTGGGGGGCTACCTCAAAGCACCCTCCCAATGTTGAGGGCATGTGGCCTGGTACGGTTTAGGGGGGACCCCACACCATTTTTTTTTTTAAATTTTGGCATGGGGTTCCCCTTAAAATCCATACCAGACCTGAAGAGTCTGGTATAGATTTTGAGGGGGACCCCACGCCATTTTTTTTTTTAATTTTGGTTCAGGGTTCCCCTGTGGTGAATTCCCATGCCATTTTTATCAATGAACTTTTAGGTGTATTGTATTGTATTGCGCATTAATAGCCGCGAGTAGTTTTAAATGACTTTTTTTCCTTTGAAATGTCATTTTGCTGTCAGACTGTTCTAAACACAGGAAACATGCGCCCCTTTACAGGCATACTATAGACACCCCCCAGGTACGAAATTTAAAGGAATATTACACTTTTATTGTTTCACTTTAAGCATTATTAAAATCACTGCTCCCGAAAAAATGGACGTTTTTAAAACTTTTTTTTGCATTGATCCATGTTCCCTGGGGCAGGACCCAGGTCCCCAAACACTTTTTATGGTAATAACTTGCATATAAGCCTTTAAAATTAGCACTTTTGATTATTCATGTTCGTGTCCCATAGACTTTAATGGTGTCCGCGTGTTCGAACAAATTTTTTGCCTGTTCGCATGTTCTGGTGCGAACCGAACAGGGGGGTGTTCGGCTCATCCCTAATCAACACCTACAATTGGAGCTCATGTTTGCCAAAGTAAACCTAAACCTTCCTAAATTCCAAAAGGACTGGGCTTCCTGGCTCAAATACAATTAACTGGATATTACCTCCTTACTCTGCTAATTTCATAACATCTTATTTAAACAGACTACTCCACATTCCTGCACTCGTCCTGTATATCATCCTCACCTGTACCAACATGACCCACTTTCATCTCCTGGTACCATTACCTCCTCCCCATCTGGACTTACAACTGGCTACACATAGATCTATGGAACCTTTCTTCAATAAGGCATATTAGACTTAATGTCATTATTGTTCACTTTCTTATGTAACACAATGATACAGCTCTACAACTATATTGTATGTATACTTTAAAATTCTTCAATAAAAACAAAAAAGTTTTAAGTTAAAAAAAAGTGAAATATTCCTTTAAATTCCGTACCTGGGGGGTGTCTATAGTATGCCTGTAAAGTTGAGCATTTTTCCCATGTTTAGAACAGTCCCTGCACAAAATGAAATTTCTAAAGGAAAAAAAGTACTGTATTTATCGGCGTATAACACGCACTTTTTCCCCTTAAAATCAGGGGAAAATTGTGGGTGCGTGTTATACGCCGATCCCCACTGTCTGAGCCAAAAAAGAGCGAGCGCCGCCGAAAAAGAGTGAGCGCCACCGAAAAAGACCGAGCCGAGTGCTTGGCTCCGCTCGCAGTCACGCCGCCCCGCCTCCCTGCTGTTTCAGAGAGGATGAGAGGAGCGAGTGCTGCCAAAAAAGACCGAGCCGAGTGTACTGTGTACTCAGCTTGGCTCGGCTCCGCTCGCAGTGTTGCCCAGCACCTATGATGGACATAACACGGGTCCAATGGCGGGACTGCGAGCGGAGCCAAGCCGAGTACACAGTACACTCGGCTCGGTCATTTTCAGCAGCGCTCGCTCCTCTCATCCTCTCTGAAGCAGGGAGGCGGGGCGGCGTGACAATCCGAGTACACAGGCTCGGCGGTAAATTTAAACAAATGTTGCAAACAGCATACGACACTGAGCAAGGCTGCACTGAGCAAGGCTGCACTGGGCAAGGCTGCACTGAGCAAGGTTGCACTGGGCAAGGCTGCACTGGGCAAGGCTGCACTGAGCAAGGCTGCACTGGGCAAGGCTGCATATGACAATGGGCAAGGCTGCAAATGTACACTGTTCATTCTGCAATGATGGACAAGGCTGCAGATGAACACTGATGAGCCTGCATTGATGGGCATTTAAATGTAAGTTTTTTTCCTTAAACTTAACTCCTAAAAGTTTTTTTCCTTAAAATGCCCTCCTAAACTTGGGGTGCGTGTTATACGCCGGCGCGTGTTATACGCCGATAAATACAGTAATTTAAATCTATTTGCGGCTATAATGAATTGTCAGGTCCCGGCAATACAGATAAAAGTCATTGAAAAAAATGGTATGGGATCCCCCCAGTCCATTACAAGGCCCTTTGGGCCTAGTATGAATATTAAGGGGAACCCCGAACCAAAATAAAAAAAAAAAATTGCGTGGGGGTCCCCCCAAATTCCATACCAGGCCCTTCAGGTCTGGTATGGATATTAAGGGGTAACTATAACATGCAATGACACCTATAAAGAGTCAGATAAAACTGCACACCCTGAGACATATATTGGCAAAAAGATTGGAAATTTTTTAGCAACAAATGTAAATCCAAAAAGAGTTTTTTTTTTTTTAAAGTGGATTTTATTAACAAAATACTGTGGACATAGATTAAACAGTATAAAGATTTAAAACATGAGCTCCGGTTTACATGATGCGAGGCACGATAGATTACATAACAGATCAGACAATTACTGTAGTAATGTATGAAAACAAAAAGGGGTATGCATCCAACGATGCTACCTGCAATATTGAACATGGTTATACTATCCGATGTTGGAAAGAAAACCCTTCCAATGGAGGCGGATCTTTTCTATTTTATTTTTCGGTCCATCGGTGGAGCCATAGAAGAAGATGAATGGACTTTGTGGGAAATTTTTATTTTTTTATTTTTTCATAAAGGACTTGTCAAAAGGTGTGTCTTGTTTTTTTTTTTAATTTTGACACTTTTTTGAGAAATGGTACGAGTACAATGTACCCATTACCATTTCAAACAGGGGGGAGCAGGATCTGGTGGTCCCCTTGTTAAAGGGGCTTCCAGATTCCAATAAGCCCCCCGCCTGCAGACCCCCACAACCACTGGGCAAGGGTTGTGGGGATGAACAAATAAAGTAGTATAGTGCAGTGCTGATTAAAATGAAATAGGCAATTAAATTATACCAATATAAAGTGGATAGGATAAATGACTATTCAAAACAAAAATACACAGCAATAAAATATCACAACGATAATGATACAATAGTATAACAGTGTCGGTGCATATAAAGTGCATAAAATCCATATATGACATTGAATATAGTGACTGTGAATCTGTGTGAACTGGTTGTCTGCAGATACTCCACCACCGTAAGGAAAGGGGCTTACCAAACAGGTTGAACCCAACTAGGCATATGCCTGATGAGTCAACCAAGCTTTTGGTGTAACACACCCAAGGAGGTACAGCAACCACAACTTCCAAAATAGACCAAATCTTATAGGGATCCGTGACCGTTTTGACATCAGTAGAACCATTCCTACCATAGGAATAGTGACCAGAATTCGTGAACGATTCCTCTCAATATTACATATTGCAAAAGGAGAAAAAATAGGGCCTCATAGTGTAATACTGTAAAATATAAAGCATTTATTGAAAAGTGATAAAATGGTCACTCACATTTGAGAAGACATTAAAAGCATTGGATAAAATCAAAGCAACGCATTGGTATCAGCAGAGCCCATCCCGATGTTTCGTCCTAATAAGGCATCCTCTCTTCTCCAGAGGCTCCCCTTAATATTCATACTAGACACTAAAGGCCTGGTAATGGACTGAGAGGATCCCATGCCTATTTTTTCAATGACTTTTATCTGTATTGCCAGGACCCGACAATTCATTATAGCCGCGAGTAGTTTTAAATGATTTTTTTCCTTTAGCAATGTAATTTTGTGCAGGGACTGTTCTAAACATGGGAAAAATGTGCCACTTTACAGACATACTATAGACTCCCCCCAGGTACAAAATTTAAAGAAATATTTCACTTTTATTGTTTCACTTTAAGCATCATTAACCACTTCTTTACCCAGCCATAGTCATATGACGGCCTGGGATGGGATCTCCCATCCTGGGTGGCCGTCATATGACGTCCTGGGCTTGCCGGCCGTCTCGGGGGCGCGCGCCCGCCGCGTTGCTCAGGACTCGGTGCATGTGCCCGGGGGCCGCGATGTCTGCCGGGCACCCACGATTGCTCGTTAACCGGGCAGGACCGTGGATCTGTGTGTGTAAACACACAGATCCACGTCCTGTCAGTTGAGAGGAGACTGATCTGTGTTCCCAGTACAGAGGAACACTGATCGGTCTCCTCCCCTTGTATGTCCCCTCCCCCTACAGTTAGAATCATTCCCTAGGAAACATATTTAACCCCTTGTCTCCCCCTAGTGGTTAACCCCTTCCCTGCCTGTCACATTTACACAGTAATCAATGCAATTTTATAGCATTGATTGCTGTATAAATGTGAATGGTCCCAAAAATGTGTCAAAAGTGTCCGATGTGTCCGCCATAATGTCGCAGTCACGAAAAAAACATTGCAGATAGCCGCCATTACTAGTAAAAAAAAAAAAAAAAAAAATTTTTAAAAATGCCATAAATCTATCCCGTATTTTGTAGACGCTATAACTTTTGCGCAAACCAATCAATATACGCTTATTGCGATTTTTTTACCAAACATATGTAGAAGAATACGTATCGGCCTAAACTGAGGAAAAAATTATTTTTTTTTTTTTTAAATTGGGATATTTATTATAGCAAAAAGTATAAAATATTGTGTTTTTTTCAAAATTGTCGCTCTTCTTTTGTTTATAGCGCAAAAAATAAAAACTGCAGAGGTGATCAAATACCACCAAAAGAAAACTCTATTTGTGGGAAAAAAAGGATGTCAATTTTGTTTGGGTACAGCGCCGCACGACCGCGCAATTGTCGTTTAAAGTGCGACAGCACTGAAAACTAAAAATTGGTCTGGGAAGGAAGGGGGTGAAAATGCCCTGTATTGAACCGGTTAACCACTTCAGCCTCAAAAGGATTTACCCCCTTCCTGACCAGAGCACTTTTTACAATTTGGCACTGTGTTGCTTTAACTGCTAATTGCGCAGTCATGCAACGCTGTACCCAAACGAAATTTGCGTCCTTTTCTTCCCACAAATAGAGCTTTCTTTTGATGGTATTTGATCACCTCTGCCATTTTTATTTTTTGCGCTATAAACGGAAAAAGACCGAAAATTTTGAAAAAAAATGATATTTTCTACTTTTTGTTATAAAAAAATCCAATAAACTCAATTTTAGTCATACATTTAGGCCAAAATGTATTCGGCCACAAGTCTTTGGTAAAAAAAAGTCAATAACCGTATATTTATTGGTTTGCGCAAAAGTTATAGCGTCTAAAACTAGGGTACATTTTCTGGAATTTACACAGCTTTTATTTTATGACTGCCTATGTCATTTCTTGAGGTGCTAAAATGGCAGGGAAGTACAACCCCCCCCCCAAATGACCCCATTTTGGAAAGTAGACACCCCAAGGAAATTGCTGGGAGGCATTTTGAGCCCATTGAATATTATTTTTTTGTCCCAAGTGATTGAATAATGACAAAAAAAATTACAAAAAGTTGTCACTAAATGATATATTGCTCACACAGGCCATGGGCATATGTGGAATTGCACCCCAAAATACATTCATCTGCTTCTCCTGAGTACGGGGATACCACATGTGTGGGACTTTTTGGGAGCCTAGCCGCATACAGGGCCCCGAAAACCAATCACCGCCTTCAGGCTTTCTAAGGGCGTAAATTTTTGATTTCACTCTTCACTGCCTAGCACAGTTTCGGAGGCCATGGAATGCCCAGGTGGCACAACCCCCCCAAATAACCCCATTTTGGAAAGTAGACACCCCAAGCTATTTGCTGAGAGGCATGGTGAGAATTTTGCAGCTCTCATTTGTTTTTGAAAATGAAGAAAGACAAGAAAAAACTTTTTTTTTTTTTCTTTTTTCAATTTTCAAAACTTTGTGACAAAAAGTGAGGTCTGCAAAATACCGTATTTATCGGCATATAACACGCACTTTTTTCCCCTGAAAATCAGGGGAAAATCGTGGGTGCGTGTTATAGGCCGATCCCCCCCCAATTGTGTGTGATCGGAGCGATCGCGGCAATTGCCGCGATCGCCGCCGACATACACAGCCGTGTGGAAATTCAAATACGGCACCGAGACTGCAGGGACTCGGCGGAGCGGAGCTACACATAGCCGAGAGTCCTCGGGTTTTCTCGGCGCCGCTTACAGTCCCGCCCATAGGGCGGAACTGGGCGGGACTGTAAGCGACGCCGAGAAAACGCGAGGACTCTCGGCTATGTGTATCAGCGCTCCGCCAAGTCCCTGCAGTCTCGGCGCCATATTTAAATTTACACAGGGCTGTGTATGACGGCAGGGATCGCGGCGATCCCACAAAGCTGCACGGGGGGGCAAGGCTGCACGGGGGGGCAAGGCTGCACTGGGGCAAGGCTGCATGGGGGCAAAGCTGCATGGGGGCAAAGCTGCACTGGGGCAAGGCTGCACTGGAGAAAAGCTGCACTGACATGGCTGCACTGACATTGCTGCACTGACAAGGCTGCACTGACAAGGCTGCACTGACAAGGCTGCACTGGGGCAAAGCTGCACTGACAAGGCTGCAATGGACACTGGGGCAAGGCTGCACTGACAATTCTGCACTGGGGCAAGGCTGCACTGACAAGGCTGCACTGGACACTGGGCAAGGCTGCACTGACACTGACAAGGCTGCAGATGGACACCGATAACGCTGCATTGATGGGCATTTTAATGTAAGTTTTTCTTCCTTAAACTTTACTCCTAAAAGTTTTTTTTCCTTAAAATTCCCTCCTTAACTTGGGTGCGTGTTATACGCCGGCGCGTGTTATACGCCGATAAATACGGTACTCACTATACCTCTCAGCAAATAGCTTGTTGTGTCTACTTTCCAAAATAGGGTCATTTGGGGAGTGTTTGTGCCACCTGGGCATTCCATGGCCTCCAAAACTGTAATAGGCAGTGAAGAGTGAAATAAAAAATTTACGCCCTTAGAAAGCCTGAAGGCGGTGCTTGGTTTTCGGGGTCCCATGCACGGCTAGGCTCCCAAAAAGTCTCACACATGTGGTATCCCCATACTCAGGAGAAGCAACAGAATGTATTTTGGGGTGTAATTTCACATATTTCAAAATTGTCTTTTTCCCGCAACTTGTGTCACAATATAAAACATTCCATGGACTCGACATACCTCTCAGCAAATAGCTTGGGGTGTCTACTTTCCAAAATGGGGTCATTTGGGGGGGTTTGAACTGCCCTGGCATTTTAAGCACAACATTTAGAAGCTTATGTCACACTTCACCCACTGTTCTAAGGACCTGAAGACAAATCCCTTTCTGACATTTTTTGTTTACATGAAAAAAATATTTTTTTGCAAGAAAATTACTTTGAACCCCCAAACATTATATATTTTTTTAAAGCAAATGCCCTACAGATTAAAATGGTGGGTGTTTCATTTTTTTTTTCACACAGTATTTGTGCAACGATTTTTCAAACACATTTTTTTTGGGGAAAAAACACACTTTTTTAAATTTTAATGCATTAAAACACACTATATTGCCCAAATGTTTGATGAAATAAAAAAGATGATCTTAGGCCAAGTACATGGATACCAAACATGACATGCTTTAAAATTGCGCACAAACGTGCAGTGGCGACAAACTAAATACATTTTTAAAAGCCTTTAAAAGCCTTTACAGGTTACCACTTTAGATTTACAGAGAAGATCTACTGCTAAAATTACTGCCCTCGATCTGACCTTCGTGGTGATACCTCACATGCATGGTGCAATTGCTGTTTACATTTGACGCCAGACCCACGCTTGCATTTGCCTTTGCTTTTACATGAAATCCGACAGCTGGCTGAAAAGAATGATGCCAAGATGATACCTAAACCTGCAGGCATCATTCTGGTATAACCACTTAAATTCCAGCAACATACCAGTACGTTGCTGGTCCTTGTTGGGCATATATTGTAATCTTTTTTTTTTCATGCAGCCTGTGGGCTAAACGAAAAAAAGAGATTGAATGGTGGATATGCCCACCATTAGAATACCTCCCTTCATTCACCCACTTCTAATGATGGGCATACATGCACCATTTATATATGCCAAAGCATGGGGGCATCCTCCCGCAAAAGGTAGGAGCAAATCGCTCCTCCGCCCCTACTGCCCCCATGCTTCGGCATATATCACCTCCGCTGGAGTCACGGCTTTATATATCATGGGAGCAAACGCTGTTGCTGAATGGTGTACCTGAAGACAAAAAAATGGTTAACAATAAAACACAGTAAACAGTAAAGTATAAAAAATTGCATACCTGAAAAGCAAACATGATAAAACATAATAACAATAAAACATTGCAGAATAGAATACAGTAAAAAAGAGCAGAACAATAGAGAGAGAATAGAGAGAGAGAGAACAATAAAACGACAACTATTTTTTTTATTTTATATAAATTTTTTGTGGGTTTTTTTGTGTTTTTTTTTTTTTACACTTTTTTTGTAACTGTGACTTTTGTAACTGTAACCGTTCCAGGTTCAGGCCTCTCAAAATACGATGGCATCTTGGGAGACCCTGTGAAAGTGTGCCTAGTCTGTGCAATGCTGTACGCTAATACTCAACTAGTGTATGGTAGCGTTCAAAACATTCACCAATGCAGGGCGTGGCCAGCAGCCGAGGTGAATGGCCTCAGTGTGAGAGAGCTCTGACATCCACGGGCATACCGGAGCTCATAGAGCGACTCCTGAACCTCAAAAAGCGGCGATTTTTACCCACATCAGGTCGGGCACACCCTGGGAACATGTCCAGGAAGAGAAAAGAAACTGGGAAGATCAGCAGAATGACGGACTTCTACATGCTTCCCCGCAGTACACAGGCCCAAGATGGCGCCGGTAAGCATAACGGAAGAATCTGGCCACCATAACCAAACCTCTAAGAAACCACCATATTACCTATAGATGGGCCTACCCTGCAAAATTGCTCATTACCAAAGATGGGAAAACGTTCCCTATCCAGTCAGTGGAAGACGGTATATGGTTACTGAAAGAATGGGATATCTTAGACAAGATAGAGGATCCACCTTCAAGTGCCTCATCACCTCGCCCACATTCTCCCACCTGGCCACAAGATGCAATTGAGTGAGGCTCAGGATATTTACAACCACTATTACACAAAGTTGTGCTCCGGTGCACCCGTGGAACTTTATTGGTTTCTCTTTTCGCTCCTCCGAAGTTACGGGATACTATCCCAACAGATTCAGTTGAATCGAATAATTTTGTTTTTATTATCTTCCTTTTTCTATATTTTTACTTAGAGACTTTTCGTTTCTGCTGTACTAACCTCTGAGACATTACCTAAACAGCTTTCCAACATCTGGACTCTGGTTCACTAATAAAACACTTCTTCAACAAAGGAACTGTACTTCAATTTTCAGTTTAATAAGGTTACTAATCCTAGGAACTTTATTTCAATCACCCTTCAAGATCAACAACATGGGGTTCAAAATCTCCTCGTTTAATGTCCGTGGACTGAACAGCCCACAAAAAAGGTCAATGCTTTGGAAAGAAGCCCGACTACTGCAAAGTGACATTCTTTGTCTTCAAGAGACTCACTTCTCTATATCCAAGCCTCCGAAATTCTCCCATCAGAACTTTCCAACAATTATTTGCTCCAATGCTCCAAAGAAGAAGAGGGGGGTAGCTATTCTCATCAAGGACACCATATCTTTTCGTCAAATCTACAAGGACGTAGATGGCATGGGTAGATTTATTATACTGGTTGGTGAGATAAACAACACAATATACACTATAGTAAATGTATATTTACCTAATGTGAAACAAATCTCTTTTTTGAACAAAATTTGGAAACGAGTACGTGCAGTGCAAAAGGGGTACACTATAATCTGTGGAGATTTCAACGCTATACCAAACAAAACTCTAGATGTCTCGGCCGAGACCCCGAAAAGTCGGGAAAGAGTGACCCTTTCGCGCTTCATGGCCTCAGAAAATCTACACGACGTGTGGCGATGTCAACACTCGACAGAGCGGGACTATTCCTACTTCTCGAGTGTGCATCGCACATATTCAAGAATTGATTTCTTCTTGGTAGACAGGTTTTTGTTACAGAACGTTAGTATGTCCACCGTACACAATATTACGTGGTCGGACCACGCTCCGGTCTCTATTGTAGTGGAGGGATCTCGCACCGAGACAAGGGCAAACAGATGGAAAAACGATACCTTTCTTTACACACATCCAGACCAAAAGCATAAAATTACTAAAGAATTGCACGAATTCTTTAATACTAATGCCGGCTCGGTGCCAGATCCCTTCACAATCTGGAATTGTCATAAAGCTTACATACGAGGGATCCTCATGAAAATGAGCAGTGTAGCCAAAAAGCAAAGGAACAAACAACTGACTGATCTACTCCAGCAGATAAAAAACTTAGAATCGGTAAATAAAAAAGCTCCAGACCCCGCCACTAGCTCTCAACTAGATAAACTCAGACATGATCTTAGATTGCTACTTATATCTCAACACAAACACACGGTTCAAAAATGGAAAGCAAACTATTATAGCCATGGCAATAAAGCAGGCAAATTACTAGCAAATCAAGTGAAGGAAAAAACCATCAAACAAAAGATTCCATTTATTTCCCACCCGATCACAGGCATTAGACTATCTAATCCCAAAGATATTGCTAATGCTTTTAGGGACTACTATAATAATCTCTATAATCTTAAAGACGACAATACAACCCACCAACCATCACCGGAATTAATTCAACCATTTCTAGACTCTATCTCACTGCCCAAACTAAACGTAGACCAACTGCAATCTATCAACGCACCAATCTCTTTGTCTGAACTAAACAAAACAATACTATCTCTCCCTAATAACAAATCCCCAGGCCCAGACGGTTTTTCGTCTGAATACTATCGGACATTTCAATCCATATTAGGCCCACACTTATTAAATGTATTTGCATCAGCCATATCAACATCTTCATTCCCCTCAGAAATGTTAACAGCCACAATTGTGACTTTACCCAAACCCGGGAAATCCTCCGACACTCCACAAAACTTCAGGCCTATATCATTACTGAATGTAGACCTGAAGATTTACGCAAAGATTCTAGCCAACAGACTGGCACAATTTCTACCCACTTTGATTAAACAGGACCAAGTTGGGTTTATCCCAGGCCGTCAGGCTCCAGATGCAACACGAAGAATTATCAACTTAATTCATGCAGCGGAATCCTCGGGCACTCCTTCTCTGCTTCTATCATTAGACGCGGAGAAGGCCTTTGATAGGATCCACTGGGGATATCTGAAACTAGTTCTGAACAAATTTGGCATCTTGGGAAATATAAACTCAGCCATTTTATCACTATATACTAACCCCTCTGCTATGGTATACACAGAGGGAATGTTCTCAGACAGCTTCAATATCGCTAACGGGACAAGGCAGGGCTGCCCCCTATCCCCGCTCATTTTCGCTTTGCTAATGGAACCCCTGGCTGAAAAAATTAGATCACACCCAGAAATTTCTGGTATCATAATCTCCAAACAAGCACACACTATCTCCCTTTTCGCAGACGATGTGATTCTATCGCTTTCCAATCCCAACACCTCCTTGCAAACGGTACACAATATCTTGAACCATTTTAACCAAATTTCATACTACAAAATTAATGCATCAAAATCCAATCTACTTGCCATAAACATTGAAGAAACTACCCATAAATCCCTACACTCACGCTTTCCATATCCATGGGCTGACAAACCTATCCAATACTTAGGGATAAAACTAACGACACCCAGCAGCAATTTATTTAAAGTGAACTTAGTTCCATTTATTTCCTCTATCCAATCAGAGAAAATTGAGTACTGTCCGTGATACTTTTTTTATTTGCACTAACATACAATTTTTCAGGACAAGCTTTCGGGGTATGTCCCCTTCTTCAAGGTCCAAGCAGTACTGATTCACACATTTTTAAGCAGAATGTTAAAGAAAAAAAAAAGGAAAAAAAAAAAAAAGAAAACAAAACACATACAAATCAATGGTAATAAAGATAGCAGCAGAGTTAGTGAGATAAGACAGAGGGAGAGCTAGGAGGGAATGCAAGGGGGGGGAATACTAATCACAGAGCGGTCGTAAAACTTTAGCATAATGTGTAAGGAAACCAATGTCTAAATTCAGGCCATTATTCTTTGTGTCAAAAAGAAGTATCATTCTTAGTTCAAACGTTTTCCTTTCCTGGATATCCAATCAGAACTCACTAGACTAAAATCCTTCTGTTTGTCTTGGATGGGAAGGCTGGCGGCATACAAAATGCTTATATTACCAAAAATACTGTACTACTTTAGAGCTCTTCCGATCTCTATTCCAGCAAAATTTTTTACAACAGCGCAATCGCAGCTTCATAAATTTGTGTGGGCAGATAAAAAACCGAGATGCTCTCAGTCTTCCCTTTCAAGACATAGGAGAGCAGGGGGAATGGGACTCCCAATTTTAAAAGACTACTTTGCTGCCTGCTTACTGGATCAAACAAAATACTGGTTCCAAAACCATTCCTCTAAACATTGGGCCACTATAGAACAAGACTGGTCGAACCCCATCTCCCTAAAATCCATATTGCTAGCAAATTCCTTCTCAAATACTCACTTCAAATCTAAGCACCCCATCATACAACTAGTACTAGACACATGGAAGAAATTCTGTTCCGATATAAGACAAAATTCAGACCTTAAGGAAATTCCCACTCCAATTAATACAATTTGCACACATATTAAAGATCTACAAACAACTCAGTGGGAACATAAAGGAATAACCCTAATCTCAGATTTGTTTGACCGAGGGAAAATCATTCCCTTCAACATACTAGCCCATAAATATTCTCTTCCTACCTCTGATTATTATATGTACATAAGAATCTCATCATTCTTAAACTCTCACCAGCTGCAACCTACTAGAATTCCACAAAAAGCATGGACTTACTGGACTGACAACTCTTCCTCAAAAAAAGGGATTTCCTTATTTTACACCTTAATACAACAAAAAGATTCATACAATAAACTGCCAGCACACCAAAAATGGGAGTTAGAACTCTCCACGTCCTTTTCAGATAAACAATGGCAGGAAGCTATTAAATCTAACCAATGCTACACGAGATCTACAGCTCATTGGGAAACAGCCCAAAAACTACTACTTCGATGGTACTACACCCCCTACCTAACTGCAAAATTTTCCAGCAGCAGCTCCAATGAATGCTGGCGAGGCTGCGGAAAAGTAGGTACTCTTCTCCATATGATATGGGATTGCCCTAACCTATGGAGTTTCTGGAGAGCAATATTCAAACTAATTTCAAAAATTACAGGTTTCATTAGAAAAGGTGAAGCAGAACTAGCCATTTTAAGCATAAACATAGACCAATACCCTCATGCTCTAAGGCTCCATTCACACTAGCGCGTTTTTTGATGCATTTTGCATTTTGCAGAAATGCACGGGAATTTTTTAACACGGGTTCCTATGGAACATGTTCACATCAATGCCTTTTTGTTTCTCTGCATTTTTGGAAAGGGTCAGGGACTTTTTTTCATGCAAAAAGCAGCGTTTTGCATGTAATGGATTTCAATGGACAAGCATCAAAAACGCAAGTGCACCGTTTTTGCAGCGTTTTTGCAGCGTTTTTGGTGCGTTTTTGCCGTTTTTTTTTTTTTTTTGTAATTTTTTTTTTAAGACTGTAAAAAAAAATGAAAAAAAAAAAAAAAAACGCAAAACGCAAATCGCGGCAAAAACGCGGCAAAAACGCGGCAAAAACGCTACAAAAACGCTGCTCAAAAACGTGCCAAGCATGAAAAAAAAACCTCCAAAAACGCTCAAAAGCAACATGCATAGGTGTGAATCGAGCCTAAGGCCCCATTCACACTAGCGCGTTTTTTGATGCATTTTGCATTTTGCAGAAATGCACGGGAATTTTTTAACATGGGTTCCTATGGAACATGTTCACATCAATGCTTTTTTGTATCTCTGCGTTTTTGGAAAGGGTCGGGGACTTTTTTTCATGCAAAAAGCAGCGTTTTGCATGTAATGGTTTTCAATGGACAAGCATCAAAAACGCAAGTGCACCGTTTTTGCAGCGTTTTTGATGCGTTTTTGGTGCGTTTTTGGTGCGTTTTTGCCGTTTTTTTTTTTTTTATCTTTTTATTTTTTTTTTTTTGTAATTTTTTTTTAAGACTGTAAAAAAAAATGGAAAAAAAAAAAAAAAAAAAAAACGCAAAACGCAAATCGCGGCAAAATCGCGGCAAAAACGCGGCAAAAACGCGGCTCAAAAACGTGGCAAGCATGAAAAAAAAACCTCCAAAAACGCTCAAAAGCAACATGCATAGGTGTGAATCGAGCCTAAGGCTCGATTCACACCTATGCATGTTGCTTTTGAGCGTTTTTGGAGGATTTTTTTTCATGCTTGGCACGTTTTTGAGCAGCGTTTTTGTAGCGTTTTTGCCGCATTTTTGCCGCGATTTGCGTTTTGCGTTTTTTTTTTTTTTCATTTTTTTTACAGTCTTAAAAAAAAATTACAAAAAAAAAAAAAAAAACGGCAAAAACGCACAAAAAACGCTGCAAAAACGCTGCAAAAACGGTGCACTTGCGTTTTTGATGCTTGTCCATTGAAATCCATTACATGCAAAACGCTGCTTTTTGCATGAAAAAAAGTCCCCGACCCTTTCCAAAAACGCAGAGATACAAAAAAGCATTGATGTGAACATGTTCCATAGGAACCCATGTTAAAAAATTCCCATGCATTTCTGCAAAATGCAAAATGCATCAAAAAACGCGCTAGTGTGAATGGAGCCTTAGACCAATAGTGATACAAATTCTAATGGCAGCCAGATTGACAATCACTGGAAAGTGGAAATCTAGCAGCTCACCAAATATTAGTGAAGTCATCAGAAAAGTTGGTGAGGCTTTTAAATACGAACAGATGATGGCAAATATACATGGTAACACACATCGTTTATATAAACAATGGGATCCTTGGATTAGTTTCAGAAAAATTGCATAAAAATTACACTTGTATACTTTTCTCTGCCTTTTTCCTTTCTTAGATATGCTATAGGGAGCCAGAGTCCCTAATTCTTTTATTAATAAAGTTTTCTTTTCTTTTTTTTATTCTTTAAGTTTAGGATATATACTCTCCATTTCAATATTCTGATTGACAACATAGATGTTTAATTATAATCAATCCACGATGGCTTATACAGAAGCTGCGATTTGAATGTAAAAAGTGATTGGAGATGTATCAATGATTTTGTAAAATTGTTATGCCATTTCTGGAAATACTTTGTATGGTATAATTTTGTGAAATATTTTTCTTTTTTTGGAAAATCTTTAATAAAAAACTATTTGATAAAAAAAAAAAAAAAAAAAAAAAACATTCACCAATGCAAAGACTAGGATTGCCAGGACAGGAGGGATAATAATAGCAGGTGTCACGCCTATATGCGCGCTTGCTGCAGACACAACATCTTTTTGGGGAGGTTCGTTGGGAAGGGGTACTCGGGAGGACATAAAGAAAATGCCTCTCATGCAGCCAACTGCATTTGGTTGGGGATGTGAATGGGGGAAGTACGGGTGCTGCCGAAGTGGTGGGTTCCCAATTAGGATTGGCAAATGCAGCAGGAAGGGCATTATGGGCACGACAGGCCTGTGTTTGTCTTCTTCTTGGTGGCAGCGGGACACTACTTGTGCGTGCCACCTCACCAGCTTGAACTGCACTTATGGGACTCGCCACATCACCAAGTGTTACTGCAGTGCTGGTTTGACTACGACCGGGGTGTACTAGGCCGCTGGTGCTTGCCAGTTCACCAAAATGCTACCAAAAAAACTGTTAGCGATCGCATGGATCAGGCCTGACTTTGCGAATGCTGCAGTTATGCATTTAGTGTTTTGTAAGTGACAGTGATCGATCGATACTGCACTTGGGTGGGCTGGGCTGGGCCGGGCGGAGGGGCAAAACGCAGGTGCTAGCAGGTATCTGGGCTGATCCCGCTAACACTGCGTTTTTTGAAACCCTGAACTGCTGGGGACGCTATTTTAGATCTGATCGGATTAGATATTGATCCGTTCAGATACTATACCACTAAGGGAGGTGTATGCTGCGTGCGTGGGTGATAGCGGTACTGGCGCTAACCTGACACTGATGCAGACCCTATCTGACCCTAAAACCTAACTTATATCACCGCCAGGCGATCAGGGGGCTAAACCTTTATTAGGTAATAAACGGCGGGTGCCCTGACACTATAAAAAATAAACTAACTAACCAGCGTCACCCGTAACAGTTATACGGTGATCACTGGTGAAAGGGTTTACTAGGGGGCAATCAAAGGGTTAAAACCTTTATTAGGTAGTATATAGGGGTCCCTGATGCTATAAAACGTTGACGGCAAACCTATATATTTACCTCCCTAACCACTTGACGACCGCCGCACGACGATGTACGGCAGGCAAAAGGACTTACAGGTACGTCCTTGCCTGCCCACGGGTGGGGGGTCCGATCGGACCCCCCGGTGCCTGCGGCGGTTGTCAAATCCTCCCCGGCGATCGGTGGTGAGGGGGAGGCCATCCATTCATGGCCCCCCTCGCGATCACTCCCAGCCAATGGGATCATTTCCCTGCCTCTGTATTGTACACAGAGGCAGAGGAAATGATGTCATCTCTCCTCGGCTCTGCATTTTCCGTTCTGGCGCCGAGGAGAGAAGACTGGAATGTGAGTGCACCAACACAACACATCCCAGTAGAACATGCCAGGCACACAATACACCCCCGATCCCCCCCGATTACCCCCCGATCACCCCCTCGATCACCCCTCCCCCCCCCCCCCCGTCACACTGACACCAAGCAGTTTTTTTTTTTTTTCTGATTACTGCATGGTGTCAGTTTGTGACAGTGTGGTGGGACAGTTACTGTTAGCCCCCTTTAGGTCTAGGGTACCCCTCTAACCCCCCCAATAAAGTTTTAACCCCTTGATCACCCCCTGTCGCCAGTGTCACTAAGCGATCATTTTTCTGATTGCTGTATTAGTGTCACTGGTGACGATAGTTAGGGACATAAATATTTAGGTTCGCCGTCTGCGTTTTTTAGCGACAGGGACCCCCATATACTATCTAATAAATGTTTTAACCCCTTGATTGCCCCCTAGTTAACCCTTTCACCACTGATCACCGTATAACCGTTACGGGTGACGCTGGTTAGTTAGTTTATTTTTTATAGTGTCAGGGCACCCGCCGTTTATTACTGAATAAAGGTTTAGCCCCCTGATCACCCGGCGGTGATATGTGTCGCCCCAGGCAGCATCAGATTAGTGCCAGTACTGCTAACACCCACGCACGCAGCATACGCCTTCCTTAGTGGTATAGTATCTGAATGGATCAATATCTGATCCGATCAGATCTGTACTAGCGTCCCCAGCAGTTTAGGGTTCCCAAAAACGCAGTGTTAGCGGGATCAGCCCAGATACTTGCTAGCACCTCCGTTTTGCCCCTCCGCCCGGCCCAGCCCACCCAAGTGCAGTATCGATCGATCACTGTCACTTACAAAACACTAAATGCATAACTGCAGCGTTCGCAGAGTCAGGCCTGATCCCTATGATCGCTAACAGTTTTTTGGTATCGTTTTGGTGAACTGGCAAGCACCAGCCCCAGGCAGCGTCAGGTTAGCGCCAGTAGCGCTAACACCCACGCATGCACCGTACACCTCCCTTAGTGGTATAGTATCTGAACGGATCAATATCTGATCCGATCAGATCTATACTAGCGTCCCCAGCAGTTTAGGGTTCCCAAAAACGCAGTGTTAGCGGGATCAGCCCAGATACCTGCTAGCACCTGCGTTTTGCCCCTCCGCCCGGCCCAGCCCAGCCCACCCAAGTGCAGTATCGATCGATCACTGTCACTTACAAAACTCTAAACGCATAACTGCAGCGTTTGCAGAGTCAGGCCTGATCCCTGGGATCGCTAACAGTTTTTTTGGTAGCGTTTTGGTGAACTGGCAAGCACCAGCGGCCTAGTACACCCCGGTCATAGTCAAACCAGCACTACAGTAACACTTGGTGACGTGGCGAGTCCCATAAGTGCAGTTCAAGCTGGTGAGGTGGCAAGCACAAGTAGTGTCCGGCTGCCACCAAGAAGAAGACAGCTGCATTCGCCAATCCTAATTGGGAACCCACCACTTCTACAGCGCCCGTACTTCCCCCATTCACATTCCCAACCAAATGCAGTCGGTTGCATGAGAGGCATTTTCTTTATGTCCTCCCGAGTACCCCTACCCAACGAACCCCACAAAAAAGATGTTGTGTCTGCAGCAAGCACGGATATAGGCGTGACACCGCTATTATTGACCCTCCTGTCCTGACAATCCTGGTCTTTGCATTGGTGAATGTTTTGAATGCTACCATACACTAGTTGAGTATTAGCGTATCATACAGCATTGCACAGACTAGGCACACTTTCACAGGGTCTCCCAAGATGCCATCGCACCCGAACCTGGAACCGGTTACAGTTATAAAAGTTAGTTACAAAAAAAAGTGTAAATATATATATATATATATATATATATATATATATATATATATATATATATAAAATAAAAAAAAATAGTTGTCGTTTTATTGTTCTCTCTCTCTCTATTCTCTCTCTATTGTTCTGCTCTTTTTTACTGTATTCTATTCTGCAATGTTTTATTGTTATTATGTTTTATCATGTTTGCTTTTCAGGTATGAAATTTTTTATACTTTACTGTTTACTGTGTTTTATTGTTAACCATTTTTATGTCTTCAGGTACGCCATTCACGACTTTGAGTGGTTATACCAGAATGATGCCTGCAGGTTTAGGTATCATCTTGGTATCATTCTTTTCAGCCAGCGGTCGGCTTTCATGTAAAAGCAATCCTAGCAGTTAATTAGCCTCTAGACTGCTTTTACAAGCAGTGGGAGGAAATGTCCCCCCTCCACCCTCTTCCGTGTTTTTCTCTGGCTCTCCTGTCTCAACAGAGAACCTGAGAATGCAGCCGGTGATTCAGCCAGCTGACCATAGAGCTGATCAGAGACCAGAGTGACTCCAAACATGTCTATGGCCTAAGAAACTGGAAGCTACGAGCATTTCATGACTTAGATTTCGCCGGATGTAAACAGCGCCATTGGGAAATTGGGAAAGCATTTTATCAC
The DNA here is from genome assembly GCF_042186555.1 of Aquarana catesbeiana. Taxonomy (NCBI): domain Eukaryota; kingdom Metazoa; phylum Chordata; class Amphibia; order Anura; family Ranidae; genus Aquarana; species Aquarana catesbeiana. The sequence goes on along the minus strand of NC_133326.1, from coordinate 160,353,058 downwards.
AACGATCTTGGTGTGGTCAGATGCTTTGAGGGCAGAGGAGAGATCTAGGGTCTAATAGACGCCAATTTTTTCAAAAAAGAGTACCTGTCACTACCTATTGCTATCATAGGGGATATTTACATTCCCTGAGATAACAATAAAAATGATTAAAAAAAAATTAAAGGAACAGTTTAAAAATAAGATAAAAAAGCAAAAAAAAAAAAAGCACCCCTGTCGCCCCCTGCTCTCGCGCTAAGGCGAACGCAAGCAGCGGTCTGTCGTCAAACGTAAACAGCAATTGCACCATGCATGTGAGGTATCACCGCGAAGGTCAGATCGAGGGCAGTAATTTTAGCAGTAGACCTCCTCTGTAAATCTAAAGTGGTAACTTGTAAAGGCTTTTAAAGGCTTTTAAAAATATATTTATTTTGTTGCCACTGGACGTTTGTGCGCAATTGTAAAGCATGTCATGTTTGGTATCCATGTACTCGGCCTAAGATCATCTTTTTTATTTCATCAAACATTCGGGCAATATAGTGTGTTTTAGTGCATTAAAATTTTAAAAAGTGTGTTTTTTCCCCAAAAAATGCGTTTGAAAAATCGCTGCGCAAATACTGTGTGAAAAAAAAAAATGAAACACCCACCATTTTAATCTGTAGGGCATTTGCTTTAAAAAAAATATAATGTTTGGGGGTTTAAAGTAATTTTCTTGCAAAAAAAATAATTTTTTCATGTAAACAAAAAGTGTCAGAAAGGGCTTTGTCTTCAAGTAGTCAGAAGAGTGGGTGATGTGTGACATAAGCTTCTAAATGTTGTGCATAAAATGCCAGGACAGTTCAAACCCCCCCCAAATAACCCCATTTTGGAAAGTAGACACCCCAAGCTATTTGCTGAGAGGCATGTTGAGTCCACTGAATATTTTATAGTTGCGGGAAAAAGACATTTTTTTTTTGCACAAAGTTGTCACTAAATGATATATTGTTCAAACATGACATGGGCATATGTGAAATTACACCCCAAAATACATTCTGTAGCTTCTCCTGAGCATGGGGATACCACATGTGTGAGACTTTTTGGGAGCCTAGCCGCGTACAGGACCCCGAAATCCAAGCACTGCCTTCAGGCTTTCTAAGGGTGTAAATTTTTGATTTCACTCTTCACTGCCTATCACAGTTTCGGAGGCCATGGAATTCCCAGGTGGCACAAACCCCCCCAAATGACCCTATTTTGGAAAGTAGACACCCCAAGCTATTTGCTGAGAGGTATAGTGAGTATTTTGCAGACCTCACTTTTTGTCACAAAGTTTTGAAAATTGAAAAAAGAAAAAAAAAAAAGTTTTTTCTTGTCTTTCTTCATTTTCAAAAACAAATGAGAGCTGCAAAATACTCACCATGCCTCTCAGCAAATAGCTTGGGGTGTCTACTTTCCAAAATGGGGTCATTTGGGGGGGGTTTTCTGCCATCTGGGCATTTTATGGCCTTCAAAACTGTGATAGGTAGTGAGGAGTGAAATCAAAAATGTACGCCCTTAGAAATCCTGAAGGCGGTGATTGGTTTTAGGGGCCCCGTACGTGGCTAGGTTCCCAAAAAGTCCCACACATGTGGTATCCCCGTACTCAGGAGAAGCAGCTGAATGTATTTTGGGGTGCAATTCCACATAGGCCCATGGTCTGTGTGAGCAATATATCATTTAGTGACAACTTTTTGTAAATTTTTTTTTTGTCATTATTCAATCACTTGGGACAAAAAATACATATTCAATGGGTTCAACATGCCTCTCAGCAATTTCCTTGGGGTGTCTACTTTCCAAAATGAGGTCATTTGGGGAGGGTTTGTACTGCCCTGCCATTTTAGCACCTCAAGAAATGACATAGGCAGTCATAAACTAAAAGCTGTGTAAATTCCAGAAAATGTACCCTAGTTTGTAGACGCTATAACTTTTGCGCAAACCAATAAATATACGCTTATTGACATTTTTTTTACCAAAGACATGTGGCCGAATACATTTTGGCCTAAATGTATGACTAAAATTGAGTTTATTGGATTTTTTTAATAACAAAAAGTAGAAAATATCATTTTTTTTCAAAATTTTCGGTCTTTATCCATTTATAGCGCAAAAAATAAAAACTGCAGAGGTGATCAAATACCATCAAAAGAAAGCTCTATTTGTGGGGAGAAAAGGATGCAAATTTCGTTTGGGTACAGCATTGCATGACCGCGCAATTAGCAGTTAAAGTGACGCAGTGCCAAATTGGAAAAAGTCCTCTGGTCCTTAGGCAGCATAATGGTCCGGGGCTAAAGTGGCTAACTAGCGTCACCAGTGACACTAATACAGCGAGCAGAAAAACGATCGCTTAGTGACACTGGTGATGGGGGCTGATCAAGGGGTTAAAACTTTATTAGGGGGGTTAGGGGGTACCCTAAACCTAAAGGGGGCTAACACTAACTGCCCTACCACACTAACTGTCACAAACTGACACCAATGCAGTAATCAGAAAAAAAACTGCTTGGTGTCACTGTGATGGGGGGGTGATTGGGGGGTGATCGGGGGGTGTACAGTATGCCTGGTGTGTTCTACTGTGTGTGTGTGTTGGTGCACTCACATATGTCTTCTCTCCTCGGTGCCGGAACGGAAAATACCGAGCCAAGGAGAGATGACATCACTTCCTCTGCTGCTGTTTACTATACAGCAGCAGAGGAAGGATTTCATTGGCTGGGAGTGATCGCGAGGGGGGGCCACGAATGGATGGCCTCACCCTCACCTCTGATCGCTTCCGGACAGAAGCCGACTGCCTTGGGCAACATGCGGGAGGCAGATCACGTACAGGTACGTGATTTTGCCTGCCCGTGCCATTCTGCCGACGTATATCATCGTGAGGTGGTCGGCAACTGGTTAAAATCACTGCTCCCGAAGTCAGTTTTTAAAACTTTTTTTTGCATTGATACATGTCCCCTGGGGCAGGACCCAGGTCCCCAAACACTTTTTATGACAATAACTTGCATATTAACACTTAAAATTAGCACTTTTGATTTTTCACGTTCGTGTCCCATAGACTTTAATGGTGTTCACGCGTTCGAACAAATTTTTTTTGCCTGTTCGCATGTTCTGCTGTGAACCGAACCCGGGGGTGTTCGGCTCATCCCTACACATAGGATGTTTTTTACAAAGGCTGTTTTTTAATATGGAAAATGTGAGTGTATATATGGTGCATGATTATTTAATACATTTATAAAAAGGCAAAGCACTATTGCAAGTTTTGCTTTGCATGTGGGTGATGAGAGTGGAGGTTTCTGGTAACTATCAGGAAGGAGCATCCCATGGGGTAATCGGCTACCTGAGTCATTTAGCAAAATAAGGAGGAACAATAAGAGTACCCCAGAGGATTGATTACTATCACAAGTGCTTTTACTAAGCATTAAGGTGAGGGCGCATCCAGTGGAGGGCAGCTCAAGGATTGTTTTGCTATATGCACAAAGGTGGATCAGAGTGAAGATTTTGTGTTCACAGCATCTATCTATATTCACCATATATTGGACTATCATAGTTTTTGGGTCTTTTTTGGGTTTTTACCTTTTTTTTGGGGGGGGGGTCCTACCTTTTTGAGTCCCAAGAATAAGGGATCTTTTCCCTGCCTTTCTTGCATACAATGTACTAGTATGATGAAAGGCAAGTGTTTTTCACACCCCCATTAAAGATGATTACATGTGCCAATCTACTTATGTCATTTATATTATCAAATGTCCGTGTGGTCTCCTCTATATGGGGGAAGACCACACAGAAAATAAAGGACCGCATAGCGAGATATAAATATTCCATTAGGCACAAGTTGGAAAATTTGCCACTAGCAAGACACTTTATGGATAAAGGTCATACAGTCTCTCAACTTAAATTTATGGTAATAGATGGGATACCAAGAAACAGACGGGGTGGCAATAGAGAATTGGAGTTGAAAAAGTTGGAAGTTAATTGGATACACCGACTGGATAACCTTCAACCAAAAGGGTTAAACTCAGATTTTGATTTGTATTTATTTCTTTAATTGTCTTCTTTTTAAAGTATGTTTATTATTTTATTTAGTTATATATACTTATCATTATATATAATTATTCTATTACCATCTGTGTATGTGTTCGTGTGTGCATATTTAGGTGTACACACACACACACACACACATATAGATAATTTCCATTTTTATTTCTATCTTCTATTATTTTCTAAAAAAAGTTTTCATTCCCTATAGGATTCCCGATTGATTGACACAATCTGTGAAGTGTGGGAATATTGTTACACCTGTTGATCTTTTGTTCTGGGATCATTTCATGTCACATTATATTATATAGTTCACTATAAGGTTTTTGCTAACTGTGATCCAGTGATTAATTAATTGATTTCAGACGGGCTGGCTGATTGTTTAATAGAGTGCACATGAGCTCTCTTTATATAAATTGTATCATGGATGTAATCATTCATAGGTATGATGTTTTGAAGAAGGGCGTGATCTGTATTAGCCCGAAACCGAAACTATTATGAATGCCTGTATATTTTTGATGTTTTAAATTTTTCATTAAAACATTTTTTTGCAGCAATCCCTCTTGTTTTATATATATATATATATATATATATATATATATATATATATATATATATAAATCAGCAGGCGGAGTGACGCAATATCCCCTGTTGTGTGTTTCTGCCCCGTGCACCATCTTGCAACTCTCTGGCTGCCAGTGGATGGGGAGGAGAGGCCCACCACTACACCATAGACATATTTACCCTGAACTTGGGACCCGCCTTCAGCATGTTGGTGGCCTTCAGAATGACCCGGCAACCATATTTAAACCACAACAAGATGGGTGCTGCCTATGCAATAGTGATACAGATGAATTGTGCTGTTTAGGGATCAGCCAAACACCCCCCGGTTCGGTTCGCACCAGAACCTGCGAACGGACTGAAAATTTGCACGAACGTTAGAACCCCATTGCCATCTATGGGACTCGAACATTCAAAATCAAAAGTGCTCATTTTAAAGGCTAATTTGCATGGTATTGTCCTAAAAAGGGTTTGGGGACCCGGGTCCTGCCCCAGTGGACATGTATCAATGCAAAAAAAAGTTTTAAAAATGGCCGTTTTTTAAGGAGCAGTGATTTTAATGATGAAAAAAAAAAAGTGAAATATTCCTTTAAATATCGTACCTGGGTGGTGTCTATAGTATGCCTGTAAAGTGGCGCATGTTTCCCGTGCTTAGAACAGTCCCTGTACAAAATGACATTTTTAAAGGAATAAAAGTCATTTAAAACTGCTTGCGGCTTTAATGTAATGTCGGGTCCTGGCAATATAGATGAAAATCAGTGAGACAAACTGCATGGGTACCCCCCAGTCCATTACCAGGCCCTTGTATGGATATTAAGGGGAACCCCGCACCCAAATTAAAAAAGGAAAGGTGTGGGGCCCCCAGGCCCTATATACTCTGAACAGCAGTATACAGGCGGTGCAAACAAGACAGGGACTGTAGGTTTGTTGTTAAGTAGAATCTGTTTGTAATTTTGAACTGGTACATTTCTAACATGTTTAGCTCCAGCCAAAAAATCTATTTTAAGCTTTTTGGAAAACATAGGGAAGGGTTATCACCCCTGTGATATTTGTTTTGCTGTCTGTGCTCCTCTTCAGAAGATTTCACCTCACTTTTTGTCCCAATGACAAATGTTTTTTGAAAATTTGGGGTTTTTAGTGAAACAAAGATTGGTGATAAAGCATCAGTGTAAAGGAGAAAAGTTTTTCCCATATTAACTCTTACAGGAGAGAATTTCCCTTCCTAGGGGTAGATTTCATCTCACTTCCTGTTGTCTCCTTCCGTTTGCAAGTAGGAGTCATTTGTAAGTTGGATGTTTGAAAGTAGGGGCCTGCCCTCAGCAGAAATTTGGGCGTTAGGTGTTGTTGTGGCCACAACACTGTAAGCCCTCACAGGGCCCTGCTGTGAAATATTAGATCAAGAATTGTAATTACATGCCCCTGTTGAACAGGGGCAGAAAAATTGGGCCTTAGGCACTGGTGCTGGTGCCACAACACTGCAACCCCTCACAGATACTCTAGTTGGAGCACAGGAACTAGCCCTGCTGAAAAGAATTGCATCAAAAATTGTAATTACACGCCCCTGTTAAACAGGGGCTGAAAAATTGGGCCTTAGGCACTGGTGCTGGTGCCACAACATTGCAACCTCTCACAGATACTCTAGTTGGAGCACAGGAACTAGCCCTGCTGTAAAGTACTGCATCAAAAATTGTAATTACACGCCCCTATTAAACAGGGGCTGAGAAATTGGGCCTTAGGCACTGGTGCTGGTGCCACAACACTGCAACCCCTCACAGATACTCTAGTTGGAGTGCAGGAACTAGCCCTGCTGCAAAGAAATGCATCAAAAATTGTAATTACATGCCCCTGTTAAACAGGGGCTGAAAAATTGGGCCTTAGGCACTGGTGTTGGTGCCACAACACTGCAACCCCTCACAGATACTCTAGTTGGAGCGCAGGAACTAGCCCTGCTGCAAAGAATTGCATCAAAAATTGTAATTAAATGCCCCTGTTAAACAGGGGTTGAAAAATTGGGCCTTAGGCACTGGTGCTGGTGCCACAACACTGCAACCCCTCACAGAAACTCTAGTTGGAGCACAGGAACTAGCCTTGCTGTAAAGAATTGTATCAAAAATTGTAATTACATGCCCCTATTAAACAGGGGCTGAGAAATTGGGCCTTAGGTACTGGTGATGGGGGCCACAACACTGCAACCCCTCACAGATACTCTAGTTGGAGCGCAGGAACTAGCCCTGCTGCAAAGAATTGCATCAAAAATTGTAATTACACACCCCTATTAAACAGGGGCTTAGAAATTGGGCCTTAGGCACTGGTGCTGGTGCCACAACACTGCAACCCCTCACAGATACTCTAGTTGGAGAGCAGGAACTAGCCCTGCTGCAAAGAATTGCATCAAAAATTGTAATTACACATCCCCGTTAAACAGGGGCTGAAGAATTGGGCCTTAGGCACTGGTGGCTGCGCCCAGAACCAAAAATGTTCTTACAAGCTATCAGCATGATCATTGAGGAGGAAGAGGATAATTACTCAGCATAACAGGATAGTCACTCAGCGTCAGCATAGGCAGTCTTTGAAGGGATCTGACATTGCAAAAAAAATTATTCGGTTACATCAGCATCAAGTGCTTGGTAGCTGGTGGTGATCCAAGACTGATTCATTTTTATGAAGGTCAGTCGATCGACCGAGTCGGTGGACAGACGCACCCTGTGATCGGTTACAAAGCCTCCAGCAGCACTGAATGTGCGTTCTGAAAGAACGCTAGATGCAGGACAGGCCAGTAGCTCAATTGCATACTGTGCAAGCTCTGGCCAGTGATCCATCCTCAAGACCCAGTAACCCAGAGGATTTTCGGTGGGAAAGGTGTCCAAGTCAGATCTTGCCCCTAGGTATTCCTGCACCATGTAAAACAGACGTTGGTGATGGTTGCTGGACTGATCATACCTTGGGGCTGCGGACTAAAAAATTGTCTGAAAGCATCGGTCAGATGGCCACCTTCTCCACCGCTCCTTCTTTGACTGACCGAAGCCTCAGCAACATGTTGTCCAGAAACAGGAGTTTGTAACCTCCCAGTCTCTGGGAACGCATTGCACAGACCTTTCTGCAAGGCCTCCCAAAGATGTTTCATCCTCTGTTCCCTCTGTGATGGCAAAATAAGGTCCACAACCTTACCCTTGTAACGTGGATCAAGGAGGGTTGCCAGCCAGTAACGATCCCTCTCCTTGATATCATGAATACGAGGATCCTTCCACAGGCTTTGCAGGATCAGGGAGGCCATGCAGCGTAGGTTTGCTGAGGCATTCGGTCCGGAGTCCTCTGGGTCACTAAGGACTACATGATCCGCAGCTACTTCCTCCCAGCCACGTACAAGTCCACATGTTTCTTGGGACTGTAAATGATCCCTTAAAGACTGCTGCTGATGCTGAGTGCCAGGCTCCACCTCCATACTGACACAATCCTCCTCCCTCTCCTCCTCGTCCTCTTCCTGTGTGATCAGCAGGCACGCAGGAACACAGTCTGGATAAAGGGGGCCTTGAGAGCTAAGGAAGTCCTCCTCTTCCTGCCTCTGTTCTGCCTCAAGTGCCCTGTCCATTATTCCACGCAGCGTGTGCTCCAACAGGTGGACAAGGGGGACAGTGTCACTGATGCATGCACTGTCACTGCTCACCATCCTTGTGGCCTCCTCAAATGGTGACAGGACAGTGCATGCATCCCTGATCATGGCCCACTAGCGTGGGGAAAAAAAACAGGCTCCCCTGACCCTGTCCTGGTGCCATAGTCGCACAGGTACTCATTGGTGGCCCTCTGCTGCATGTGAAGCCGCTACAGCATGGCCAACGTTGAGTTCCACCTGGTGGGCATGTCACAGATTAGGCGGTTCTTGGGCAGGTTAAATTCCTTTTGGAGGTCTGCCAGCCGAGCACTGGCATTATATGACCAGCGGAAATGCACACAGACTTTCCTGGCCTGCCTCAGGACATCCTGTAAGCCCGGGTACCTGCCCAAGAACCGCTGCACCACCAAGTTAAGGACGTGAGCCAAACAGGGCACATGGGTCATTTGTCCCTGTCAGAGGGCGGAGAGGAGGTTGGTGCCATTGTCACAAACCACCATTCCTGCCTTAAAGGGGTTGTAAAGGTAATTTTTTTTTTAAATAACAAACATGTTATAACTACCTTCACTGTGCAGCTCGTTCTGCACAGAGTGGCCCCGAACCTGCTCTTCTGGGGTCCCTCGGCGGCTGTCTCTGCTCCTCCTCGCAATAACTAACCACCTTAATGCGAGCTCTCTCGCATGGTGGTTAGTTATTGCGGGCGCGCTCCCGTGATACAGCCGGCGGCTATAGCCGCTCGCTGTATCACTCGGCCCCGCCCCCGGCGCGCCGCATCATTGGCTGTGATTGACAGCAGCGTGAGCCAATGGCTGCGCTGCTTTCAATCCATCCACTATAGCCAATCAGCGACCAGGCTGATCGGCTGAATGGAGGTCGGGAGCGAGCGGCCGAATTTCGAGGTGTCAGGTAAGTAAAACGGGGGGGCTGGGGGCGGCGGTATTTTCAAAAGTTTTTTCACTTTAATGCATAGAATGCATTAAGGTGAAAAAATGTATACCTTTACAACCCCTTTAAGTTGGCGTGGCGTCAACCACCTCTGAATCTGTCCCTGCAGAGCTGACAGAACCTCTGCCCCAGTGTGGCTTCTGTCCCCCAAGCACACCAGCACCGCATGGCATATTTTGACCTGCATACTTGCGTGGCCCCTTGAACGCCTACAGAGCACCGCTGGTTCCGAGGACAAAGCACAGGAAGAGGCCATGGAGGAAGAAGAAGAGGAGGGGGTGGAGGAGAGAGGTGTGTCAGAATCACTAGTAGTGGCATTTTGGAGACGTGGTGGGGAACAACCTCCAACACTACTGCACATTGTCCTGCATCCTTCCCAGCTGCCAGAAGAGTCACCCAATGCACCGTGAAACTTAGGTAACGTCCCTGTCCATGCCTGCTGGACCATGAGTCAGCGGTAATATGCACCTTACCGCTGACTGCCCTGTCCAGAGAGGCCAAGACATTGCCTTCCACATGCTGGTAGAGAGCCAGAATCGCCTTCCGTGAGAAAAATTGGTGTTTGGGAACCTGCCACTGAGAAACCGCACATTCCACAAACTCAGGGGGCAGAGTCTACCAACTGAAAAGGTAGCAGTTGAAGTGCTAGCAATTTTGCCAAGTTAGCATTCAACCTCTGGGCATGTGGATGGCTGGGAGCGAACTTCCTTTTGCGGTGCAGCAGCTGGGGCAGGGAAATTTGCCTGGTACAATCTGACATCGGTGTACCGATAGCAGATTGCCCGCAAGTACTTGGCTGTGACACACCTAATTCTACACATTCATTCCTCTCAGTGCAGGGCTCAGAGAGGACTGAAGGTATAGCGGGGTTGGAGATCCCAGCTGATGAGGAGTAAGGAGAGGTCCTCTTTATTTTTTTGTGTGGGTCTTTTAGGTACGCTTGCCAATGAACTGCATGGCAGGTCAACATATGTCTGGTCAAGCATGTGGTGCCCAAGCGGGAGATGTTTTGGCCACGCGAGATACGCTTGAGACATATGTTGCAAATAGCAGCGGTGCCATCTGATGCACTTGTCTCGAAAAAGGCCCACACCAAAGAACTTTTGGAATAATGTGCAGAGACAGCAGCACCCTGCACATGCGGAGCTCTGAGGTGTGATGCAGTCAGTGTGCCCTTAGGCTGGCCCCTGGAGGGCATCCTGCCTCCTTGGTGATGTGCCTCCTCCTCCTCCTCTCTCCTATCAGGCACCCACGTTGAGTCAGTGACCTCATCATCCCCTCCCTCCTCACCACTGGAGCAAGCATGGCAGTATGCTGCAGCAGGGGGAACATGACTGCCAGATTGCTGTCCTTCTTGGGCACCCCCTCTGTCCGTGCTCATGTTACTGTCTTCATCTAGCTCAGTATCATCATCAGAGTCTTCTAAACACTGGGCATCCTCCTGGAGCATGTACCCAACACTGTGGTCAAACAGTTCGAGGGACTCCTCAGGAGGACATGGTGGGGCTAGGGAAGGAGTCACTAATGCCATTGAGCCGAGGGAAGAGACCACGTTGGCAGCTGCTTTGCCAGACAAAGTACCCTGAGCATTAGTGAGAGAGGATGAGGAGAATGAGGACAGCTTGGTCATCCACTCAACCAAGTCTTCCGCATGTTGTGGCAAGCTGCCGAAAAAAAGGCCAAGCGTGTCCCACGGCCACGTGCTAATGAGGATGCACCATGTCCACGACCAGCACTGTTGCCTCTAGACACAGAGCCTGCTTGCCCTCTTTTATTGGCTTGTGACTGTCTGCCTCTCCTTGTTGGCCTTCCAGACATACTAATGGCCTGCAGTGAGATATATCTGCACTAAGCTCGGATATATATATATATATATATATATATATATATATACTGATACTGCAGCTAGCAAAATCAACTGCCTGCCTGTAGTATTATTAGTATGACAGAGGATGAGGAGGATGAGGACGGCTTTGTTATCCACTTCACCGACTCATCTGCATGTATTGGCTCAATAACACAGCCAGCAGCAGAAAAAAAGGACAAGTGTGCCCCAGGAACACCTGCAAATGATGCACCATGTCCATGACCAACACTGTTGACTGTAGACACAGAGGCTGCTTGCCCTCTTTAAGTGGCCTATGAGCGTCTGCATCTCCTTGGTGGCCTTCCGGATATGATGTATATTTTGTTTTGCCAAACTACATTGTATTAGATACTGTGTACACCACCAGAAGTGTAGTAAAAACTGTACGCACTGTATTAGATACTGTGTACATCACCTGCACTATATGTACACCACCTGCACTATATTAGCAACTGTACTATGGCTGCACTGTATTGTGTACTGTGTACACCACCAGAGGTGTAGTAGAAACTGTACACATTGTATTAGATACTGTGTACACCACCTGCACTGTATTAGAAACTGTACAATGACTGCACTGTATTTTATATTGTGTACACCACCAGAAGTGTAGTAGACACTGTACACACTGTATTAGATACTGTGTACACCGCCTGAAGTGCATTAGAAACAGTACACCATGGAATGCACTGTAGATATAGGCTACACTGGATGCAGAGTATATATGTATATATATATATATATATATATATATATATATATATATATATATCTACGAGACTGTGTATATATATCTATATATATCTACGAGACTGTGTATATATATATATATATATATATATATATATATATATATAATACAGTCAGGGCTGGGCCCAGCCCCTCCTTCTCTGAGCTGGCCGCTCAGCTGTCGGCTGATTGCTAGCTCTTATCTCTCCACAGGTACTCAGCTATTGATGATATCCTGCTCGTCAGTCCTACCTACTTAAGCCGTCCAGCCCAGAGGATCTCTGCCTTCGCCTTAGTCAACATCACAGAGATGCTCTCCTGCATTCCTGTTAAGACTTGCTTGGTTGACATCCCTTCTGGCTCCGGATCCTGCTTTCTGCTTTACTACGCTCATCTCCGGCTCCCTGATATTTGGCTTGTCTGACTATGCGTTCCAGGTCCAGAACTCTGGCTATGTTTTGACTATGTTTATTCTATTTATTTTGTATTATTAAACAAGTGTGATTTAACCGTATTTCTGTCTCAGTCTTTCATGGTTTCTGACAGTAGGCGAAAGCCATGAATTCAGAAGATACAGTCAATCCACTTGTTGGTAATATTTTTTCCAGATTGGATGAGCAGGATCACCACATGGATCAGATTGCCATGGTGTTACAAACACTCCTGAGTCGCACAGCTCACCTGGAATCTCCCACTGTGGCTGCTCCGGTGCAACCTGAGTTGCAGGCCATCCCTGCTGCTGCGCCAGTCTTTGTGCAGGCATCCACCTAGAGTATTACCTCTATAAGAGGTTTGTCTGGTTCTGCTTAATTTCCCCAGCGATTTTGGGGCAACCCAGTTCAATGCAGAGGGTTTCTTAACCAGGTTGAGATATACTTTGAGATTCTGCCCCAGGCATTTACCACAGACAGAAGCAAAGTAGGTTTTGTGAAATCTTTGCTTTTTGAGAGAGCCTTGGCCTGGGCAAACTCTCTATGGGAGATGCAAAAAACTGTTGTCTTGCGTTACCCTGAGTTTGTGGCCTCCTTTAAAAGGGTATTTGACGTTCCCGCATGCTCCACTTCTGCTGCCAAGTGCCTCATGTCCATCAAACAGAGTACGAGAACTGATGCCAACTATGCCACTGAATTCTGCACTCTGGCAGCAGGTTGCTTGAAACAATGAGGCCCTCATGGCTGCTTTTTCTCATGATCTCTCGGATTCCATCAAGGATGAGATATCAGCCTGAGATATACCCACTGAGCTGGAGAAGTTGATCACGTTTATCATCCTCATTGATTCCAGAGTCAGAGAAAGACTCTCTTTTAGGGAGCGCTTGTGGAAGCCTCCTGTACGTTTGCCTCCGAGCTTTGCAGTCCCACCTGTGCCTCCCTCACCTCCCATGCCTCCTGGTACCGAGTCGGTCAGTGAAGATGAACCCTTGCATTTGGGCTTTACGCGTCTCTCTGCTGATGTGAAAACCTTTAGGAGGAGGGAGAGTATGTGCCTTTATTGTGGCCAGGCAGGTCACTTTTTGAAGTCTTGTCCTACCTGTCCAGGGAACGTCTGAACCTTGAGGTCCTGTCATGGACAGACCTTAGGTGGCGTTGTTTCATCCTCAGTTATCTAGAAGGATAAGCCCTTGGTTTCGTTCACCCTTTACTGAGCTGAGTCGTCCTTCGAGATACATTCTCTAATCGACTCTGGGGCTGCAGGCCTGTTCATTGATGCTGTCTTTGTATCGAAGCACTCAATTCCACTGAAGCTTCGTGACACTCCACTTGCCATTGAGACTATTGACAGGAGACCCCTACAGCCTGCCCATGTGACTCATGAGACGGTTCCGTTGTCCATGGATGTAGGGTCTCTTCACCATGAGATAAATCAATTCCAAGTTATTTCCTCACCTAAGTTTCCATTGGTTATTGGTTATCCTTGGTTACAGAGGCACAACCCCTCTTTTGATTGGCTCTGTGCTGAGGTTCTCTCCTGGTCGCCACAATGCAGTAAGACATGCTTCCAGAGGGTAGCCAAGGTCCTGTGCACCTCTTTTCTCTCCTCCCTGCCGGAGGAGTACTGCGATTTTAGCAATGCTTTTGACAAAGGTCAAGCCAGTAGTTTGCCTCCACACCGGCCGTATGATTGTACAATTGACCTTCAACCTGGTGTCATACCCCCCTCGTGGCCAAGTTTACCCTTTGTCAGTCTTGGAGGATAAGGCCATGGAGGAGTATGTGGCAGATGCACTTTCTCAAGGTTTCATCTGCAAATCCTCATCCCCTGCTGGTGCTGGTTTCTTCTTCATGAAGAAGAAGAGTGGTGAACTGAGCTCTTGTATTGATTATAGGGGTCTCAATCATTTCACAATTAAGAATGCCTATCCGATTCCGTTGATTACGGAGTTATTTCACCGCCTCAAGGGAGCAATGGTTTTCACAAAGCTTGATTTGAAAGGGGCATACAATCTTGTGAGGATTAAGGAGGGCGAAGAGTGGAAAACTGCATTTAATACCAGAACAGACCATTATGAGTATCTTGTAATGCCTTTTGGCCTTTGTAACGCCCCGTCAGTTTTCCAGGAATTTATTAACGATGTCCTCCGAGATTTGTTGCAGTTATGTGTGATGATTTATCTCGATGATATCCTCATATTTTCCAAGTCCCAGGAGAGACATCACACAGATGTCTGTCATGTGCTTCAGAAACTGAGAGAGAACAAGCTCTATTATAAATTGGAGAAGTGTGAGTTCCATCATGAACAGGTTAAATTTCTGGGTTATGTCATTTCCACTGCTGGTTTCTCAATGCACCCAGAGAAACTTTCTGCAGTCCTACAGTGGCCCAGACCCATGGGCTTACGTCCTCTGCAGCATTTCCTGGGCTTTGCCAACTATTATCGGAAGTTTATTCGTACCTTCTCATCTCTGGTCAAGCCCCTGACTGACATGACCAGAAAGGATGGTAACCCACAGAGTTGGTCTCCGGAGTTCGTTAAGGCCTTTGAGAGTCTCAAGGCTGCCTTTGTTTCTGCTCCTGTGTTTGCACATCCTGATCCTATGTTATCTTTTATCCTTGAGGTTTATGCTTCTGAGACTGAAGTTGGCGCCCTTCTATCTCAACATCCTACCTCTGAGAGTGCTCTGCATCCTTGCATCCTTGTGCCGGTTCTCATTCTTACTGACCATAAGAATCTCATATTAGTCTGAGGCTAAACGTCTCTCTCCCAGAAGGGCGCAATGGGCTCTTTTCTTGTTAAGTTTCAATTACATTGTCTCATTCTTCCCCAGTACTAAGAATGTAAGGACTGACGCCTTGTTACAACAATTTTCCTCCACTTCCAAGTTGGAGTCAGTTCCGGTTCCTGTGTTTCCTCCTGATTGTATTCTGGCTATGGTTCGCACCAGTCTCACTTCTCCTTTGGGTGAAAAAATTCTTGCTGCTCAGGTCCATGCTCCTCCTGAGAAACCTTGTGACTGCTGCTTTGTCCCAGAGAGACTCCGTACTGTCATGCTCCAGACTTACCATTCTCCCAAGGCTGCTGGCCACCCTGGGAAGAATCAACACTTTTGGGCCATTTCCCAACAATTCTGGTGGCCTAGTCTTCGTAGCTGCCTGCTCCGTTTGTGCTCAGAGTAATGCCCCGTACACATTGTCAGATTTTTCCGATGGATAATGTCCGATCGGAGTGTGTTGTCGGAAATTCCGACCGTGTGTGGGCTCCATCGGACATTTTCCATCGGATTTTCCGACACACAAAGTTTGAGAGCAGGCTATAAAATTTTCCAACAACAAAATCAGATCGCGTCAATTCCGACTGTGTGTGGCCAGTTCCGACGCACAAAGTGCCACGCATGCTCAGAAGAAATTCCGAGACAGAACCGCTCGGTCTGGTAAAAGTAGCGTTCGCAATGGATACAACACTTTCGTCACGGTGCAATGTTAAAAATGGTTTAATACAGCGCACTCTCTTCTTCTTTATAATGTGAGAAGAATGAAGTAGTTTTGCTGCTCATATTCACACAGACTTCTTACAAACTTCTTTCTTTATTATTTATCGGGATTCCCTCAATATATTTTGATTTGTCACATCTGACAAAATTATTTTTGGGTTGTTTTATTTTTTTTAATTTTAAGGCATCATTTTTTTTTTTTTAGGTTTGTATTTTTTTTAAGGCTGATCTTTGTTTTATTTTATTTTTAGTTTTACTCCAGAATATTTTTGTGTGTGTTTTGTGTGTCAAGTTACCACAACACCATTGATATCTTGTATTATTTAATCTCAAGGAGATTGTTTGGTGTTGGTGTCTCTTGTTAATTTCACATTATACTTTAGAAATGTACCTGAATCCTCACAAACAAACTGTCCTCTTTGAAGGAAAACACACATAGGCGAGTATAATTGAAACAAAACTTCCTTTATTAAGGGCTCAGAACCAAACAAAGAGGGAGGCAACGCTGGAGAAACAGCAGAAATTGGCAAAGCCTTGGACCCCCAGGGCAGACATCAATTCTTTAACATCAAAATTGGTGGCCTGAGGAGTCCATATCTAAGGGAGTGCAGTCTGGTCCAGAAGTCCCCGAGATCCGGAAAGCAGCAGATGACATCTGTGTCCCCAGGCTGTGGTACTACAAGAGCCTGCATCTTTTGCCAGACCAGACTGGACCCAGGGTCATCACTTTCTGGTCTTCTTTCCATGCTTCCTTCCTGGCTGTGGCTCTGCTGTTGGAGATGTGGCAGGAGGAGGAGTAGGACCTGGAGGAGGAGGAGGAGTAGTAGGACCTGGAGGAGGAGGAGGAGGACCATGTGTGAGGTCACAAATGTAGGTAGCAGATGCTATTTGGCCCCTCAAACCCTTATTGAGAGCTTCCAACATTAAGGACTCACACATGAGTTGTTGGCCCTCCTCCATCTGCTGCATTTTGCAGGCAATTATGCCAGCAAAGTCCTCCTCCACAGTGTGGGGAGCTGTCAGGGCCTCTGTAGCCTTCCAAAAGAGGCCTATGGCAGCCTCCTCCTGGGTACTCCTCTTCCTGCCACTTTCTCTTTGCAGGTGGCTGGGAGGGACCTGGATATCAGACAGCCTGCTCGGCCCGGCCTCCTCCTGGGTGAGACTTCCCTGTGTATGAAAAAGGGACATGGTTTTAGTTTTTGCATCATCAATCCCAATCATAAATTAGTACTCCAAACTAACATCTAGTTAACATCATTGATTGGACAAGCAGAAATATTTAGAGGAATGCTATACCTGGCTCAAGCTGGGCTCCTCCACATGTTGCTGCCTGGAAGGCCCAGGTTGGGCGTCAGAAGCCTCAGCTGGGGGGGAAGGAAGACTAGAGAGTGATGACCTGGGTTCAGTCTGGCCTGTCATGAAAGTGGCCGTCCTGGCCTGTCATAGTACCACATCCTGGGGACATAGATGTCATCTGCTGCTCCGGATCTCTGGGAATCCTGTACCTTCTTGTGCTCCCTTAGATAAGTGCTCCTCAGGCCACCAATAAGGATCTTCAAATAGGTGATGTCTGCCGTGGGGATCACCGTCTTCACTATTCCAGCAATTGATCCAGTGCTGCCTTCCTCTTTGTTTGGTTCTTATATTCAGGGTGGTTTATCTCCCATAAACAAGGCAGCTCCCTGAACATATCTATGAAGATTGCCATAAAGTCGGTATCTTTCAAGATATCCATTTTCACTGCAAGATACAACCCAAGACAAACCCTAATGTCAGGCAAAACTCTCCTAATCTAGTTACAATATAGGCCTCAATCTAGAAGCAGTATAGGCCCAAGTTTGGCTCTTACCTTCGTTATCACAATCGGCGCCTCCGATACTCCCTCCTCGGCTCACAGATCGTACGTACTACGCACGCGTGTTTCACTTTATACACAGTGCGCATGCGTGTAACTCCGCCCACCCCTGACGTTCTTTCTAGTCTATTCACCGCCCCTTTTTGTTCAGCGCAGTGAGTGAAGAGCACATGGCGGAGTCAGAGCAGGTGCGTGCTAATTATAGCAACGAGGAGGAGGAGGGAAGCCCGGGTTCCGGAAACGTCCCGATCCAGAAGAAGACGATTTAAGGCCTCAAATATGTCCTTTGGGGAGATGTTGGGGATGGTCGACATCCTGAAGAAGGCCGACTATGATGGAAAGTATGGACCTTACCCCAATCCCAATATCAGGAAGGCCAAGATCATGGCGAAAGTGGTCAAAAGTCTGCACCGGAATTTCAGGGTATGACGATCGAAAGATCAGCTCAGGAAGCGGTGGTCGGACCTGAAATTAAGAGAGCCCGAGCAGTACAGAAAGATCCAGAGAGTGCTGCAAAAAAGTAAGTAGTTGTGCTGTGTTCCTATTCTTTTTCTCTTTATTACGTTCGTGCTGCTCCATGTGCTTTTCTTAAGTGTTGTACAGTTTAAAATGGCAACTTTCATGTTCATGGGCACATTATTCGTTCGTATCAAACATTTTTCTTTCAGCCTATAAAACACCATTGTTTAGGCCATATGCATTTGCCCACATTTTTTAGGGCCTACTTGTATGAAAAATATTTGGTTGTGTAGATGGGTTTGTTACTAGAATGAAATGCAAACTAGATTCTGTGTAAGGAGAGGACACTTAGCAGCTGTTTTCACATCTGGACGCTGGAGCACTAGTGTGGGACACAAGAACACCCTTTTTATTAGGGGGCCCACACAGGTGCTCCAGTGGATACTATAGGGGAGTCTCCATCTGTGAAGCTTGTACAAAACAGGTAAAGTATAGAAGCTTAACAAAGGACACTAAAAATTCTACATCTTGGAACTCTGCAAAAATAGACAATTGTACACCACTTCCAAGCAATGTTTCATCTTTATAGTTCTGCCATCAAATATCTGTGTGCTAAGTATACCATTTTTGTTTTACATAGGGGAGAAAAGACTCAGAGGACACCCCTCATCCCAGGAGACCACAGACCCCCCACCTCGGGAAGAAGGAGAAATACCCCCAACCCAAGAAGAGCAGGAGGAGGAAGAAGACATGGTGGAAATAGGCACCACAACAGGTGAGTGTCTGCGACCACAGGCTCAGGTAAGAGATGGATGCCAGCATATTTATAATACATGTTTTTTTTTTTTGGTTTTTCTCTTTTTAGGTGATCGTGATGTTGTGGATCCAGGGCATTTCACCTCGGAAAGTGCACAGATCCTTATTGGGGAGATCATGGGGTGTAATTTAGCATTGGAAAACCTCAAGAAAAACATCAATGATGTTATTCAAAAAAATAATAACATCATTGATGTTTTGGGGAGAGTTTAAAACCCCTCCAAATCCCTTTGTATTTTTGTGTGCTACAATGTTAAAAATGTTTTAGCGATTTTTAGAAAAGCCAAATTTTGAGGATGCACACAGTGTGTCAACATGTGCTATCTGCCATCACGGGAGATCAATGGACGTGTTTTGGGGGTGCAACCCCTTCTTTAATAATAAAGTAGCTGAGAGGAAGGGGTTGCTCCCCCAAAACATGTCCCTTGATCCCCCGTGATGGCAGCTAGCACATGTTGACATTCGTAAATTGGTGTGCATCTTCAAAATTTGGCTTTTCCTGGGGTGACTTCCCCCCATCTGAACGCAATATCAAACACAGTTTTTAAATACTCATGTCTGATATTGCCTTCAAGTTTTACCTAATGTGAACTTTGTAAGTTCAAGATTTGTGTCTTTCTTGTTGTTTTGAAACATGCCTGTTTTATCTTAAATGGACATTTCTATTTTTGATAATGCCACCACAAAAATTGTTATACAACAAACATGTTGGTTTGTTTTAAAAACCTTTTCTAAATGCACATGTGATTGTGCAGGCATTAAAAAGATTGTTAATCAAGAATGTGTGGATTATTGTCTCAACGCTACAACACTTTTGTGGTGATATAATTGATACTTTGTGTGACAATGGGTGTTATTTCCTAAGGGCAAATCCACTTTGCACTACAAGTGCAGTTTCAGTGCATTTTCAAGTGCACTTGTAGTGCAAAGTGTATTTGCCTTTAGTAAATAACACCCAACAGTGCTTTGTATAAGGTTACACAATCACGCCATTTTCAGGACTCACCACATTTCGGTCAGGGTCAGCTAAAACAAACACAAGCAGTAAATGTCACCAAAGATTTGCTTAATTTTTTTTTTATTTGATCAAGGTTTCACAAATTGTCTGGCATATTGATGGCCCCCCTACCCGCAAAGAACTCAACTCTTAGCCGGACATCACGGGCGGGTACTCAGGGAGGGCAAGCCAGGACGGCCACTTTCAAGCGCTGTCAGGGTTGTTTAATTTATAATTCCGGCCTCAGGCCCAACTGAGCCAGCATAGTTGGCAGAATGTTGCCGTAAAAAGTTATGTAGAACACAGCACGCCAGGATTATATGATTCAGTTTATACTCCGCCATATGGATGGGTGTAAGAAATAGGTGGAACCGGCTGGCCATGATTCCAAATGTGTTCTCCACCACTCTTCTGGCTCTGGCCAGCCGGTAATTAAAAACCCTCTGGTCCGGGGTGAGGGTCCTCATCGGGAATGGCCACATACGGTGGTCCCCCAGCACAAAGGCTTCATCTGCAACGAAGACGAATGGGAGTCCTTCCACATTGTCTTCTGGAGGTGGCAAGTCCAAGCTGCCATTCTGGAGACGCCTGTAAAACTCCATCTGGGCGATGACTCCACCATCGGACATCCGGCCATTCTTCCCCACGTCCACATACAGGAACTCATAATTAGCCGACACCACGCCAACATCACAATACTATTGAACCCTTTATAATTATAATAGTATGACCCCGAGTTGGGTGGTGGGTCGATGTGGATGTGTTTCCCATCAATTGCCCCTCCGCAGTTAGGAAAGTCCCACCGCTGGGCAAAGTGGGAGGCCACAGTCTGCCATTCCTGTGGCGTGGAAGGAAGCTTTGGAAGAAAAAAAAATTAGTCTTTTTGCACATTAAAGCATGGAAAGCAGATTAGACACAAACATTCTTGTCCAACATCAAGATAACATTTAGTAATGGGAATTTTTAAACACCAAAGTATAAGGTACACCTATCAGATTCCCCCTCCCCCACCCCCTCTCATGGGCCATTTCTAACATTATAGGGGGGGGGGCTCTTGGACAGGTAATCCTCTCCACTTCATTGAGAGATGAATGCCTAAATAATGGGTATTACTTTGAACAGCCCCTCCTTAGTTACACTATTGGCAGCCCACTGGACAGGTAAGAAGTGTCATAATACAAAGATATAAATACACATTGTACACATTTGAGCTCATTTTAGACATTCTGCTATTACCTATCAAGATAATAATAGGATAAAAAAACTTTAAACAGTAACATTTGAAAGTATACAGGCAGGCCCTTGCACTACATGCTTTGGGGAATTCATCCATAAATCTGACCACAAAAGAGATGGGTATAGTGTGTATGGGTTTGCCAAAGTCAGCAGATAGATGATTGAGGATAGATAGAGAATTGGTATCAGCTGACTTAGCAGTTGGGGGGAGGGAGGGTTAAAAATGATTTGAGGACCCCCCAAAAAAAGCCTATGGCACTCTGCCTGAATTTAAAGCACCAATCACATTTTCAAACATTTTAGGGCGTGTTTGGGGTAAAGCACTACTATGGAGCTGACAAAATACATTGTTAAGTGACTACATGAGGTGAATATAGGGCATGTAGACCATGCTGGGGAGGTAAGTTAAGGCAAATATGCATGAAGGAGCAAAATAATAATTACATAAAAATCCAGCATGCATGAGGACAAAGGGGACATTCACAGTCATGGTAATTAGGGAATGTGGAAAGAAATACAATATATTATCAAACATTAAATACACTAAAATGTGATATTAAAGGATAAAAATCTTACCTTCATATACTCCTTCTGTAGTACCTGGATGATGGCAGAACAGGTCTCTGGGATAATGATACCCAGAGCCTGGGGGGAGATGCCTGTTGAGAACTTGAGGTTCTGTAGGCTTCTCCCCATCGCCAAGTACCGCAGGGTGGCGATGAGCCTCTGCTCCGGAGTGATGGCTTGCCTCATGCAGGTATCCTGCCTGCTAATATAGGGGGTCAGCAAAGCCAACAAACATTGAAATACGGGGTCCGTCATCCGTAGAAAGTTCCTGAAATCATCAGGATTATTCTCACAGATCTCACAGAGCAAAGGCATATGACAGAACTGGTCACGCTGAAGCAACCAATTCTTGGTCCGTGAACTCCTCCCCACCCTGTTCATGGACTGGACTTGTGTCAAGGTCAGGACCCCAACACCAAGCCCCCGCACAGCACGAACTCTACGAGGAGTACGTATACGCAACATGGCTAGAAAACGGTCGGCTGCTCAGAACGAAGTAACAGAACGCACTGAAGAACAGCAAGGCTTGTGAAGAGCGACCTGAAAAATAGTAACGAATGAACAAGAACACAACGACTCAAATAAGTCACGCGTAGCTTGCTTGCACGCACTGAAGAGCAGATACAAACCCACAAGCACTGTCAGGAGCCAGGGAGCGTCTCCGCTCGCCGGGCTCCGGTGCGCATGCGCATGGGACGGGCGCTTCGCCGCACACCCGTCCGCGGCCTGATGGTGCGGCGCGCGCGGGTGCGCGGCGGTCCTCGTGTGCGCGCCGTCGCCCGTGCGGGTGCCCGGTAGCGCGTCACACTGATGCGCTCGCCGGGCAGGGAAAATATATCTGACGGCTCCAGCGCCCAGTCGGGTTGCTGGTTTGTCGTCAGCTCTCCCTGTTCCCTGAGCCTGTGTTACCCTGTGATCTGCCTGTCTCTGTGTACCGAACCCTCAGCTGGACTGTTAACCACTACTCTCCCGGATTGCCCCTGTACTTATTGCCTGATCTGTGTACCGAACCCTGGACTATTAACCACTTCTCTCCTGGATTGTCCCTGTACTTACTGCCTGATCTGTGTACCGAACCCTGGACTGTTAACCACTTCTCTCCTGGATTGTCCCTGTACTTACTGCCTGATCTGTGTACCGAACCCTGGACTGTTAACCACTTCTCTCCTGGATTGTCCCTGTACTTACTGCCTGATCTGTGTACCGAACCCTGGACTGTTAACCACTTCTCTCCTGGATTGTCCCTGTACTTACTGCCTGATCTGTGTACCGAACCCTGGACTGTTAACCACTTCTCTCCTGGATTGTCCCTGTACTTACTGCCTGATCTGTGTACCGAACCCCGGACTGTTTAACTACCACTTTGCTGGACTATCTTGATTATACCTGCCTGATCTGTGCACCGAACCCTGGCCTGCTTAACCACCGCTCTGCTGGATCTTGTGATACCCTGATTTCTACCTGCTTGTTCCCTAACCTCTGCTTGTATTTTCAGCTCTGCTTCTGCGGATCCCAAGACACCCGCTTCCAGCCTTGGTACCCACTATCCTACCGGAAGCCCGTGCCTCCGCGTGCCCTCAGCCTTCCGTACCCATTTCGGGGGTCTGGGTGCGCGTGGTCGTAAGGGCGAGCCGCTCTCGGCATCTCGGCCTCGGTGAGTATTTGTCCGTGACAGTACAAACCAGCCAGATGTCCGAGGCCGACAGAGCGCGCTCTCCTCTGGAGATCCTGTGCCAACAAGTATCAACCCTCGCTGACTCCATACAGAAGTTACAAGAAGGTTATACACAAATTGATAACCGTCTGCAGCAGATCACCGGGTCACTACCCTCCGCAGCCGCAGCTCCTGCACCCAGCAGTGGGGGTTCACTTCCCCAAGCTCCGGCCAACCCCACTGTGGTCATGGCCCTTCCTGATCCCAGGGTCCCTACACCTGAACGGTTCTCGGGGGACCGCAAGAAGTTTAGGGCTTTTAAAAACGCATGTTCCCTCTACTTCGCTCTACAGCCGAGAACCTTCTCCTCGGAAATCGTCAAGGTGGGGTTTGTGATTTCCTTGCTATCCGAAGAACCCCAGGCTTGGGCCCACAGCTTAATGGAACAGAGCAGTCCTGCCCTGAACACTATCGAGGCCTTCTTTGAGAGCATGACCCAGCTCTACAATGATCCGCAATGTATGGCTACAGCTGAAGCTATCTTGCACCATCTGTCTCAAGGAAGAAGACCTATTGAGGACTATACTGTGGAATTCCGTAAGTGGGCGGCCGATACAAACTGGAACGAGCCGGCCCTACGTTATCAATACCGTCAAGGCTTGTCCGAATTACTCAAAGACGAGTTAGCTAGGATGGAGACCCCTGCTTCACTAGAGGAACTCATTCAAGCAGCTACGAAGCTCGATCGGCGTCTTCGGGAGCGGCGCTCAGAACGGTTTCAGTTGCCTCGCCCCACCTGGGCGTCGCCAAGGCCTCACTCCACAGTATCCTCAACCTCATCTTCAGTTACCGCTGCATCGGTCCCTGAGGTCGAACCAATGCAGCTCGGCTTGGTCCGAGGTCCGTTAACCTCCGAAGAGAAGCAGCGCAGGTGGCAGTCTAACCTATGCCTCTATTGCGGAGGAACCGGACACTTCCTACGCAGCTGTCCGATCAGGCCCAGTAAGTTCCCTCAGTCAAACGTATTGAACTTTCCAGACAATAACATTCCCAAGGCTTATGTGATGTTGTTTATTTCCCTACAGCTTCCGGAAAGGGAGACTCGCTTGCAGGCCATCGTTGATTCCGGAGCCTGCAGTTGTTTCATAGATTCTGCCCTGGCACGCAGGTTGAAGATCCCTTTACAAACCAAAGAGCAGGATCTACAAATACATTTGGCCGACGGATCCCTTCCTCGCTCAGGTCCCATCACCCAGGAGACCCAACCTATTTCAGTAATCACAGATTCCGGCCACCGGGAGTTCTTACGGCTTGACTTAATTCATTCACCAATCTTTCCCGTCATACTTGGCCTACCATGGTTACAAGCTCACGATCCACTAATCAAATGGAGTACCAAGACAGTATCCTTCTCTTCGCAGTATTGCTCTCAGCACTGCCTGCTCCCGGATTCCAAAGTTTGCGCCACAATGGTGGCACCACCAGGCAATCTCCAACACGTCCCCTCCGAGTACCTTGAGTTTCAAGAGGTTTTCAGTAAACAAATGGCTGACCGCCTACCACCTCACTGGGCCTACGACTGTCCAATTGACCTTCTTCCTGGATCCGAGATTCCATTTGGCCGGATATTCCCTCTTTCGGAAACCGAGCTGGAGGCTCTAAAGCAGTATATAGACGAAAACCTTGAGAAAGGTTTCATCCGCCCTTCATCTTCACCCGCCGGAGCGGGTATCTTTTTCGTTGGGAAAAAAGACGGTACCTTAAGACCCTGCGTAGATTATCGACAGCTTAACAACATCACAATTAAGAACCGGTACCCGTTACCGCTCATTCCCGAGTTATTCCAGAGGTTCCGATCAGCTAAGGTGTTCTCTAAACTTGATCTCCGAGGGGCCTACAATCTCGTCAGGATCAGGGCTGGAGACGAATGGAAGACGGCTTTTAGATCCAGATTCGGGCACTTCGAGTATTTAGTGATGCCATTCGGACTCTGCAACGCTCCAGCCACCTTCCAACATCTAGTGAATGACATATTTCGACAATATTTAGATGACTTCCTTGTGGTATATCTGGACGATATCCTTATCTTATCCCCTACGCTAGAGATGCACAAGAGGCATGTTAAAACGGTTCTTGCCATTCTTCAACAACACAAGCTATACCTGAAAGCCGAAAAGTGCGAGTTTGAGAAATCAACCATACAGTTCCTGGGATTCATACTTTCAACCAATGGGGTCGCAATGGACCCACAGAAGATTCAGGCAATTCAGGAGTGGCCGGCCCCATCTAACAAAAAAGGAGTACAGAGGTTTATAGGATTCGCCAATTTCTATCGGAAATTTATTGTTGGATTCTCGGCCATCGTGGCACCTATTACCCAATTAACCCGGCAACACAGTTCTTTTCAGTGGTCCGCAGCTGCTCAAGAGGCTTTCCTTAAGTTAAAAAAATTGTTCAGTTCCGCTCCAATCCTCTGCCATCCTGAACCGACTCAACCCTTCGTACTGGAGGTGGACGCATCGGAAATCGCAACTGGAGCAATTCTCTCCCAGAGACAGGGACCAAACGCCATCCTGCACCCAGTAGCTTTCGCTTCTCGGAAACTCAGTCCACCGGAACTCAATTACGATGTGGGTGACAGAGAGCTGCTGGCTATAAAGTTCGCTTTAGAGGAATGGAGGTATCTGCTGGAGGGGGCCGTTCACCCGGTGATGATCTTTACGGATCACAAGAATCTCGAGTACCTCAGAACAGCAAGACGGTTAAAACCCCGCCAAGCCCGTTGGGCCCTCTTCTTTTCTCGCTTCAATTTCCATATAGCATACAGACCTGGGGCAAAGAACGGGAAGGCCGATGCCCTTTCACGGATGTTTTCCGCAGACTCTCAAATACCAACACCCAGCACGATCCTCTCTCCTCAAAATTTCCTCGGACTAACTCAGGCAGACTTAATATCATCCATCAAATCTTCATCAGGCGCATGCACAGAACCAGCTGTGCATTCCTTGAAAAGATACGAAGATCTCTTCTGGATTAAAGGAAAAATATTTGTACCACAAGTGACTCGGCCTTTAGCCCTTCAGATGTGTCATGATCACAAGATGGCAGGACATTTTGGGAATAAGAAGACGGCTGAACTCCTTTCTCGTTCTTTTTGGTGGCCAGGATGGAGAAGGGATTGTAAAGAATATGTGGCGTCCTGTTCCCTGTGCCAGCGAAACAAGGGCCAAAACACCAAATCCTGGGGTCTGCTCAGACCTTTGCCCATTCCGGAACGACCATGGGTTGATGTGTCCATGGACTTCATTGTTGACCTACCCATCTCAGAGAATTTTTCCACCATCCTTGTCGTTGTCGACCGCCTTTCCAAAATGGCCCATTTCCTGCCCATGAGGGGTACTCCCTCTGCCGTAGACACGGCCAACATCTTTCTAAAGGAGGTTGTTAGGCTCCATGGGATACCAAGGAGCATCGTGTCGGACAGAGGCGTCCAATTCACATCCAAATTCTGGAAGGAACTCTGCAAGGCACTGGGTATCAACATTTGTCTTTCTTCAGCTTATCATCCCCAAAGCAATGGCCAGACGGAGAGGACCAACCAGACGCTAGAGCAATACCTCCGCTGCTTCTGCTCGGGTTCTCAGGATGATTGGGCGAGCCTCCTCTCCTACGCTGAATTTGCGTACAATAACTCAATCCATGCCTCTACCAACCAGACTCCCTTCTGGACCAATTGCGGGTTCCATCCCACGTCCTTTGCTAACAATATCCCCGAAACAGCAGTCCCTGCAGTCCAGGATAGGATAATTTCGTTACAATCTAACTTTCAGAGAATTCAAGACACACTACGCAAAACCCAGGAGGACTACAAGAAACAGTACGACCGGGGCAGAAAGGCAAACCCAAGATTAGACGTAGGAGACGAGGTCTGGCTGTCCACCATTAATCTGAGATTACCACTGCCATCTCGAAAGCTCGGGCCTAAATTTATTGGGCCTTTTCAAGTCAGGAGGATCATCAACCCTGTGGCTGTTGAGTTGGCACTTCCCAAGACATATCGGATTCACCCCGTTTTCCATGTGTCACTATTGAAGCCTGTGGTGCCCAGCCCTTTTCCGGGAAGAAGAGAACCCCCTCCTCCGCCAGTCAGAATCGATGGCGAGAATGAATTCAAAGTGGAATCCATTCTAGGTTGTAGAAAGAGGGGCAGGCAGCTACAGTACCTGATTCAATGGAAGGGGTATCCCCCCGAAGATAATTCTTGGGAGCCCGCCAGGAATCTGCACGCCCCACAGTTAATTCAAACGTTTCATCAAGATCATCCGGAATTGATGGCCAGCCTTGGCGTCCAGTGTCCGCCCTTAGGAGGGGGGCACTGTCAGGAGCCAGGGAGCGTCTCCGCTCGCCGGGCTCCGGTGCGCATGCGCACGGGACGGGCGCTTCGCCGCACACCCGTCCGCGGCCTGATGGTGCGGCGCGCGCGGGTGCACGGCGGTCCTCGTGTGCGCGCCGTTGCCCGTGCGGGTGCCCGGTAGCGCGTCACACTGACGCGCTCGCCGGGCAGGGAAACTATATCTGACGGCTCCAGCGCCCAGTCGGGTTGCTGGTTTGTCGTCAGCTCTCCCTGTTCCCTGAGCCTGTGTTACCCTGTGATCTGCCTGTCTCTGTGTACCGAACCCTCAGCTGGACTGTTAACCACTACTCTCCCGGATTGCCCCTGTACTTATTGCCTGATCTGTGTACCGAACCCTGGACTGTTAACCACTTCTCTCCTGGATTGTCCCTGTACTTACTGCCTGATCTGTGTACCGAACCCTGGACTGTTAACCACTTCTCTCCTGGATTGTCCCTGTACTTACTGCCTGATCTGTGTACCGAACCCTGGACTGTTAACCACTTCTCTCCTGGATTGTCCCTGTACTTACTGCCTGATCTGTGTACCGAACCCTGGACTGTTAACCACTTCTCTCCTGGATTGTCCCTGTACTTACTGCCTGATCTGTGTACCGAACCCTGGACTGTTAACCACTTCTCTCCTGGATTGTCCCTGTACTTACTGCCTGATCTGTGTACCGAACCCCGGACTGTTTAACTACCACTTTGCTGGACTATCTTGATTATACCTGCCTGATCTGTGCACCGAACCCTGGCCTGCTTAACCACCGCTCTGCTGGATCTTGTGATATCCTGATTTCTACCTGCTTGTTCCCTAACCTCTGCTTGTATTTTCAGCTCTGCTTCTGCGGATCCCAAGACACCCGCTTCCAGCCTTGGTACCCACTATCCTACCGGAAGCCCGTGCCTCCGCGTGCCCTCAGCCTTCCGTACCCATTTCGGGGGTCTGGGTGCGCGTGGTCGTAAGGGCGAGCCGCTCTCGGCATCTCGGCCTCTCGGCCTCGGTGAGTATTTGTCCGTGACAAGCACAAACTGAACAGCAGAAAACGATCTGAAAACCACAAGTCTGAAAAAGCGCGAATCGTCTCTCACCAAACTTTTACTAACACGAGATTAGCAAAAGGAGCCCAAAGGGTGCTTGGTTCTGAACTGGCCTTTTCTAGTCTCGTCGTACGTGGTTTACGTCACCGCGTGCTTGGCGATCGGAAATTCCGACAACTTTGTGCGACCGTGTGTACGCAAAACAAGTTTGAGCCAACACCCGTCGGAAAAAATCCTAGGATTTTGTTGTCGGAACGTCCGATCAATGTCCGACCGTGTGTACGGGGCATAAGACTCCACGATATCTTCCAGTGGGCCTCCTACAATCCATACCCTATGGAGAGAGGCCCTGGACCCACCTGTGTATGGATTTCATTGTGGAGTTACCCAACTCCCAGGGCAACACAGTTATCCTTATGGTGGTTGACCGGTCCCCAAAAATGTCTCATTGTATTCCACTTAAGAAGTTGCCCACTTCTAAGGAACTGGTTTCCATTTTTGCTCGGGAGATCTTTTGCTTATATGGGCTACCCAAGGTGATTGTCTTGGAGAGGGATAGTCAGTTTGTGTCCCAGTTTTGGCAAGCATTTTGTGCACAGTTGGGAATTCAGCTTGCTTTTTCCTCTGTGTATCACCTGCAATATAATGGGGCTGCAGAACAAGCCAATCAGTCCTTAGAGCAATTCCTACATTGCTATATTTTTGACCATCATAACAACTGGTCAGACCTATTACCATGGGCAGAGTTTGCTCACAATAGTGCCTTGAATTCTGCATACCAATTGTCCCTGTTTATGGTGAACTATGGTTTCCAACCTTCCATGTTGCCTGATTCATTTGTTCCGCAGAGTATTCCTGCATTAGAGGAGCATCTCTGTGGTCTTTGTTCCACTTGGGCACAAGTCCAGGAGGCTTTGTGACATGTTAATGATAGCTACAGACTCTATGCTGACCGAAGAAGCCTGCCCGCGCCCAGGGCCGGATTAACATAGGGGCTAGTGGAGCTGAAGCTCCAGGCCCCTCCCACAATATAGGCCCATGCCAGTGGCTTATCAATATCTGTGTGCCTTCCTGAAGGAAGAGGAGCCCTCTGTGCACTGCACACATGGAGGAGACAAGTGTTAGTCACTGCAGCCGAGTCCTGTCTCTGCCGATGCCTGAATCCTATCACAGGACCTGTTACACTCACACAGATCCTCAGTGTCTGGGAGCTGTCTGGGGGAGGGGTGCTGATGTTGTCCTAACCAGCAGGAGCACGGGAGGAAGGACATGCTCCCATGCTGTTGAGATAAGGTTAGTAAATTTGTTAGGGAGGTGTTGTGTAATTATTGTGCTAGGGGACAGACTGCTGCTTCCCCCATGTAATGTGCTCTCTTGTGCCCAGTGCCACCATGTCATGTGCTGTGCATTGCAGTGCCCACTATGTAATGTGCAGTGCCAACTATGTCGTGCTGTGCCTTGCAGTGCCCACCATGTCATGTGCAGTGCCCACCATGTCGTGCTGTGCCTTGCAGTGCCCACCATGTCATGTGCTGTGCCCACCATGTCATGTCATGTGCATTGCAGTGCCCCCATGTAATGTGCTGTGCCCTCTATGTCATGTGCTGTGCATTGCAGTGCCCCTCTTGTAATGTGCTGTGCCCAGTATGTCATTTGCTGTGCATTGCAGTGCTCACTATGTAATGTACAGTGCCCACCATGTCATGTGCTGTACATTGCAGTGCCCACCATGTAATGTGCTGTGCCCATTATGTCATGTGCTGTGCATTGCATTGCCCACCATGTAATGTGCTGTGCCCATTATGTCATGTGCTGTACATTGCAGTGCCCACCATGTAATGTGCTGTACACATTATGTCATGTGCTGTGCATTGCATTGCTCTTCATGTGATGTGCAGTGCCCACTATGTCGTGCTGTGCCGTGCAGTGCCCACCATGAAATGTGCAGTTCCCACCATGTCGTGCTGTGCCCTGCAGTGCCCACCATGTCATGTGGTGTGCCCACCATGTAATGTGCAGTGCCCACCATGTCATGCGCATTGCAGTGCCCCCATGTAATGTGCTGTGCCCACTATGTCATGTGCTGTGCATTGCAGCGCCCCTCATGTAATGTGCTGTGCCCAGTATGTCATGTGCTGTGCATTGCATTGCTCTTCATGTGATGTGCAGTGCACACTATGTCATGCTGTGCCTTGCAGTGCCCACCATGTAATGTGCAGTTCCCACCAAGTTGTGCTGTGCCTTGCAGTACCCACCATGTCATGTGCTGTGCCCACCATGTAATGTGCAGTGCCCACCATGTCATGTACTGTGCCATGCAGTGCCCACATGTAATGTGCAGTGCCCACCATGTCATGTGATGTTCCATCCAGTGCCCTCCATGTCTTGTGCAATGCCCACCATGTCATGTGCTGTGCCGTTCAGTGCCCGCCATGTAATATGCAGTGCACACCATGTCATGTGCTGTGCCTTGCACTGCCCACTATGTAATTTGCAGTGTCCACCATGTCATCTGCTGTGCCATGCAGTGATCCCACCATGTAATGTGCAGTGCCCACCATGTAATGTGCTGTGCCATGCAGTGCCCACCATGTCATGTGCAGTTCCCACAATGTCATGTGCTGTGCCCACCCTGCCATGTGTTGTGCCCAGCATGTAGTGTGTTGTGCCCACTGTATAATGTGCTGTTGAGCAGTGCCCACCATGTCATGTGCAGTTCCTTACATGTAATGTGGAGTTGTATTGCCCACCATGAAATGTACTATGCCATGCAGTGCCCACCATGTAATGTGTTGTGCCCACCATGTAATGTGCTGTGCCATTCAGTGCCCACCATGTAATGCGCTGTGCCCACCATGTCATGTGCTGTGCCATGCTGTACCCACCATGTAATGCGCTGTAACCACCATGTAATGTGCTGTGCCATGCAGTGCTCCCCATGTCATGTGCAGTGCCCACCATGTAAATTGCTGTGCAGTGCCCACTATGTCGTGTGCTGTGTTGTGCCCACCATGTCATGTGCTGCGCCATGCAGTGCCTACCATGTAATGTGCCATACCCACCATGTAATGTGCATTGTCCACCACGGCATGTGCCATGCAGAACCCACAATGAAATGTGTTGAGCAGGGCTCACCATGTCATGTGCTGTGAAATAGGATTGTGACCTGTCCACACCAATAATTGCATTGACATGTCTCCATCCCAGTAATTTATGGCAAAAAAGGGGGGGGGGGGGTGGCGGGACTTTAGTTGAGACATGTCAATAGATACAAAGACTAGTTGTTCCAGATCAAAGGGGGTTGATCTGAAACAAGTGTTATATCTATAGTAGGTAAAATGTTGTAACAACCATAAATGTACATATAACCTGGGATACCATCTCCAAAGATATTCAAAGTATAAAATGATACAAAATATTTTAATAGGGTTTGCGTAAAACATACTTCATGGAATGCATTGTACAACATGGTTAGACATATACAGGTAGTAAGGCAAAAGGTATAATTCGTGTAATTGAGGCAGTTACAGAAAGAAAGAGGATATTGTTATTCTTATATAAAAAAACAACATGTGCATCCATAAGTTGGTTACTCTACCTCGTTTCTTGGCTTTCTACCAATCATCAGGAGTCAGATGCAAATTAACTAAAAATTAAAACAATAGAAACATCTATTAATATATAATCAGTCAAGGATAGATGGAAAGTAAGTACAGAAGAAACATATGTTTCAATAATACTTACAATACAATTCATTGGTCAATGACAACCAATGGGCCGGGATATGTAAGTGGTCTGGGTCAACAAAGTCTCACCCGGGGCTGAGGCCGAGCACATGCCCCCTAAGCCACAGACCACAGCTGTCGGGGAACCGCAGCACCCCAATATAAACACCACCAGACAGGAGGGATGCAACCAGGCCGCTGAGCACAGGATGGGCTGTAAAAAGGAGGAAAATTGTATGAGAGTGAGAGGAAGGGGGGTAAGGATGGATGTGTGTGTGTGAAGGATGGATGTATCAGTGAAGACTGTGTGGTGAATTGATAGATGGGTGTTGTGTGTGAATGATAGGAAACAAGTGAAGGTGTAGTGGGTAATGGGTGATGTTGAGGGAAGAAGGCAGGGAGTGTGTGTGCTTGAAGAATCAATCAAATTGAACAAAGTGATGAAAAAGGAGTGTGAAAGAAAGATGTGGTTACCTGAATGGTACCGGTGAAAAGCAGAGGGTCCTTCCCCAGCCATGGCAATGCCTGGAGTATGACGGTCCAGGGCAGCCACTATATGCCGCAGGCCGGGGGCGTGCTCACGGCAACGTCATGTGAGGGCGTAATGATGGCATCGAAGGGGGAGGGAGCACTCCCTCCACGATGCAGGTATCGCGGTGACCTCCCGCCTCCATGCCACTAAAGCCTGTGTGGAAACTCCTACTGGCTCCCGCACTGCGGTGTCACAGGGCACAGCGTGCAGGACGTGGAAACATGACATCGATACGCCAAGGTCGCGGCCCGCCCCATCAAGGCGTGGGATGGGTAACAGGTCGCGCACTGGGTGCATCGCAACACCGAAAGTGAGACAAAAAAGGACACTAGCACCACCTCCCGGCAACAAAAAAATGCAGATAAAGCAGTAAAAGGGTCATGTTGGTAGTATAAGGAAGGGGGATGAAAATGGAAAAGTAGTGCACTGAATTAAATCAATATACACCGGGGAAGGGGTATTTGCACTGAATTAAATCAATATGCAATCGGGAAAGGGGTGTTTGCACTGAATTAAATCAATATGCAATAAGGGTAAGGATTTAATGCACTGAATTAAATCAATATGCATATAGGCTATAATAAATATATAATTACATAATTAATGTAAGGGAAAAGATATGAAAAAAGGAATAGGGTATGCAATATAAATAGGTGGAGGTGAGTAAATCAGGTCACGGAAGGCGGGTGTCTTCCACCCAATATAACACAAATGAAATAGGATTGTGACCTGTCCACACCAATAATTGCATTGACATGTCTCCATCCCAGTAATTTATGGCAAAAAAGAAAAGGGGGGGTGGCGGGACTTTAGTTGAGACATGTCAATGGATACAAAGACTAGTTGTTCCAGATCAAAGGGGGTTGATCTGAAACAAGTGCTATATCTATAGTAGGTAAAATGTTGTAATAACCATAAATGTACATATAACCTGGGATACCATAATCTCCAAAGATATTCAAAGTATAAAATGATACAAAATATTTTAATAGAGTTTGCGTAAAACATACTTCATGGAATGCATTGTACAACATGGTTAGACATATACAGGTAGTAAGGCAAAAGGTATAATTCATGTAATTGAGGCAGTTACAGAAAGAAAGAGGATATTGTTATTCTTATATAATAAAACAATATGTGCATCCATAAGTTGGTAACTCTACGTGTTTCTTGGCTTTCTACCAATCATCAGGAGTTAGATGCAAATTAACTAAAAATTAAAACAATAGAAACATCTATTAATATATAATCAGTCAAGGATAGATGGAAAGTAAGTACAGAAGAAACATATGTTTCAATAATACTTACAATACAATTCATTGGTCAATGACAACCAATGGGCCGGAATATGTAAGTGGTCTGGGTCAACAAAATCTCACCCGGGGCTGAGGCCGAGCACATGCCCCCTGAGCCACGGACCACAGCCGTCGAGGAACCGCAGCACCCCAATATAAACACCACCAGACAGGAGAGGTGCAAGCAGGCCGCTAAGCACAGGATGGGCTTTAAAAAGGAGGAAAATTGTATGAGAGTGAGAGGAAGAGGGGGTAGGGATGGATGTGTGTGTGTGAAGGATGGATGTATCAGTGAAGACTGTGTGGTGAAGTGATAGATGGGTGTTGTGCGTGAATGATAGGAAACAAGTGAAGGTGTAGTGGGTAATGGGTGATGTTGAGGGAAGAAGGCAGGGAGTGTGTGTGCTTGAAGAATCAATCAAATTGAACAAAGTGATGAAAAGGGAGTGTGAAGGAAAGATGTGGTTACCTGAATGGTACTGGTGCAAAGCGGAGGGTCCTTCCCCAGCCATGGCAATGCCTGGAGTGAGACGTCCAGGGCAGCCGCTATATGCCGCAGGCCAGGGGCGTGCTCACGCCAACGTCATGTGAGGGCGTAATGACGGCATCGAAGGGGGAGGGAGCACTCCCTCCGCGATGCAAGTATCGCGATGACCTCCCGCCCCCATGCCGCCAAAGCCTGTGTGGAAACTCCTACTGGCTCCCGCACTACAGTGTCACAGGGCACCGCGTGCAGGATGTGGAAACATGACGTCGATGTGCCAAGGTCACGGCCCGCCCCATCAAGGCGTGGGATGGGTAACAGGTTGCGCACTGGGCGCATCGCAACCCCGGAACTGAGACAAAAGAGGACACCAGCACCACCTCCCGGCAACAAAATAATGCAGAAAAAGCAGTAAATGGTAATGTTGGTAGTATAAGGAAGGGGGATGAAAATGGAAAAGTAGTGCACTGAATTAAATCAATATGCACCGGGAAGGGGTATTTGCACTGAATTAAATCAATATGCAATTGGGAAAGGGGTGTTTGCACTGAATTAAATCAATATGCAACAAGGCTAAGGATTTAATGCACTGAATTAAATCAATATGCATATAGGCTATAATAAATATATAATTACATAATTAATGTAAGGGAAAAGATATGAAAAAAGGAATAGGGTATGCAATATAAATAGGTGGAGGTGAGTAAATCAGGTCACGGAAGGCGGGTGTCTTCCACCCAATATAACACAAATGAAATAGGATTGTGACCTGTCCACACCAATAATTGCATTGACATGTCTCCATCCCGGTAATTTATGGCAAAAAAAGGGGGGTGGTGGCGGGACTTTAGTTGAGACATGTCAATGGATACAAAGACTAGTTGTTCCAGATCAAAGGGGGTTGATCTGAAACAAGTGTTATATCTATAGTAGGTAAAATGTTGTAATAACCATAAATGTACATATAACCTGGGATACCATAATCTCCAAAGATATTCAAAGTATAAAATGATACAAAATATTTTAATAGGGTTTGAGTAAAACATACTTCATGGAATGCATTGTACAACATGGTTAGACATATACAGGTAGTAAGGCAAAAGGTATAATTCATGTAATTGAGGCAGTTACAGAAAGAAAGAGGATATTGTTATTCTTATATAATAAAACAATATGTGCATCCATAAGTTGGTAACTCTACGTGTTTCTTGGCTTTCTACCAATCATCAGGAGTTAGATGCAAATTAACTAAAAATTAAAACAATAGAAACATCTATTAATATATAATCAGTCAAGGATAGATGGAAAGTAAGTACAGAAGAAACATATGTTTCAATAATACTTACAATACAATTCATTGGTCAATGACAACCAATGGGCCGGAATATGTAAGTGGTCTGGGTCAACAAAGTCTCACCCGGGGCTGAGGCCGAGCACATGCCCCCTGAGCCACGGACCACAGCCGTCGAGGAACCGCAGCACCCCAATATAAACACCACCAGACAGGAGAGGTGCAAGCAGGCCGCTGAGCACAGGATGGGCTTTAAAAAGGAGGAAAATTGTATGAGAGTGAGAGGAGGGTAAGGATGGATGTGTGTGTGTGAAGGATGGATGTATCAGTGAAGACTGTGTGGTGAAGTGATAGATGGGTGTTGTGTGTGAATGATAGGAAACAAGTGAAGGTGTAGTGGGTAATGGGTGCTGTTGAGGGAAGAAGGCAGGGAGTGTGTGTGCTTGAAGAATCAATCAAATTGAACAAAGTGATGAAAAGGGAGTGTGAAGGAAAGATGTGGTTACCTGAATGGTACCAGTGCAAAGCGGAGGGTCCTTCCCCAGCCATGGCAATGCCTGGAGTGAGATGGTCCAGGGCAGCCACTATATGCCACAGGCCGGGGGGCGTGCTCACGCCAACGTCATGTGAGGGCGTAATGACGGTATCGAAGGGGGAGGGAGCACTCCCTCCGCGATGCAAGTATCGCGATGACCTCCTGCCCCCATGCCGCCAAAGCCTGTGTGGAAACTCCTACTGGCTCCCGCACTGCGGTGTCATAGGGCACCGCGTGCAGGACGTGGAAACATGACGTCGATGTGCCAAGGTCACGGCCCACCCCATCAAGGCGTGGGATGGGTAACAGGTTGCGCACTGGGCGCATCGCAACCCCGGAAGTGAGACAAAAAAGGACACCTGCACCACCTCCCGGCAACAAAATAATGCAGATAAAGCAGTAAATGGTCATGTTGGTAGTATAAGGAAGGGGGGTGAAAATGGAAAAGTAGTGCACTGAATTAAATCAATATGCAATAGGGAAAGGGGTGTTTGCACTGAATTAAATCAATATGCAACAAGGGTAAGGATTTAATGCACTGAATTAAATCAATATGCATATAGGCTATAATAAATATATAATTATATAATTAATGTAAGGGAAAAGATATGAAAAAAGGAATAGGGTATGCAATATAAATAGGTGGAGGTGAGTAAATCAGGTCACGGAAGGCGGGTGTCTTCCACCCAATATAACACAAATGAAATAGGATTGTGTCCTGTCCACACCAATAATTGCATTGACATGTCTCCATCCCGGTAATTTATGGCAAAAAAAGGGGGGTGGTGGCGGGACTTTAGTTGAGACATGTCAATGGATACAAAGACTAGTTGTTCCAGATCAAAGGGGGTTGATCTGAAACAAGTGTTATATCTATAGTAGGTAAAATGTTGTAATAACCATAAATGTACATATAACCTGGGATACCATAATCTCCAAAGATATTCAAAGTATAAAATGATACAAAATATTTTAATAGGGTTTGTGTAAAACATACTTCATGGAATGCATTGTACAACATGGTTAGACATATACAGGTAGTAAGGCAAAAGGTACAATTCATGTAATTGAGGCAGTTACAGAAAGAAAGAGGATATTGTTATTCTTATATAATAAAACAATATGTGCATCCATAAGTTGGTAACTCTACGTGTTTCTTGGCTTTCTACCAATCATCAGGAGTTAGATGCAAAATAACTAAAAATTAAAACAATAGAAACATCTATTAATATATAATCAGTCAAGGATAGATGGAAAGTAAGTACAGAAGAAACATATGTTTCAATAATACTTACAATACAATTCATTGGTCAATGACAACCAATGGGCCGGAATATGTAAGTGGTCTGGGTCAACAAAGTCTCACCCGGGGCTGAGGCCGAGCACATGCCCCCTGAGCCACGGACCACAGCCGTCGAGGAACCGCAGCACCCCAATATAAACACCACCAGACAGGAGAGGTGCAAGCAGGCCGCTGAGCACAGGATGGGCTTTAAAAAGGAGGAAAATTGTATGAGAGTGAGAGGAGGGTAAGGATGGATGTGTGTGTGTGAAGGATGGATGTATCAGTGAAGACTGTGTGGTGAAGTGATAGATGGGTGTTGTGTGTGAATGATAGGAAACAAGTGAAGGTGTAGTGGGTAATGGGTGCTGTTGAGGGAAGAAGGCAGGGAGTGTGTGTGCTTGAAGAATCAATCAAATTGAACAAAGTGATGAAAAGGGAGTGTGAAGGAAAGATGTGGTTACCTGAATGGTACCAGTGCAAAGCGGAGGGTCCTTCCCCAGCCATGGCAATGCCTGGAGTGAGATGGTCCAGGGCAGCCGCTATATGCCACAGGCCGGGGGCGTGCTCACGCCAACGTCATGTGAGGGCGTAATGACGGTATCGAAGGGGGAGGGAGTACTCCCTCCGCGATGCAAGTATCGCGATGACCTCCTGCCCCCATGCCGCCAAAGCCTGTGTGGAAACTCCTACTGGCTCCCGCACTGCGGTGTCATAGGGCACCGCGTGCAGGACGTGGAAACATGACGTCGATGTGCCAAGGTCACGGCCCACCCCATCAAGGCGTGGGATGGGTAACAGGTTGCGCACTGGGCGCATCGCAACCCCGGAAGTGAGACAAAAAAGGACACCTGCACCACCTCCCGGCAACAAAATAATGCAGATAAAGCAGTAAATGGTCATGTTGGTAGTATAAGGAAGGGGGGTGAAAATGGAAAAGTAGTGCACTGAATTAAATCAATATGCACCGGGGAAGGGGTATTTGCACTGAATTAAATCAATATACAATCGGGAAAGGGGTATTTGCACTGAATTAAATCAATATGCAATAAGGCTAAGGATTTAATGCACTGAATTAAATCAATATGCATATAGGCTATAATAAATATATAATTACATAATTAATGTAAGGGAAAAGATATGAAAAAAGGAATAGGGTATGCAATATAAATAGGTGGAGGTGAGTAAATCAGGTCACGGAAGGCGGGTGTCTTCCACCCAATATAACACAAATGAAATAGGATTGTGACCTGTCCACACCAATAATTGCATTGACATGTCTCCATCCCAGTAATTTATGGCAAAAAAAGGGGGGTGGTGGCGGGACTTTAGTTGAGACATGTCAATGGATACAAAGACTAGTTGTTCCAGATCAAAGGGGGTTGATCTGAAACAAGTGTTATATCTATAGTAGGTAAAATGTTGTAATAACCAAAAAATGTACATATAACCTGGGATACCATAATCTCCAAAGATATTCAAAGTATAAAATGATACAAAATATTTTAATAGGGTTTGCGTAAAACATACTTCATGGAATGCATTGTACAACATGGTTAGACATATACAGGTAGTAAGGCAAAAGGTATAATTCATGTAATTGAGGCAGTTACAGAAAGAAAGAGGATATTGTTATTCTTATATAATAAAACAATATGTGCATCCATAAGTTGGTAACTCTACGTGTTTCTTGGCTTTCTACCAATCATCAGGAGTTAGATGCAAATTAACTAAAAATTAAAACAATAGAAACATCTATTAATATATAATCAGTCAAGGATAGATGGAAAGTAAGTACAGAAGAAACATATGTTTCAATAATACTTACAATACAATTCATTGGTCAATGACAACCAATGGGCCGGAATATGTAAGTGGTCTGGGTCAACAAAGTCTCACCTGGGGCTGAGGCCGAGCACATGCCCCCTGAGCCACGGACCACAGCCGTTGAGGAACCGCAGCACCCCAATATAAACACCACCAGACAGGAGAGGTGCAAGCAGGCCGCTGAGCACAGGATGGGCTTTAAAAAGGAGGAAAATTGTATGAGAGTGAGAGGAAGAGGAGGTAAGGATGGATGTGTGTGTGTGAAGGATGGATGTATCAGTGAAGACTGTGTGGTGAAGTGATAGATGGGTGTTGTGTGTGAATGATAGGAAACAAGTGAAGGTGTAGTGGGTAATGGGTGATGTTGAGGGAAGAAGGCAGGGAGTGTGTGTGCTTGAAGAATCAATCAAATTGAACAAAGTGATGAAAAGGGAGTGTGAAGGAAAGATGTGGTTACCTGAATGGTACCAGTGCAAAGCGGGGGGTCCTTCCCCAGCCATGGCAATGCCTGGAGTGAGACGGTCCAGGGCAGCCGCTATATGCCGCAGGCCAGGGGCGTGCTCACGCCAACGTCATGTGAGGGCATAATGACGGCATCGAAGGGGGAGGGAGCACTCCCTCCGCGATGCAAGTATCGCGATGACCTCCCACCCCCATGCTGCCAAAGCCTGTGTAGAAACTCCTACTGGCTCCCGCACTACAGTGTCACAGGGCACCGTGTGCAGGATGTGGAAACATGACGTCGATGTGCCAAGGTCGCGGCCTGCCCCATCAAGGCGTGGGATGATTAACAGGTCGCGCACTGGGCGCATCGCAACCCCGGAAGTGAGACA
This sequence comes from Aquarana catesbeiana, assembly GCF_042186555.1. Lineage (NCBI taxonomy): Eukaryota > Metazoa > Chordata > Amphibia > Anura > Ranidae > Aquarana > Aquarana catesbeiana. The sequence goes on along the minus strand of NC_133326.1, from coordinate 160,312,585 downwards.
AAAGAGGACACCAGCACCACCTCCCGGCAACAAAATAATGCAGAAAAAGCAGTAAATGGTCATGTTGGTAGTATAAGGAAGGGGGATGAAAATGGAAAAGTAGTGCACTGAATTAAATCAATATGCACCGGGGAAGGGGTATTTGCACTGAATTAAATCAATATACAATCGGGAAAGGGGTGTTTGCACTGAATTAAATCAATATGCAATAAGGCTAAGGATTTAATGCACTGAATTAAATCAATATGCATATAGGCTATAATAAATATATAATTACATAATTAATGTAAGGGAAAAGATATGAAAAAAGGAATAGGGTATGCAATAGGGATGAGCTTCGTGTTCGAGTCGAACCCATGTTCGACTCGAACATCGGCTGTTCGATCGTTCGTCGAATTGCGAACGATATGGGCCGTTCGCGGGAAATTCGTGTGGCGCGTCACGGCCCATAATTCACTGCGGCATCGCAGTGCATTGCTTGCTGATGATTGGCCAAGCATGCACTATGACCCGCATGCTTGGCCAATCACAGCGCCGCCTTAACAGAGAGCCATAATTGGCCAAAGCCAAGCGGCTTTGGCCAATTATGGCTCAGGGGATTTAGTACACGCCCCACACTATATAAGGCCGCCTGCACGGCGGCCCTGTGCAGTGTGTTCCGGTGTGCTTAGAGAGAGAGAGATACAGTGTCATTTCATTTGAGTTAGCTAGATTAGGCAGGACAGTCAGTCAGTTAGCTGCACTTAAAGTGTATTGTGTATATATATGCATCCCAGGTGTTGCATATATATATATATACACTGTATTCAGTTTAGCTAGATCCATTCCTGTTATCTTCTAGACTATTTACATTTAGTGCAGTGCGTCCTGCTCACAGTGTTCAGCTAGATCCGTTCCTGTTATCTTCTTACTGACAGGCAGGCTTGTCTTGTTACAGTATTTTAAAGAAAATTACTGGTGTTCTTTTGATCCTATTAGTACCACAGTCAGGCAGCTAGACTATTTACAGTTAGTGCAGTGCGTCCTGCCCACAGTGTTCTGCTAAACCTACAAGTAAGTGGGGTGCGTCCTGCTCACAGTGTTCAGCTAAACCTACAAGTTAGTGGGGTGCGTCCACCTCACAGTGTTCAGCTAAACCTACAAGCTAGTGGGGTGCGTCCTGCTCACAGTGTTCAGCTAGATCCGTTTCTGTTATCTTCTTACTGACAGGCAGGCTTGTCTTGTTACAGTAAATACAGCTACCTGAAGAAAATTGCTGGTGTTCTTTTGATCCTATTAGTACCACAGTCAGGCAGCTAGACTATTTACAGTTAGTGCAGTGCGTCCTGCTCACAGTGTTCTGCTAAACCTACAAGTTAGTGGGGTGCGTCCTGCTCACAGTGTTCAGCTAAACCTACAAGTTAGTGGGGTGTGTCCACCTCACAGTGTTCAGCTAAACCTACAAGCTAGTGGGGTGCGTCCTGCTCACAGTGTTCAGCTAGATCCGTTTCTGTTATCTTCTTACTGACAGGCAGGCTTGTCTTGTTACAGTAAATACAGCTACCTGAAGAAAATTGCTGGTGTTCTTTTGATCCTATTAGTACCACAGTCAGGCAGCTAGACTATTTACAGTTAGTGCAGTGCGTCCTGCTCACAGTGTTCTGCTAAACCTACAAGTTAGTGGGGTGCGTCCTGCTCACAGTGTTCAGCTAAACCTACAAGTTAGTGGGGTGCGTCCACCTCACAGTGTTCAGCTAAACCTACAAGCTAGTGGGGTGCGTCCTGCTCACAGTGTTCAGCTAGATCCGTTCCTGTTATCTTCTTACTGACAGGCAGGCTTGTCTTGTTACAGTATTTTAAAGAAAATTGCTGGTGTTCTTTTGATCCTATTAGTACCACAGTCAGGCAGCTAGACTATTTACAGTTAGTGCAGTGCGTCCTGCTCACAGTGTTCTGCTAAACCTACAAGTTAGTGGGGTGCGTCCTGCTCACAGTGTTCAGCTAAACCTACAAGTTAGTGGGGTGCGTCCACCTCACAGTGTTCAGCTAAACCTACAAGCTAGTGGGGTGCGTCCTGCTCACAGTGTTCAGCTAGATCCGTTCCTGTTATCTTCTTACTGACAGGCAGGCTTGTCTTGTTACAGTATTTTAAAGAAAATTACTGATGTTCTTTTGATCCTATTAGTACCACAGTCAGACAGCTAGACTATTTACAGTTAGTGCAGTGCGTCCTGCTCACAGTGTTCTGCTAAACCTACAAGTTAGTGGGGTGCGTCCTGCTCACAGTGTTCAGCTAAACCTACAAGTTAGTGGGGTGCGTCCATCTCACAGTGTTCAGCTAAACCTACAAGCTAGTGGGGTGCATCCTGCTCACAGTGTTCAGCTAGATCCGTTTCTGTTATCTTCTTACTGACAGGCAGGCTTGTCTTGTTACAGTAAATACAGCTACCTGAAGAAAATTGCTGGTGTTCTTTTGATCCTATTAGTACCACAGTCAGGCAGCTAGACTATTTACAGTTAGTGCAGTGCGTCCTGCTCACAGTGTTCTGCTAAACCTACAAGTTAGTGGGGTGCGTCCACCTCACAGTGTTCAGCTAAAGCTACCTGTAGAAGGTTGGTGGTGTTCTCATAATACAGGCAGGCAGTTGATTTTGCTAGCTGCAGTATCAGTACATATATATATATATATATCCCAGCTTAGTGCAGCTACAGGCCATTAGTATGTCTGGAAGGCCAAGAAGGAGAGGCAGACAGTCACAAGCCAATAAGAGAGGGCAAGCAGGCTCTGTGTCTAGTGCTGGTCGTGGAGACGGTGCATCCTCATCAGCACGTGGCCATGGGACACGCTTGGCCTTTTTTTCGGCAGCTGGCCATGTTGAGCCGCAACATGCGGAAGACTTGGTCGAGTGGATGACCAAGCCATCCTCATCCTCCTCATCCTCTCTCACCCATGCCCAGGGTACTTTGTCTGGCAAAGCAGCGGCCTCTTCCCTCGGCTCAATGTCATCAGTGACTCCTTCCCTAGCCCCACCATGTCCTCCTGAGGAGTCCCTCGAACTGTTTGACCACAGTGTTGGGTACATGCTCCAGGAGGATGCCCAGCGTTTGGAAGGCTCTGATGATGATACTGAGCTCGATGAAGGCAGTAACACGAGCACGGACAGAGGGGGTGCCCAAGAAGGACAGCAATCTGGCAGTCATGCTCCCCCTGCTGCAGCATACTGCCAGGTTTGCTCCAGTGATGAGGAGGGAGGGGATGATGAGGTCACTGACTCAACGTGGGTGCCTGATAGGAGAGAGGAGGAGGAGGAGGAGGCGGCACATCACCAACGAGGCAGGATGCCCTCCAGGGGCCAGCCTAAGGGCAGCACATTGACTGCATCACACCCCAAAGCTCCACATGTGCAGGGCGCTGCAGTCTCTGCGCGTTATTCAAAAAGTTCTTTGGTGTGGGCCTTTTTTGAGACGAGTGCATCAGATCGCACCGCTGCTATTTGCAACATATGTCTCAAGCGTATCTCGCGTGGCCAAAACATCTCCCGCTTGGGTACCACATGCTTGACCAGACATATGTTGACCTGCCATGCAGTTCGTTGGCAAGCGTATCTAAAAGACCCACACCAAAGAACAAAGAGGACCTCTGCTTGCTCCTCATCAGCTGAGATTTCCAACCCCACTAGACCTTCAGTCCTCTCTGAGACCTGCACTGAGAGGAATGAAGGTGTAGAATTAGGTGTGTCACAGCCACGTACTTGTGGGCAATCTGATTTTGGTACACCGACGTCAGATTGTACCAGGCAAATTTCCCTGCCCCAGCTGCTGCACCGCCGAAAGAAGTTTGCTCCCAGCCATCCACATGCCCAACGGTTGAATGCTAGCTTGGCAAAATTGCTAGCACTTCAACTGCTGCCTTTTCAGTTGGTAGACTCTGCCCCCTTCCGTGAGTTTGTGGAATGTGCAGTTCCTCAGTGGCAGGTACCCAAACGCCACTTTTTCTCACGGAAGGCGATTCTACCAGCATGTGGAAGGCAATGTCCATGCCTCGCTGGACAGGGCGGTCAGCGGTAAGGTGCATATTACCGCTGACTCATGGTCCAGCAGGCATGGACAGGGACGTTACCTAAGTTTCACGGCGCATTGGGTGACTCTGCTGACAGCTGGGAAGGATGCAGGACAAGGTGCAGTAGTGTTGGAGGTTGTTCCGCCACCATGCCTCCAAAATGCTAATGATTGTGACACACCTCTCTCCTCCACCCCCTCCTCTTCTTCTTCCTCCATGGCCTCTTCCTCGGAACCAGCGGTGCTCCGTAGTCGTTCAAGGGGCTACACAAGTACGCAGGCCAAAAGATGCCATGCGGTGCTTGAGCTGGTGTGCTTGGGGGACAGGAGCCACACTGGGGCAGAGGTTCTGTCAGCTCTGCAGGGGCAGGTTCAGAGGTGGTTGAAGCCACGCCAACTTAAGGCAGGAATGGTGGTTTGCGACAATGGCACCAACCTCCTCTCTGCCCTCCGACAGGGACAAATGACCCATGTGCCCTGTTTGGCTCACGTCCTTAACTTGGTGGTGCAGCGGTTCTTGGGCAGGTACCCGGGCTTACAGGATGTCCTGAGGCAGGCCAGGAAAGTTGTGTGCATTTCCGCCGGTCATATAATGCCAGTGCTCGGCTGACGGACCTCCAAAAGGAGTTTAACCTGCCCAAGAACCGCCTAATCTGTGACATGCCCACCAGGTGGAACTCAACGTTGGCCATGCTGCAGTGGCTGCACACGCAGCAGAGGGCCATCAATGAGTACCTGTGCGACTATGGCACCAGGACAGGGTCAGGGGAGCTTGGTTTTTTTTCCCCACGCCAGTGGGCCATGATCAGGGATGCATGCACTGTCCTGTCACCATTTGAGGAGGCCACGAGGATGGTGAGCAGTGACAGTGCATGCATCAGTGACACTGTCCCCCTTGTCCACCTGTTGGAGCACACGCTGCGTGGAATAATGGACAGGGCACTTGAGGCAGAACAGAGGCAGGAAGAGGAGGACTTCCTTAGCTCTCAAGGCCCCCTTTATCCAGACAGTGTTCCTGCGTGCCCGCCGATCACACAGGAAGAGGACGAGGAGGAAGAGGAGGAGGAGGAGGAGGAAGATTGTGTCAGTATGGAGGTGGAGCCTGGCACTCAGCATCAGCAGCAGTCTTTAAGGGATCAGTCCCAAGAAACACATGGACTTGTACGTGGCTGGGAGGAGGTGGCTGCGGACCATGTCGTCCTTAGTGACCCAGAGGACATCGGACCGAATGCCTCAGCAAACCTACGCTGCATGGCCTCCCTGATCCTGCAAAGCCTGCGTAAGGATCCTCGTATTCGTGGTATCAAGGAGAAGGACCAATACTGGCTGGCAACCCTCCTTGATCCACGTTACAAGGGTAAGGTTGCGGACCTTATCTTGCCATCGCAGAGGGAGCAGAGGATGAAACATCTTCGGGAGGCCTTGCAGAAAGGTCTGTGCAACGCGTTCCCAGGGACTGGGAGGTTACAAACTCCTGTTTCTGGACAACGTGTTGCTGAGGCTTCGGTCAGTCAAAGAAGGAGCGGTGGAGAAGGTGGCCGTCTGACCGATGCGTTCAGACAATTTTTTGGTCCGCAGCCCCAAGGTATGATCGGTTCCAGCAACCATCGCCAGCGTCTGTTTTACATGGTGCAGGAATACCTAGGGGCAAGATCAGACTTGGACACCTTTCCCACCAAAAATCCTCTGGGTTACTGGGTCTTGAGGATGGATCACTGGCCAGAGCTTGCACAGTATGCAATTGAGCTACTGGCCTGTCCTGCATCCAGCGTTCTTTCGGAACGCACATTCAGTGCTGCTGGAGGCGTGGTAACCGATCACAGGGTGCGTCTGTCCACTGACTCGGTCGATCGACTGACCTTCATAAAAATGAATGAGTCTTGGATCACCACCAGCTACCAAGCACCTGATGCTGATGTAACCGAATAATTTTTTTTGAAATCTCAGATCCCTTCAAAGACTGCCTATGCTGATGCTGAGTGACTATCCCTGAGTAATTATCCTCTTCCTCCTCAATCATCATGCTGATAGCTTGTAAGAACATTTTTGGTTCTGGGTGCCACCACCAGTGCCTAAGGCACAATTTTTCAGCCCCTGTTTAACAGGGGCGTGTAATTACGATTTTTGATGTAATACTTTGCAGCAGGGCTCGTTCCTGCATTCCAACTAGAGTGTCTGTGAGGGGTTGCAGTGTTGTGGCACCAGCACCAGTGCCTAAGGCCCAATTTTTCAGCCCTTGTTTAACAGGGGCGTGTAATTACAATTTTTGATGCAATACTTTGCAGCAGGGCTCGTTCCTGCATTCCAACTAGAGTGTCTGTGAGGGGTTGCATTGTTGTGGCACCAGCACCAGTGCCTAAGGCCTAATTTTTCAGCTCCTGTTCAACAGGGGCATGTAATTACAATTCTTGATCTAATATTTCACAGCAGAGCCCTGTGAGGGCTTACAGTGTTGTGGCCACAACAACACCTAACGCCCAAATTTCTGCTGAGTATATAGGGCAGGACCCTACTTTCAAACAACTAACTTACAAACAACTCCTACTTGCAAACGGAAGGAGACAACAGGAAGTGAGAATAAATCTACCCCTAGGAAGGGAAATTCTCTCCTGTAAGAGTTAATATGGGAAAAACATTTCTCCTTTCCACTGATGCTTTCCAATCCATTGGGACAAAAAGTGAGGTGAAATCTTCTGAAGAGGAGGAAAGACAGCAAAACAAATGTCACAGGGGTGATAACCCTTCCCTATGTTTTCCAAAAAGCTTAAAAAAGATTTTTTGTCTGGAGCTAAACACGTTAAAAATGTACCCGTTCAAAATTACAAAGAGATTCTACTTAACAACAAACCTACAGCCTGTATACTGCTGTTCAGAGTATATAGGGCCTGGTGGCCCCACACCTTTCCTTATTTTCATTTGGGTGCGGGGTTCCCCTTAATATCCATACAAGACCCAAAGGGCCTGGTAATGGACTGGGGGGTACCCATGCCGTTTGTCTCACTGATTTTCATCCATATTGCCAGGACCCGACATTACATTAAACCCGCAAGCAGTTTTAAATGAGATTTTTTCCTTTAAAAATGACATTTGGTGCAGGGACTGTTCTAAACACGGGAAACATGCGTCACTTTACAGGCATACTATAGACACCCCTCAGGTACGATATTTAAAGGAATATTTCACTTTTTTTTTTTACTTTAAGCATCATTAAAATCACTGCTCCCGAAAAAACGGCCTTTTTAAAAGTTTTTTTTGCATTGATACATGTCCCCTGGGGTAGGACCCGGGTCCCCAAACCCTTTTTAGGACAATACCATGCAAATTAGCCTTTAAAATGAGCACTTTTGATTTCGAACGTTCGAGTCCCATAGACGTTAATGGGGTTCTAACGTTCGTGCGAACTTTCGGTCCGTTCGCAGGTTCTGGTGCGAACCGAACCGGGGGGTGTTCGGCTCATCCCTAGTATGCAATATAAATAGGTGGAGGTGAGTAAATCAGGTCACGGAAGGCGGGTGTCTTCCACCCAATATAACACAAATGAAATAGGATTGTGACCTGTCCACACCAATAATTGCATTGACATGTCTCCATCCCGGTAATTTATGGCAAAAAAAGGGGGGTGGATGGTGGCGGGACTTTTGTTGAGACATGTCAATGGATACAAAGACTAGTTGTTCCAGATCAAAGGGGGTTGATCTGAAACATGTGTTGTATCTATAGTAGGTAAAATGTTGTAATAACCATAAATGTACATATAACCTGGGATACCATAATTTTCAAAGATATTCAAAGTATAAAATGATACAAAATATTTTAATAGGGTTTGCGTAAAACATACTTCATGGAATGCATTGTACAACATGGTTAGACATATACAGGTAGTAAGGCAAAAGGTATAATTCATGTAATTGAGGCAGTTACAGAAAGAAAGAGGATATTGTTATTCTTATATAATAAAACAATATGTGCATCCATAAGTTGGTAACTCTACGTGTTTCTTGGCTTTCTACCAATCATCAGGAGTTAGATGCAAATTAACTAAAAATTAAAACAATAGAAACATCTATTAATATATAATCAGTCAAGGATAGATGGAAAGTAAGTACAGAAGAAACATATGTTTCAATAATACTTACAATACAATTCATTGGTCAATGACAACCAATGGGCCGGAATATGTAAGTGGTCTGGGTCAACAAAGTCTCACCCGGGGCTGAGGCCGAGCACATGCCCCCTGAGCCATGGACCACAGCCGTCGAGGAACCGCAGCACCCCAATATAAACACCACCAGACAGGAGAGGTGCAAGCAGGCCGCTGAGCACAGGATGGGCTTTAAAAAGGAGGAAAATTGTATGAGAGTGAGAGGAAGAGGGGGTAAGGATGGATGTGTGTGTGTGAAGGATGGATGTATCAGTGAAGACTGTGTGGTGAAGTGATAGATGGGTGTTGTGTGTGAATGATAGGAAACAAATGAAGGTGTAGTGGGTAATGGGTGCTGTTGAGGGAAGAAGGCAGGGAGTGTGTGTGCTTGAAGAATCAATCAAATTGAACAAAGTGATGAAAAGGGAGTGTGAAGGAAAGATGTGGTTACCTGAATGGTACCAGTGCAAAGCGGAGGGTCCTTCCCCAGCCATGGCAATGCCTGGAGTGAGATGGTCCAGGGCAGCCGCTATATGCCACAGGCCGGGGTGTGCTCACGCCAACGTCATGTGAGGGCGTAATGACGGTATCGAAGGGGGAGGGAGCACTCCCTCCGCGATGCAAGTATCACGATGACCTCCTGCCCCCATGCCGCCAAAGCCTGTGTGGAAACTCCTACTGGCTCCCGCACTGCGGTGTCATAGGGCACCGCGTGCAGGACGTGGAAACATGACGTCGATGTGCCAAGGTCACGGCCCACCCCATCAAGGCGTGGGATGGGTAACAGGTTGCGCACTGGGCGCATCGCAACCCCGGAAGTGAGACAAAAAAGGACACCTGCACCACCTCCCGGCAACAAAATAATGCAGATAAAGCAGTAAAATGGTCATGTTGGTAGTATAAGGAAGGGGGGTGAAAATGGAAAAGTAGTGCACTGAATTAAATCAATATGCAATAGGGAAAGGGGTGTTTGCACTGAATTAAATCAATATGCAACAAGGGTAAGGATTTAATGCACTGAATTAAATCAATATGCATATAGGCTATAATAAATATATAATTATATAATTAATGTAAGGGAAAAGATATGAAAAAAGGAATAGGGTATGCAATATAAATAGGTGGAGGTGAGTAAATCAGGTCACGGAAGGCGGGTGTCTTCCACCCAATATAACACAAATGAAATAGGATTGTGACCTGTCCACACCAATAATTGCATTGACATGTCTCCATCCCAGTAATTTATGGCAAAAAAAGGGGGGTGGATGGTGGCGGGACTTTTGTTGAGACATGTCAATGGATACAAAGACTAGTTGTTCCAGATCAAAGGAGGTTGATCTGAAACAAGTGTTATATCTATAGTAGGTAAAATGTTGTAATAACCATAAATGTACATATAACCTGGGATACCATAATCTCCAAAGATATTCAAAGTATAAAATGATACAAAATATTTTAATAGGGTTTGCATAAAACATACTTCATTGAATGCATTGTACAACATGGTTAGACATATACAGGTAGTAACGCAAAAGGTATAATTCATATATTTGAGGCAGTTACAGAAAGAAAGAGGATATTTTTATTCTTATATAATAAAACAATATGTGCATCCATAAGTTGGTAACTCTACGCATTTCTTGTCTTTCTACTAATCATCAGGAGTCAGATGCAAATTAACTAAAAATTAAAACAATAGAAACATCTATTAATATATAATCAGTCAAGGATAGATGGAAAGTAAGTACAGAAGAAACATATGTTTCAATAATACTTACAATACAATTAATTGGTCAATGACAACCAATGGGCCGGGATATGTAAGTGGTCGGGTCAACAAAGTCTCACCCGGGGCTGAGGCCGAGCACATGCCCCCTGAGCCACGGACCACAGCCATCGAGGAACCGCAGCACCCCAATATAAACACCACCAGACAGGAGAGGTGCAACCAGGCTGCTGAGCACAGGATGGGCTGTAAAAGGAGGAAAATTGTATGAGAGTGAGAGGAAGAGGGGGTAAGGATGGATGTGTGTGTGTGAAGGATGGATGTATCAGTGAAGACTGTGTGGTGAAGTGATAGGTGGGTGTTGTGTGTGAATGATAAGAAACAAGTGAAGGTGTAGTGGGTAATGGGTGATGTTGAAGGAAGAAGGCAGGGAGTGTGTGTGCTTGAAGAATCAATCAAATTGAACAAAGTGATGAAAAGGGAGTGAGAAGGAAAGATGTGGTTACCTGAATGGTACCGGTTCAAATCGGAGGGTCCTTCCCCAGCCAAGACAATGCCTGGAGTGAGACGGTCCAGGGCAGCTGCTATATGCCCCAGGCCGAGGGTGTGGTCACGCCAACGTCACGTGAGGGCGTAATGACGGTATCGAAGGGGGAGGGAGCACTCCCTCCACGATGCAAGTATCGCGGTAACCTCCCGCCCCCATGCTGCCAAAGCCTGTGTGGAAACTCCTACTAAACACTGTTCAATGCCCAGATTAAAGTCTCTTATTTAACTTGTGAATGAAATGAACCAATAAAAGAATATATAAATATGGATTTTAAACCTATTAATATTCTAGAACTGTGTGTATGTATTTATTGCACTACTTATATAGTCAAAAACCTCTAATGTATGTTAAAAAATAGTGAAATAGTGAATAGTGAAAAAAAATAGTCATAAAATTACTTATTTAAAAAGCGACTATGTGCCACTGGTTTGATGCATTATTCATGCGATCCTCTGGTGTCTAGTCTTACATATATGACTCTTCTCTATGACATGTATCTGTCAATGGAATCTGTAATAAATTACGTAACTAATTAATAATCCCCATCTTCAATAGTTGCTGATAAAGCAATTTAAGTCCAGGTCTATGTTTAACCCATTAGGACTAAGAGTATTAGTCAAGAAGATCCATTGAGTTTCACATCTGGATAATTCTGGATACCTCTGGTGAGTAGATTCCAAAAGGAGTGTTCACAAGGTGGATCGGTGATGGTGTAGCGGCTTTAATGTCATCATCATATTAGACCTGTTGAGATTGGAAAACAACACCACGTCTATACTTGCTTACATGAACTTTTTTTCCCTGTCAGGAGTCAAGAGGCTTGACACTACTCTGCATACATTACCTTTAGCACATTGACTGTCAATAGTGTGTTCATTTGGGTTTCATTGAAGTCTCAGTGAAGCAAGAGTTCGTTTTCAATTTTATTTTATTTTGCTTTTATCTTCATTTTCACTATTTTATACTGCAATGTATGACATATCATAGCATAGAATATTCCTAGATATTCTGATATAAGTACTGTTAATGCTCTGATTCTTATCTTGGCATACTTTTTTAACTTTTTGATTACTTTTATAATAGCAGCTAGAATGCAGTTGACCCATTTACATTGAGCGCTGGGATCAGTGTCACTTTTGTGTCCCTGATATTACACTACATCATTTTTTTCATGGATTCTATTAACTATTTAAGTAACCACCAATTAAATTTGGATACATTGGATACATCAAAGAAAAAATGATAATGAGGAGTTTGAGGTGGGAAGTGAGTCCACAAGATGGACTAGATAACATTGACTCCACTTCAGAATGGTTGGATTTCTTTAATGGAGTTGGTTTCAAATTACAGCAATTAGTACTGAAATGAAAAAAAGAAGAAAATGGTACTATTAGAGAAAAAGATCTCCGACCTACAGGATAAGTTGGACCCTATATAAAAGTTACACAACAGCTGATCAATTTTGACAACGAAATAAAAAAGAGGTTGGAAAAGAAACCCAAAAGTAAAAACTCAAAAATTTTTGGAGGGATATTAATGATTTTAAAAAGAATTCAGTCTACTTATGGCAGAATACAGAGTTTGCCTACACCACCAGAAGCATTGGTGACTAATAATGTACCTTCCAATGAAAATACATATGTCTCCAACAGTCACAATAATAGAACTAATGTGACACCAGCCCAGGCTAAGCCTCCTAAAAAAGATAGCAGATCTGTACAGGCCACCCAAAACAATAGAGGTAGGGGTAATAAACAGTCATCTAGAGGTCAAAATAATGGCCAATTTCAATCTAGACACCCACCTAATAATACAGGATACAATGAGACATATACGCTTAATACCCATAATCGTTATGAAGCCTTAGGCAATCAAACAAATTCAGGTAATACATATAATACTCAATCTCCGCGTCCACCTAATTTTTTAGGGAGAGACACGAGAGATCACCCCAGGGGACGCAGTCAAGGCAATCGCCCCTGGCGAGGCCGATCAATGCAACCATTTTATCCTCCCAATACACAGGAATGGTGGAACCCACCAGAATGGGAGACACCTTTCAGTCCAGCCAAATTCCCAAGGATACCACATGAAGAGGGTGCAGAGCAGGACGTAGCGTCCAGCAAAAAAAGAAGCAGGGAAGTAGATTAAGTGTAATTTAAAATCTTTCCGAAGTCGAGCTCACCCGGAAAGAAACAAATATTCTAAATGCTGAGTTGAAATGTACATCTACCAACCTGATCAATAAATTCAGTGTGTATATAGACATACACAAGTATGTCAGAAAATTAAACATAAAAAAATATTTTTTGTCAAATAATTTCAATGTTAGGACGAAAAAAGGCACTGATACAGTGGGTATAGATAGTGGATTGAAGAACAGATCCCTTTTTAATCCGCCGCAACCTGCAAACCACCAAGTAGAGGTCTTCAAACAACTTCTACTTAAAGATTTAGATGGAGTCATTCCAAAAAAAGCGTTGAATCCTAAACATATCCAAGAGGTCATCAAAGCCCCGGAAGATAGGAAGAATGTGGTGATCCATCCGGCTGATAAGGGAGGAGGGTTGTTAATTATGGACAAAACCTTTTACCACTCCCAGCTCATATCTATGTTGGCAGATGATAGCACATATCTCCAATTGGACAAAGACCCCACCAATAACTACAGAATGGATCTTTTCAACTTAGTTGATTATGGCTATTATATGTGGGTAATCACAAAAATAGAAAAAGCTTATTTAAGTCCCAGTTTCAGTCGTATTCCTACGATTTACACGGTCCCCAAAATACATAAGGACCCATCAAATCCCCTAGCCAGGGCAATAGTAAATGGCATAGATTCAGTCACATCGCGTATAGGGCAGTATTTAGATCACTTCCTCCAAACAACCGTAACATGCACTAAGGCATACCTCAAAGACACCACAAACTTTTTACAGCTTTTGAGAAATGTAGACATTCCCAATGATTCAGAGATGTTTCTTGTCACAGCTGACGTAACGTCATTATATACGATCATACAACATGACGATGCCTTACTAGCACGATGCCCTAGTCATCAAAGGGATGATATACCCTCCATTCAAAAAAAGTTCTTAAGGATAGTTTTAGATTTTTGTTTGACACATAATTATTTTTGGTATGCCGGTAATTTTTATAGTCAAAAGGCAGGCGTCGCAATGGGCGTGAAATTTGCACCCAGCCTCGCAAATTTGTTCATGAGCGAGTGGGAGGATAAGTGGATCTATAATAATTGAAGAAAAGAATTAATATTTTACCAACGATATATTGCTGATCTTTTCCTTATCTGGCAGGGACCAGAATCCTCATTGTTAGAATACTCTAAATGGTTGAATAGTAACACCAACAACATCAAACTGGAATTTAATTGGAGTCATGATCACATCAATTATCTGGATGTAATGGTGATGAAAAGAGAAAACCAATTACTTACTAAGGCCTTTTTCAAAACCACTGATAGAAACAGTTACATCCCAATAAATAGTGGGCACCATCCCCAATGGCTGCGTAACATACCTAAGGGCCAGTTTATGCGCATCCGTCACAACTGCTCTTTACATACAGATTATGCTATTCAAGCAGAACAAGTTAAAAACCGCTTTGTCAAAAAGGGATACAAGGCCCCACCTCTTGATAAACTCATTAGAGAGGTGGGTAAAGCTTCACAAGAGTCCAGCCTTCTCTTGAGAGTTAAACAACAAGACACCAAGCACAAATGGGGCTTCATAAGCTGTTTTCATGAACAGTATAGGGAGATTGAATCCATCTTCAGGAAACATTGGGAGACCCTGAGAATGAACAAAATCTTGAGTAAGGGACTACCAGCCATTCCTCCGTTCATTTATAGAAAGACTACATCCTTTGGTGATCGGGTAGTAAAGAAAGTATTAGACCCACCAAGTAGGCCACAAATGTTTTGGGACCGTGCTGGCTTTTATGCCTGAATGAAATGTAGGGCGTGTCAGCAGGTCTCTACCCATTTGAGAGGTCTGACAAGTTTTTCATCAACTGCAAATGGAGAGGAATTCCAAATTAAGGAATTCATATCATGTGTATCGACACACATAGTGTACGCCATAGAGTGCCTGTGCGTGCTCATTTATATCGGCCTCACTAAAAGGACACTCGCAAAAAGGGTGTCAAAACACATATACAACATTACCATTGGGTATAAAGACCATAGTGTGTCCCTACACTTTAGAGAAAGCAGACAGAAATCCGATTGGACTCAAATTCTGGGGGATTGACAAACTGTACCCCAGATGGAGAGGAGCCAATCTAGTTTGAGAATTATCCAGATGTGAAAACCAATGGATTTTCTTGACTAATACTCTAATGCCCTGTATACACGGTCGGATTTTCCGATGGAAAATGTGTGATAGGACCTTGTTGTCGGAAATTCCGACCATGTGTGGGCTCCATCACACATTTTCCATTGGAATTTCTGACACACAAAGTTTGAGAGCTTGCTATAAAATTTTCCGACAACAAAATCCGTTGTCGGAAATTCTGATCGTGTGTACACAAATCCGACGCACAAAGTGCCACGCATGCTCAGAATAAATTAAGAGACGAAAGCTATTGGCTACTGCCCCATTTATAGTCCTGGCGTACGTGTTTTACGTCACCGCATTTAGAACGATCGGATTTAACGACAACCTTGTGTGGCCGTGTGTATGCAAGACAAGTTTGAGTCAACATCCGTCGGAAAAAATCCATGGATTTTGTTGTCGGAATGTCCGATCAATGTCTGATCATGTGTACAGGGCATTAGTGATAATGGGTTAAACATAGACCTGGACTTAAATTGCTTCATCAGCAACTATTGAAGATGGGGCTTATTGATTAGTTACATAATGTATTACAGATTCCATTGACAGATACATGTCATAGAGACGAGTCATATATGTAAGACTAGACACCAGAGGATCCTATAAATAATGCAACAAAGTGGCACATACTGTAGTCAATTTTTAAATAAGTAATTTTATGACACTACTTTTTAACATACATTGGACGTTTTTTGACTATATAAGTAGTGCAATAAATACATATGCACAGTTCTGGAATATTAATAGGTTTAAAATCCTTATTTATATATTCTTTTATTGGTTCATTTCACAAGTTATATATCAGACTTTAATCTGGGCACTGGACAGTGCTTAGTTTATTGTTTATTGTATGAACTTAATTCTTAGTGATGTTTACATGATAGTAATAATACAGATTTTGAAATGATAATTGTTAAGGTTCTTTCACATTGTAAGGTATTAGTGATGATTTATCTTAGTGCTGTATGTGGGAATCAATGTTGTTGTACCTTTGTAAATAGCCAGGCATAACATGTATGCATCTGCTGACCTGACATATATTAGCATAAGATATTTATACACATGAGAAGGGCTTGTCACTTTTAGACATCTTAGTGATGGATCCATTAGGGATGGATAGGATGCTGAGCCTGTGGGAGTCTGCGGACACGATCTCTATTGATGGGCGTAATCTGTTGTGATGACACTCCCTGTGATGCAGACGGAGAGACTCCTCTCTTGGTATTTAAGAGATAAGTTGTGTTGCGTGGCCACGCCCTCTGAAGACGGAATGACAAAACGCGTCAGGCCTTGGCCACGCGACTTACCTGTCAATCACAGCCAGCGTCATCCCGGGACTCATCGCGGCAGGCGGTTCGTTTGAACTCTGGGCAGTTGGTGAGCGTGATGCTAGGCTGCGTTAGACATGCTGTGCTATTATTTTTATTCTTGTAAGCATAACTTGTAAGCAGGGGGATTTTGGCGCTTTTTATAAATAAAACATGGTTTGAGCTGACATATTGAACCATTTCTGCCAAGGGTCACTGAATGCCCAGAGAGGAGCCATTGCTTCATCCTGCGTGGATTTTACAGGCCTTAGATATACTTACCTCTGGTGAGTAGATTACCGAAGGGGTGTTCAAGAGGTGGATCGGTGACAGTGTAGCAGCTTTAATGTCATCATATTAGACCTGTTAGGATTGGAATACAACTGTGGTGGATGACCGAAGAATTCTTTCCCTGGTGAAGAAAACACCCTTCACAACAGTTAGCCAGATCAAGAACACTCTCCAGGAGGTAGGTATATCTGTGTCAAAGTCAACAATCAAGAGAAGACTTCACCAGAGTGAATACATAGGGTGCACCACAAGATGTAAACCATTGGTGAGCCTCAAAAACAGGAAGACCAAATTAGAGTTTGCCAAACAACATCTAAAAAAGCCTTCACAGTTCTGGAACAACATCCTATGGACAGATGAGACCAAGATCAACTTGTACCAGAGTGATGGGAAGAGAAGAGTATGGAGAAGGAAAGGAACTGCTCATGATCCAAAGCATACCACCTCATCAGTGAAGCATGGTGGTGGTAGTGTCATGGAGTGGGCATGTATGGCTGCCAATGGAACTGGTTCTCTTGTATTTATTGATGATGTGACTGCTGACAAAAGCAGCAGGATGAATTCTGAAGTGTTTCAGGCAATATTATCTGCTCATATTCAGCAAAATGCTTCAGAACTCACTGGACGTCACTTCACAGTGCAGATGGACAATGAACCGAAGCATACTGCAAAAGCAACCAAAAAGTTTTTTTAAGAGAAAGAAGTGGAATGTTATGCAATGGCCAAGTCAATCACCTGACCTGAATCCGATTGAGCATGCATTTCACTTGCTGAAGACAAAACTGAAGGGAAAATGCCCCAAGAACAAGCAGGAACTGAAGACAGTTGCAGTAGAGGCCTGGCAGAGCATCACCAGGGATGAAACCCAGCGTCTGGTGATGTCTATGTATTCCAGACTTCAGGCTGTAATTGACTGCAAAGGATTTGCAACCAAGTATTAAAAAGTGAAAGTTTGATGGATGATTGTTAATCTGTCCCATTACTTTTGGTCCCTTAAAAAGTGTGAGGCACATATACAAACTGTTGTAATTACTACACCGTTCACCTGATTTGGATGTAAATACCCTCAAATTAAAGCTGAAAGTCTGCAGTTAAAGCACATCTTTGTTCGTTTCATTTTAAATCCATTGTGGTGGTGTATAGAGCCAAAAACATTAGAATTGTGTCCATGTCCCAATATTTATAGACCTGACCTGATATATATATATATATATATATATATATATATATATATATATATATCAAATACACTGCCACTAACTGAATAACCTGCCTGTTTAATCTAAATCAAGCTATCTCTCTGTCCACACCAACAACAATACGCACGGCCGCCGTGTAAGCAGCCTTATATAGTGTGGGGCATGGACTTAGTCCCCCTGAGCCATGATTGGCCAAAGGCACCCTGCTTTTAGCCAATTATGGCTCTCTTAGCAGAACGCGTTGTGATTGGCAAAAGCATGCAGGTCAAGTGCATGCTTTGGCCAATCATCATACAGCAATGCACTGCAATCTCGCAGTGCATTATGGGGCATTCTGCGGCGTTCAAATTTGCCACAAACGCCCCATAATGTTCACTCTTTAGCGAACGGCCAAACATAAGTTCGAGTCAAACTTATGTTCGACCCGAACATCAAGCTCATCCCTACTGCCAAGATAGAAAGTACCAAGGACAGACATAGAGTGGCAGCTAGTATTTTTGGAATTTAGTAATGGCAGTTTTTATATAGCTCTTTTGCCGAATTGAATCTTTTTGCAAACAAAATACTGTAGTTCACATGAATGCATTTTAAATGGGTATTTTGCTGTCTGGATAGAGTTCCAGTTTATTCAAGCACTTTGTAGTGTTGTTAGCTATCAATTACACATTTCATGAGTGACAACATTTTTAAAAATACTTAAGGTGTTATTAAAAATGTGAAGAATGTGGCTTCATTAAAACAATGAAATACCTAAACAAAAGCTCATTTTACAATTTATACATATCTCTTTAAATGTTTCTTAGAGTGAAAATTGCTTATTGTTTATGCTTATTGTGCTTCATTTTTTCTTTTTGCATATATTTTTGGCATCAGTTTGCCACCTAGTGGCCAAATGCTAATTGTGGCGCAATAGAAAATGCAACATACCACTCTAAAAAAGGAAAATTATTTTTACTCCAATAAAACATATATATTTATGTTGGAGACAAATGACAGTGCCATTCATGGATCACTTTAAGCATTACTGACACCATATACTAATTATATCATTAAAAGTAAAAAAAAAAAAAGAAAAACATGTTTGTACATCGCATTAAAAAAGTTTGGTAGTGCACCCAATGTTTTGCACTAGGCAACCTAGTGCACTAAGCCTTTTGATCAGTTATCAATCTTGCTCAATACAGCCAGCACATTAGGACATGTATAACCAAAATCTTATTTTTTATCAAGACATTCACTTAGAACAATACCAATCAAAATTTTGTTTTTACTAACAAAACATTTGTAAACATATTTATGCAAAGTGATTTTATGTAAAGAAAAAAAATCTACGATCAGGGACAAAATTTCAGTGACATTTATTCTACACTTTATACATTGCTGTCACAAATATAATACTATTATTTTAAAAAGCTACAAAGGAAAAAGACACATTTTTATATTTCACTAAAAGGATTAGCTTGTTTACCACAATATTTTGCACTAGATCACCTAGTGCACTACGACTTTTGACCAGTTATCAATCCTGCTCAATACAGCCAGCACAATGAACTTTGTATAACCAAAGTCTTCTTTTATAACAAGTCATTTGCATATAAAAAATAACCAATCATGCATTTTCAAATTTCCCCTCATGCACATTATCTAAAATCATATACCCAACGTTTAGGCATTTGGTCATGAAATAAGCTACTGTGGGAGTCCATGTAAATATTATAGTTTTTTGATAAGCTAATACTATAGTTTTAAGGTAGAATTGTTGGGGGGGGTGCTAAATGTTAGAATGTCCGTTTTAACATTCATATACTGTATCTCTATAGCTTGTATCATATAATTATACTGTACTCTAAACATGGAAATAGAGTTTTACTTCAGCAGGTGATTGCTAATGTCACATGAACAGTGCACAACAACTTGTTATTTTTCTTACTGTTGAAACCTCTATTTCCTTTAAGAGACTAGTGTATGTTAACAGTGCCAACAAGTCCCACTGGCAGTATTCAATGTTCCAGTGTGGGAATGTGTGTGTGTGTGTGTGTGTGTGTGTGTGGGGGGGGGGTGGGGGGGTGGGGGTTCCTCCATCAACTTTATTTATGTGGATGGAAGAATCTGTTCATTTTTTTTTAATTCAGCCTACTGAATTAGAGGGTGTCTAAACTATACAAACTTCTCAGTTATACCTATTACACTATAAAGCTATTAGATGTTTCATTATTATCCAGTACCATATCAATTACATGAGCAATACAAGATGCACGCTTAGTCATATGTTAAAATCATGCATTGTCAATCTTTCCTATAGGACCTGCCACTTCCCAAGGGGGTACATGCAAACGGCTGCCTGGAGGGTCCCCAGTATGGCTGTAGGAAGTAATCAAATCAGCAAGTTGTAAAAAATGTTTACTTATAAACACTAAGCCTCCATGTTATACACTAAGTCTTTATACCTTAATAGACATCCAATTGGTGATGCAGATACTATTTTTCTGATGGCCCGAGGGAAAGGTGAAGGCATGTTCGGCTATTTCAGTGTTCCCATGTTCGGTCTATAATAAATTCCAACAAAAAATGGGGTAAATAAATGGATAAGTGTATTAATTATCCACCCTCACCCCAGGTCGACATCACCTGCCCATGGGGCTGGCAGTTCACTCTCACTAAGTAGCATCATCATTACTCCAGACATCAATGCTTACATTCCCCCAAAATGTTTATTAGTACATATTTTTGCCATATTTCTGCGCTCCCTTGTAATTCCTTTCAGCCTGAACTACGTCTTCATACAGTGACATCATCACTCCAACCCAGTGATGCAATTGCTCTCTTAACCCCTCCCACTGGAGGTGGGAAGGCTGAAGCCACACTAGGGCAGGGGTGGAACCGCCCATATTGGTGTACTGCTCTGCCTACTGCAGAGACAGCCAAGAGACCTGAATACCTCCCTGGTGCACTTCCTGAGAGGCCATCCAGCACCAGACATACAGCTCCCCATCCCCACAGGGCTACGAGCATACTGCACAGCAGATCTCCAGTAAAAACATATTCAACAAAAAGCAGTACATGAATTTAAACATCATAACATTCAATAATAGAATAAACATTGTACATACAATACACCAAAGATGCATACACTTACTGTATATATGTTTAAATGTATCTATGTATAAGTCTAAATAAAGAAAATGTATGGCAGAATAGAAGGGAAGACTACAAAAAACAAATGTTCTAAAAATAATAATTTCCTTTAACAATAGCTCAGTGCTCAAAGCTATAACTAAATTTGTGAAATGAAATCAAGAGCCTACGCTCAAAGTAGAAATGTGCTAAAGTGCAATTAAATGAAACATACCAACTGGCTGAATTAGATGTGTGTGAGGCCACCATTCAAGGATCCTTGCTTCAGCACTGACTCTTACATGCTGACAAATGTTTATATTTCTGCAAGTTTTTCTACTTCTTTTAATAAATTGTATCCAAAGTTACTACACTATATTAGCATTTTTAATGCTGAGTGGATGTCACCTGCCTAAATCTTAGAGAGGTTGGAGCTGGGGATAGGAGATCTGTGACATGGGTTGGAACAACAAATCTATGCGTGTATGCCTTCCTTTTGACAAAAAGTGAGACATTGAGATCCACTGAGTGTGGAGATAGATTCTATTGGTGGTGATTTCACAAGTTGAGCTGTCAAGTTGTTCGAGGCATATCACATGGGGGGTTCCACTATATTTCGTTTTTTGGTGGACTTTAACATTTTTTTTTTAACTTTATTGTGTGTGGTATTTCAATGGACTAAACACTTTATATATGTTATTAGTTTCATGTGAAAGTTTATTTTTTGCAAGAGATTTATATGCTTCATTAGTTTGCTCTTTAGCACATGTCTACTTTGAACACATGCTCTTTGTTTCATTTCACAAATGTAATACATAGCTTTGAGGGCTGAGCTTTTGTTAAGGGAAATTATTATTCTGAGAACATTTGTTTTCACTGATTTGAGGGGTAATTAGCACAGCAACTCTCTATTGTAGCAGGGTATTCATTTACATGATTCACTTTAAGGGACTGTCCTATAGTGCAGAGCTGGGTGATTGCATTTACAACTAGGACTAAAGTACATTTTGATTGCCCCGATGGTGAGACCATTGACTCCACATCCAGGAAAGTAATTTTCTCAAAATGGCATGCCATTGTAAGCTTTATATTGTAAGCATTATTAAGAATGCATTTCACAACTTTCAGGTGCATCCCATATTATGAAGATGTCATCTATAAATCTATACTATACTAGAACATGGAATGCAAATCTGGAAAAAGTGTCACCCAAAAGCAGATCCCTCTCCGACTCCCCCGGGTACAGATTGGTGTAGGATGAGGCACAACACATCCTCATCGCTACACCATGTACCTGGAGGTAGTGGGAGTTACCAAAAGGGAACACATTGGGGTTGATTTATTAAAACTGGAGAGTGCAAAATATGGTGCTGCTGTGCATGGTAGCCAATCAGCTTCTAACTTCAGCTTGTTCAATTAAACTTTGAGAGAAAAAACTTGGAGGTTGATTGGTTTCTTTGCTGAGCTGCACCCGATTTTGCATTCTCCAGTATTAGTAAATCAACCTTTGTGTATTGAAACAAACACCAGCAGGTCCAAAATGATCCCGTTCAATTCTTGTCTTTGTGCTTCAAAATGTTGTAAGAAACATCCAATGACTTCAAACCCTCTCTTGTGTGGAATGGAAATGTAGAGGGCTTCTACATCTATTGTAGCCAGAAGGGTATTATTATGGATAGTTAGATCATCAATATTTTATAGCAGAGTCATTATATATTTAATATATGAAGGAATGGTCTTAAATATGAATCAATGAACTTGCTTGCATTTTCCGTTATTATCTGTTCCTGTTATAATTATTAGTTGGAGGTCTTTGGGTGTTTTTATGTATTTTTGGAAGGGAATACAATGTTGGGATCCTAGAAAAGAGTGTTCTTATGGATTCCTAAATGATCTTAAAGGTGATAATGCCATGGAAGACTGTATCTACCATTCTATAGAACTCCTAATTAAACTTTTTAATCAACAGGGCGATATTGGTTGATACCACTTTCTGTTGTTCAGGATGTCCAAACACATTTGCTCATAATTTCCATTTATCATTCCCACAGTGTTTTTGCCTTTATCACCTGGTTTAATAGCTAGCATGTGATTGTTTTACAATTGTTTCAAAGCCATTTGGTGTGTTTGGGTAAGATTGTCTGTCTGTTGTCAGGCATGTCTTCTATCTTCTTACTCACATATTTAAAATGCTAGATTTGGGTTCAAGCTTGGAGTAGGAAACCTCTGGGATTTCTTTTTTAAGGATTTTAGGGACTTCAATTCTTTTAGTGTAACCCATCTCAGGCAAAAGTCCATTAAAGTCAACTGCATCTATCAAATCCAAAGAGCCCAACTCATTCAATAATAGATTAAAATCTTGTAGTGCTTGTAATTCCTATGTGGAATATCTGGGTTATTTATGTTTTTCCTGCATTTGTTCCTGAAAGGAGCCCAAGAGAAAGGACATGAAATTCGTCCCCCGACAATTCACGGGAGAAAAGATTTACAACCTCTAATTTATTTTGGGTCAAATTTCTCTATGCACATAAGCATCCCTTCCCTGATTTGTGGTTATATTCTACCTAATTGTGACCTAAATAAAACCTGGGGAAAATTGTGTCATACGCTGGCTGTTGTTTATGAAATATGGCAATGTTATTTTTAAGTTTGACAAAACAACTACCTCATTTCTGGAATGTGGGTTTGTGGATGTGTTTTGGTGAACTCTGGGTTGGCACTTTGTTAAACCTTGTACACAATACGGAGTGGTACTGAGAAGTAGATCTAAAGGGACTAAGTAAGCATTAACTTTACATCTTGAGTACCTACGTTGTGATGTGTTTTAGCTATATTATCCATGCTGCTTCCAGCACTTTGAAAAAACTACCCAAAAAATACTTTTTTTGTAAAAATCAACCATGTCAGGTTTCTGCTTCTGTATGTAAGCTAATGAATAATGTAGAATGAATGGCTGCAAGGAGACAATTCCCTATATTAGAGTTTCCAAGGCAAGGGTGGGGAAAAAAGGGAAAAATGGACTATCAAGATACCCTGAACATATATAACATCCTGTAAAAATAAAATTCCTTTATTAATATACAATTAAAAATAAAGTATCTAGATACAATTATAATAGCTGTGAAAAATTGTACAAATTGATAACATGATATTGGTACTCAAATACACTCCATGATGGTGATTGGGAGCTGTATAATTGGCCTCAGTGCACGATCTTCTTCAACATGTTTCACGGCCAATCAAAAAAATCTCAATCTCTATCATGGAGTGTATTTGAGTACCAGTGTCATTTTATTCATTTGTACAATTTTTCACTCTGTATATAGAAAGGGTGCTGGCCCTGCATGCATCATGAAGCATAAAGTGAAAAGTCTGGATGGCCGCATGCCCATAAAATCACCTTTATTGATCCATGATAGAAAAACAACAATCCACACAGCAATGGGGGTACAAATACAGCACAGCTAATGTGTTTCACACCTTCCCTAGTGCTTAGTCATACCTCTATGACTAAGCACCAGGGGAGGTGTGAAACTCATTATCTGTGCTGTATTCATACCCCCATTGCTGTAGGGATTGTCATTTTTCTATCGTGGAACAATAAAGGTGATTTTATGGGAGACTTTTCACTATATACTTCAATGCTGTTGCTGCCGCGACATTCAGTAATAATTATCTGAGCTAATTTTGTCACAATAATAATTTAAATTGTCATTAGTAAGAATACAAATTAAAATAATTTTGGAGTAGCATTACTTTGCATTCAGTGTATTTCTGGCCTACTTATAATGATAGGCTTTTTTCAGTACAATTTTAATTATTGGTTATTTTGCAGGGAATATAAGCAATTCCTCAGGTACTTATCCTGGTATGGCCTGGTCTATTACTGTTCTGCAACTGCTAAATACACTATGGAAATATGAAACTGTAAAACAATATATTAATTAGTACTGTCCTAAATATGATTACCATAACAACACTAATAGTAATAATAATTTGTTACATAGCACCCATAATTATGGAAACATAGTACATCCATTAGCAGCATATTATAGTAATATTACCCCAAATAACCTTGTATCTGCTTTTATAGTTAAAGGTGAACTACAAGCAGATAAAAAACACAAATTCATGTAGGCATGTTAAAAAATAAGTGTATTTTTTTAAAGCTAGTATAAGTCACTAAATTTGACATTGTGTCAGCTTCTTGCAATTCCCTGCACAGCAGAACTTATATAGGGAGAGGAAAAAGCAGCGCAAGGAGTCAATAAGATGTGCTACAGTGCTCAGGTGATACAAGGATCATGCACAGAGAAGGAGAGAGAAGAGTGAAAGAGAGATGAACATATCGGTCTGCTATTCTCCTTGACTGTCCAGTCACACTCTGGGAAGAAGATCAAGATCTAGATGTATTATTTAACTGCAGTGGAGAAAATTCTGGTATCTAAGTTTTCTGTGATATCTGGTAGGGCTGCCTAAACCTTAGCAATGATGGACGAAAATGCAAACCCTTTGGCAAGTAAAATAGATTTTATATACAGTATGTATTTCATCTGTGTATTTAGCTGCTTGTCTGGAGTTCTGGTTTAAAAATAAACTAATTCTTGTACAGTATATACTGTATAGTCCTTATGTGGAGCTAGATGCACTCACAAGAGCAAGTAGGAGACAGGCGAAAGTGACAACAAGATTCACAACACAGGGGCTGAACGTCCAACCATGAGGGAAGCCGACAGGTTACAGCCAAAGAGATGATTCTGGGTGTCACTGTATAGAAGCCATGACTCTGTTTGGAAAGTGGCTGCAATGACAGGGAACATCCTCCTTCGCCTAGTACTGACATCACTCAAGGAGCATGCACAGTCAATTAATGTGTTTCGAGGTATATCTTTTCAGTACTACACTATAGTGGCCTTTGCGCCTGTTATTTCTCTCTCTGGTTGTGTGCATCCTAGATAGAATGCCCCCTCTTATTTGTGGGATGCAACACGTACCTGTCAGTGCAGCATTTATTTGTATAGTGTTGTCTACCCACTCAACATACAACATACTCAATCATGGTCATAATAAAAAAAAAAAAGTATTATTTTTTTTTTTTCATCGTACTGTCACCAGTCAGTGTCCCTGATCACCACCAGTTTGTAAAAAAAAAATAATTATGACGAAAGAATGACAACTCCAAAAAACCCACCATGCCTCTTACTAAATACCTTGGACAGTTCATATTCCAAAAAGGCCGTCAGTACATCAGAATTGATCAATTTTCAGATATATACCATAGTTTGTGGGCTGTATAACTTTCATACAGACTAAATAAAATACACTGATTTGGGTTATTTTCACCAAAGAAAGGTAGCAGTATACATGTTGGCCTAAATTCATGAAGAAAGATTATTTATTTGGAAAATTTTGTTGCAGAAGTTTTAAGGTAAAAAAAAAAGAATGTGCACAGTGACAATGTTAAGGAGTCTGGTGCTCAGCTGCTGGTGTACCCAGCTCTGTATGTGGCCAGATGTTGGTGCACATCTATTTAAAGCCACTCTGTATAAAGTACTGTATGTTCAGTAAAGCTGCTGGTGTACAGTACAACTCTGTATGTGGCCACAGGTTCAGCTCACAGCGCTTCCTAGAGAACTGGGGAACTGTTGACATCACTTCTGAGTATGCCCGCTCCTGCTGGGAGTGTCACCAGGAAGCACTGGGAGTCACCATCGCCCACAAATCTCTGGCCACATACAAAACTGTACTGTATGCTGTACACCAGCGGCTTCACTGTACATATACACAGCGGCTTTACATGGTTGAGGAGCAAACTCCTTCACATTGTGATATTACATTTTCTTTTTTTTTTTTCAACAACAAAAAAAATGCTAGTATATCAAGACAGCACACCACAGATCAAGGCAATTTTTTTAGAAAAAGTTGCTCATCTTTCAAAACGTTCGTAAACCACGTTATTTGTAAACCAAGGTTTCACTGTATCAGTAATTTTCTGGTGGTGGAATTTAGAGCCTGAGACTTTATTTTACTATTTATTTTTGTCATAAATTGCAACAGCAGCAGCAACAGTTATTGCTAAAAAAAAGTATTTTTTTTTCCTTTTTCATGGCTGAACTAGATGGACTTGTGTCTTTTTTCAACCAAACTAACTATGGAACAGCAATCCAATATGCTTGATTTCCACCACAACATTTTTTTGCAGTGGGTAGTTTTTTATATATTTTTTATATGTAGCAGTAGTAATAGAGCATTGGAAGCAGAAGATGTAACAATACAAGAAAAATCACAATGCCGTGTTTTAGAGACAAAAGCGTTTTTTTGTTTTTTTTGTTTTTTTTTTATTACTAACAATTTTTATTGGAGCTAATGATGTAAGCAGAATATCAAACTACAGCTAAAGTTACAAAATCTATGTACAAAAACCATATATCAGAGCTCTACATGTTTCCAGTTTAAAAGAAACATAAACAATCCATACAGGAATGAACAAAAAAAAATTGTCATACAAGACTTAATATGGCAGGCAGCACACTGCTGCATTTGTAATATTTGTAGTAGCAACCAAAAATACCTATAGGCATATCAGCAAGATGCCCTCAACAGATCTTAGAGATATATTCAGCTTTAATATATCCAACTTTAATATTACAGATTTCTATAAACAAATAGAAATAGGCCGAACACCCCCGGTTCACACCAGAACTTTCAAACATGGCTGAACAACAAACCCCATTAAAATCTATGAGACCCGAACTGGAAAAATCAAAAGTGCCCATTTTGAAGGCTTATATGCAAGTTATTGGACATACAAAGGGTATGGGGGTCTGGGTACTGCCTTGGGGGACATGTATCAATGCAAAAATAAGTTTTCAAAAAAGATCATTTTTAAATGAGCAGTGATTTAATGATGCTTAAAGTGAATCAATAAAAATGAAAAAAATATTTTAAATATAGTACTTTGGGGGTCCCCTTTGTCTGCCTGTAAAGTGGCCCATCTGTACCATGTACAGAACCTGCTGCAGCAAAAATTACATTTATAAAGAAAAAACATTTTCCTTGCAAGATGTCTTTATTTTGTAAATTCAACTTAGGGAGAAAGTCTGTATGATGAGGCCACAATTTAGTGCCCTTGGAACAATAGTATAGATGTTTTGGATAAATTCTGGTGTCTGCTTTGCAGACTTTGGATAGAAGTAACAGGTGTGGAAAAATTGGGCTTTGGGTGTTCATGGTGCCTTCACACCATGGCCCTATAGAGGTACTGTTAATAAAAGCAAAAATTAACCTTGTTGTATATATATATATATATATATATATATATATATATATATATATATATATATATATATATGTGCACCTGTATATGCACCTGTTAAGCAGGTGTGGAAAACTTGGTCCTTGGGTGTTAATTGTACCAATGAAGCCTATACCAAAAAATTCTTCCAGATAAAATCAACATCCACAAAGCTAGGTAGCCTAGACAGTCTTGCAGAGATTCCACATTCCAAAAAAACATAATTGACAACATCGGCATCAGGGGCTTGATAGCTGCTGCTAATCCAGGAATGATTCATTTTGATAAATGTCAATGGAGTCTGTGTACAGATGCTCTCTTTTATCTGTCACAAACCGTCACTGAATGCCCATTCTGAAAGTACGCTGGATGCAGGGCAGTCCAGCAGCTCAATTGCATTCTGGGCAAGTTCTGGCCAGTGGTCTATTCTCATGAACCGGTAACCCAGTTGTTAGTTGACTGGAAAGGTCTCTGTGTATGTTTTCGCCCTAGATAATCTTCCACCATATGATGCAGACACTGCTGACGGGAAAGGCCGAGGACTACATTTTTTTTAAATGTATCACTGAGGAGGCCCCCTTCTCCACCGCTCCTCCTTTTACCAACAGAAGCCTCAAAACCAGCTTTTCCATGAGACTCCTATTTAATCTGTCCTCAAGATATTTCATCCTCTGCTCCCTCTGCAAGGACAGCAAGAGTTCCGAGACTTTCCTCCTGTAACGGCGGTCAAGGAGGGTTGCCAGCCAATAATGATCCTTATCCTTGACGTCACAAATTCTTGGGTCCTTTTGCAGGCTTTAAAGAACAAGATAGCCCATGCACGACAAGTTTACAGAGGCGTAAGAAGCAGCGTCTTCGGGGTCACTGAGAATTACAGTATCTGGACTGCCTCTCCCCAGCCACGTATTACTCCCAAGTGTTATGGAGATGGAAAACTGTAAAGAAACATCCCACACTCCACTTGAGTGCTTTCATCATATACCACTTCCTCCCAGCCTGAATATAGATATTAGATATTCCAACCACTCACAAGCACAAAACAAGACGATACTTGTTTTGTTGCTGAACATAGACTCTTTATTAGAACCAAAATACAAGCCTTATATACAGTAGAAGAGGAGGTCCCCCCTCCTGCTCATATTACTCTAACAATACACCTGTAACCAGAAACAGAATTAACATGGACTAATTAACTAATCCCTTAAAGCAGCCAATGTGACTCTGTGCCCTCCTGAGCATTGTTATGATTAATCAGGATTTCACTACAGGTCAGACTAGTTGTCACCGAGCTTCATAGAGTAGATTATACATTATCATAAGTATAAACACAGGACACCTTCTCACAATAGCAGGAGCTCCAGCAGGAGTTGGCCTGTCTCCTACATTGTACAGAGGCCAATGTGATCAGCTCTCTCAACTAACATGTTGAGTTCAGAATCAAACAAACCAAGAATAGTCTTTACATACAGTATATCCTATGAGATATTGTGGATAAATATTGCTGTCCCATTTTAAGTAATCCAAGATATATTTTCTCAGTCACCCTGTGCCAGGATGGCACAGGGTGACTTAGACATAAGAGGTGCATGGGGAGCTGAAACATGGGTTTCCCAACCTTTCCAAGGGATTCTTGGTTCCACAGGTCCTCCCATCACATCTTTCCGCTTTCGGTGTAAGACTAAAACAGGAAGAGACTCCAGACGGGTTGACGCCAAAGTTAGTCCTCTAATGCCTGTACCCACACAGTGCCCCAAACAAATTGTTCCAAACAGAGCATTACTCACCCAGCCAACCTCTGCCTCTCTCATAGAACATACCCGCTGCTGGGGGGAAGTGCGGACTGGTCCTCCCCCCTGGAGTCCCTTTAGCCACAGGAGAGAAGACAGGGTGGCTGATCTCAGTCCGTCATGCTGTTGGGCATCTGGGCCCATCCACCTTTACAGGAAATCCATCCTCTGTTAGTTGAGGGCAGAGGCCAGCAGCACTGTTGGCAGCCATTCTGCTGGAAACCCTACAACATCTGCTCTGGCTAACTGTTGGGGAGGGAGGCTGACTGCCCCGGCTTCCTGGAACACTGTGGTTGTGCTGGGCAGAGGTTGGTAGGACTCTGCCTGCAAAAGTGCTGGCAACAGGGTAGAATGCTACCAAACTCTGCCCAGCACCGGCAACAACCGTGGAGTTCCAGGGAGCTGGGGCAGTCGGCTCATCTCTCCAGCCACAGATTACAGAATGTATGGACTTAATGGACTGTTCATCAGAGGATGTTATAGATTATGCATCACCTGCTCAAGTACTGGTAGCAGGACAGAGTACTGCAAACCCCTGCTCCACACCCATGACAGTTTCGGAGGCCCGAGATGAGAAGGTGACGGTTTCTCTTTCCCAGTGTATTTCAGAGATGCAGGGAGAAGAAGCAGCTATTTCCCCTCCCCAACAAGGGTTTGTACACCTGGGAGACAATACCAGTGAAAGGGAGTTCCAACAGCAGATGGCTCCCCAGAATGATGACACCAACCCATCTGAAGCTCTGGCAACTGGACAGAGGGTCCAAGACCTCTGCCCCACATCTGCGGCAGTTCTGGAGGCCCAGGGTGAGGAGGTGGCGGTCACTCTTGAGCAGCAGATCAGGACCCAAGGAGAGAATGCAATCGGCACCTAATAACTGCAGCTTGATCTGGTGTCGGTGGATCGGCCTACTGTCTCCACTAACATAAACCCAGCAGAACTTTCCTCCTCTGCTCTATCTTACACCCAAGTCATGTCAGTGACATCATGATCATAATCATCATCCCCTCCATCCTCATCATCACTGGAGCCAACTTGGCAATACGCTGCCAACATGACTGCCAATTTGTTGTTTATAACTTTTCTTCCCTCTCTGTAGGCTCATGTCCCTACCTTCCTCAACCTCAGAATCAACATCAGAATCAAGTAATGCCTATGCATTGTCAAAGAGCAAGAGGCTGATGCTGTCTTCAAATAACTCAGATGACTCCTCCATGCATGATGCTGGGGCTATGGCAGGAGTAGCTGTGGACAAGGAGGTAGAATAAGCCGCTCCAGCAGTTGCAGTGGACTGTGCACTGGTCTCTGCTTGGGTGATAAAGGATAAAGAGGATGGTTTAGTAAGCCAGTGCACCACCTCCTCTGCGTGCTGTTGCTGGATAGAACGGCAACATCACTAAACAGAAAAAAATGGTGCCCTGCCTAAGGACGGACCACGTCCACCTTTGCCTGTGATCACATACACTACTGCCCCCCTACAGTGGCATAAGAAGGTCTGCCTCTACTTGTTGGCCTCCCAGACATGATGGGGGGCTTATTAGTAAAATGTAATATAGACGGGAAATGTGTAATTGGATGCACTTTTACCAATGGAAAGTGGTGTTTGGTGCACTTTAACTTGAGGACTGCCGCTGACAGAAATGACAAAACTAAAAAAAAATAAAAAAGGGGGAACAACAGCGCCGCAGTCAGAAAAACTGTGGCTTATAATTTCGAAAAAGGGGCATAATTGTATATATCACTAAATGTTATGTAATGCAGTGTAAAACACTGCACTACACAGACACACTCCACTGACACACTACAATATACTGCAGTAAGACTGCACTGACACACTACAATATATTGTAGTGAAACTGCATGGAAGCACTAAAATATACTGCAGTAAAACTACAATGACCCTCTACAGTCACAATAGAATCACAACAGCACACTATAGCACACTAACTTGCTAGTAGCAATGAACAGAGCCCTTTTCTATCTGTCTCCACTCCAACATCACTCTTTAAATGGCTCCATTGAGAAGGAATCTTTATAGCGTGAGGTGGGTCTATGAGGAATGAGCTATGATTGAGCTAAGTCATCATGACTTTCTCCAGTCAGGGCTCTAACAGTGCTCTGTGCCCTGATTGGGCAAAGCCATAATTTCTTCAGCCAACCAGGGCTTAGAATGCACTTTGCGCAGTGCATTGTGGGGCGTTCAGCGGGCAGAACAAGTGGTCAAACAATGTTCAGGCCGAACTTTTGCTCAGCTTGAACTGTTCGCCCAACACTACAAAACAAATATATGGGGTTATTTACGAAAGGCAAATCCACTTTGCACTGCAAGTGCACTTAAAAGTGCACTGAAAGTGCACTTGGAAGTGCAGTCACTCTAAATCTAAGGGGTAGATCTGAAATGAGTGGAAGCTCTGCTGATTTTATCATCCAATCATATGCAAGCTAAAATGCTGTTTTGTTATTCTCCTTGCACGTCCCCCTCGGATCTACAGTGACTTTACTTCCAAGTGCACTTTCAGGGCACTTTCAAGTGCACTTGCAGTGCAAAGTGGATTTTCCTTTAGTAAATAACCCCCATACTGTAACTCAGAAGGAGGACCAGTTTTCCTATCTGCCTTTGAAGTTTGGCATGGTATTTGTGAGAACGTGATACATTTTTTCCATAATTTTTTATGGCCTCCACCTGCAATAAAACTTGGGACCAGGGGACAGTGTGAGAGCTCCAGTTAAGAGCTATAGCCCATTGAATAGTGCTAAAAAAGGTACTGATCGGACATTTTTGTTGATTTGTACTTCTCCAGAGTTAAACCATTCAAAACAGATATAGGATTTTTTTTTTTACGAAAGGCAAATCCACTTTGCACTACAAGTGCAAACTACAAGTGCAAAGTGCACTTGAAAGTGCACTGAAAGTGCACTTGGAAGTGCAGTCACTGTAGATCTGAGGGAGACAAGCAAGGAAAATAAAAAACAGCATTTTAGCTTGCACATGATTGGATGATAAAATCAGCAGAGCTTCCCCTCATTTCAGATCTACCCCTCAGATTTACAGCAACTGCACTTCCAAGTGCACTTTCAGTGAAATTTCAAGTGCACTTTGCACTTGTATTCATAGCCTTTGCTCAATACTTTGTTGAAGCACCTTTAGCACCATATACAGCCTCAAGTCTTTTTGAGTATGATGCCATAAGCTTAGCACACCTATTTTTGGGCAGTTTCTCCCATTCTTCTTTGCAGGACCTCTCAAGCACGATCAGGTTGGATGGTGAGAGTGGGTTCACAGCCATTTTCTGCTCTCTCCAGAGATGTTTAATCGGGTTCAAGCAGTGGCGGCTGGTGAAGTTTTAGGATGGGGGGCGCCAGACCCCGCCCTTCCTTTTTGACCCCTCCCACTTGGTGAAAATGGGCATGGTTTCAGCAAAATAGTGGGCGTGGCTCTAAGGTGGTGTGGTTAGTGTCTTAGATGAACAAGGGATGGAGGGAGAGGGATGGAGGGACAGCAGGCCTAGATCCTACACAACAATAGAAATGTGTATTCTAGAAAGTTTAACAATCAGCAGATAAAGATACTCCAAACACCTGGTGTTAGCGCTTCAATCATCCCGGCACCATGGTTGTTATGGTGTCAGGATGATTGAAGCGCATTATTTCTATTATTACATTGTAATATAAAATGAAATCATTCAACTCACCATAATGCAGAATCAGTGGGAGCCCCGAGTGTGTCACTAGCCACGTCGCCTACAACCAGATGCCATCAGGTGTCCCCAGCAGTCCGTCCTTACATGCAGCCTGTGTCACATAAAATGCAGCCTCTGTCACATAAAATGCAGCCTCTGTCCCCCCAAATGCAGCCTCTGTCTCCCCAAATGCAGCCTCTGTCCCCCCAAATGCAGCCTCTGTTCTCCCAAATGCAGCCTCTGCCCCCCCAAATACAGCCTCTGCCCCCCCCAAAATGCACTCTATAGAACATGCATTTAAATAATAGCGCATCAAAGATGCAGCATGCAAGACTTTTTAATGCACTGCACCTAAAATGCACATAAAACGCACAGGTATGAATGCAAAATGCAGCCTCTGTCCCCCCCCAAATACAGGCTCTGTCCCCCCAAATACAGCCTCTGTCCCCCCCAAATACAGCCTCTGTCCCCCCCAAAATGCAGCCTCTGCCCCCCCCAAAATGCAGCCTCTGTCCCCCCCAAATACACAGGTATGAATGCAAAATGCAGCCTCTGTCCCCCCCAAATACAGCCTCTGCCCCCCCCAAATACAGCCTCTATCTGCCCCCAAAATGCAGCCTCTGTCCCCCCCAAAATGCAGCCTCTGCCCCCCCCAATGCAGCCTCCATCCTGTTTCCTCTCTCGGGCGCAATGAGAGAGAGAATCAGGAAGTGACATCTGACTCAGGGCAGATGTCAATCAAATCTGAAGTGCCGAGTAGCTTCCGCCCGGCGCCTGTAGTATGTATTACTATGGCCGAGCAGAAGCTACTCGGCGCTTCAGAAAACGCCACAAGGCGGGCTAAACGCCCGCAAATGCAGCGCCACATCTGCAATCTCGTGATTGCATAGATATGGCGCTTCGCACTGTGTCCGGCGTCCGAACACAGTGCACTTAAGGATTTTTTTTTTTTTAAAGGGCCAGTAATAAAAATTTTTTTTTTTTTTTTTACTTTTTTTTTTTTTTTTTTTGCTGCCTGGAGGGAGGGGGGGGGTGGCGCCCAGGTGCTCCCTATGGACGGGCCGCCACTGGGTTCAAGTCTAGGTTCTGGCTGGGCCACTCAAGAACATTCACAGAGTTGTCCCGTAGCCACTCTTTTGTTATCTTGGCTGTGTGCTTAGGGTCACAAAAAAAGAAAAAAGCTGTGCTATATAGTTATTGTGAT
This sequence comes from Aquarana catesbeiana, assembly GCF_042186555.1. Taxonomy (NCBI): domain Eukaryota; kingdom Metazoa; phylum Chordata; class Amphibia; order Anura; family Ranidae; genus Aquarana; species Aquarana catesbeiana. Next base: position 160,277,901 of record NC_133326.1, on the reverse strand, counting down.
CAAAGAGTAAAGTGACTTATAGGTGATTATTCTAATAAATGGAGATATGAAAACTGTGTAACCCAATATTGCATAAATATTGAACGTACACAAGTGAAGTATACAAAAAATATTAATAAAAAAACAATGAAAATTGCAAGAGTTCTCAAAAAAAATCCAATCCACTCTGATGGGCTGTTAAAAAGAAGTTCCACAGGATATATGGTTCATAATGATATTTCAAGTGATGATTCCTCAACCCTCTATTCAGTAGTGACATGAAACCACAACACCCAAGAAGATGTGATAGGGTATGACAGGAAAGTTCCTCCACCAGTAATAATACTGCCGCTTACCAGCTTGTTAGAACTCTTGTTTAAGGAGATCACACGTGCCTGTGGCTTTTATCCCCAGCCCCGGGTCTTTGTGCTTGGATAGCTAGATGTGCCCAGACTCTCTGCTCAGGATATCCTCTGTGTAACTGATGTTCGCTCATTCCCTTTGTAAGGACATAAAGGCTTTCATAGCATAATTCATTTAAAAGCATTTATTAAAAATAAAACAGTAATACACTTACAATTTCGCCGTGGATATATAGCGTTTTCAGATAAAAATCGAGCCAGCTGGCTCTCAATAGCTGCCCGTTGCTTCCGGGACTAGCGCGGTATGTGGTGACGTCAGCACACCGCTCCTCCCTATGCCGTTTCGTCACAGATGACATCTTCCAGGGGCCCGAGCGGCGTGCTGACTCACCGCCATATATATACACAACACACAAGAAAGGGAATGCCCAGCTCTGAGCTCCTGGTGTCCCTCAATAAAATCCACCATATTGGAATAGGGCAAACGCTGAAGTTATTGGGCATTTAAAACCTAACTAGTACCACATATGGCTACTGATAATTGAAAAACCCACAGTTTGTATAAAAAATATTTTTAATCACACTCATCTTGCTGTATCCAGACAAGAGGATAAAAAGATCAATCCAATGAATGTGTTTAGTCCCGAGAGTGCCCCTATAGGTTAACCCTACCTCTGTGTCTAGTGTCACTAAGAGTTGTGAGAATAATCTACACAACTCACACTATATATATAGGTGCCACCACCACATAGGTACCCGAGGGCAGCTGGTTTTCCAACCACTCAAAAGTGTTAATGAGAAAGAGAAAATTTTTCTGATTCCCAAAGCCCTACGGGTTCTAGTGCTCTACTGCTTACCCAAGATCCATAAGGGTCTTACTTGCCCCCCGGGTCGTCTGATTATGAGCGGTATTGACTCCATCACGTCCCGGATGGGTAAGTATATAGACCACTTTCTCCAGCCGTTGATACAACAATTACCATCGTACCTGAGGGATACAAGACATGTGAATAATCTAATGTCTAAAATAAAGCCTGATGATCACACCATGTTAGTGACGGCAGATGTCACATCCTTGTATACTATTATACCCCATAGTCTGGGGATAGCTGCAGTTAAGCATTATCTGAATACACTTTCTACCATAACCAAACAACAGCAGGCATTCATCATTGACCTGCTAGAATATGCGGCAGGCCATAATTACTTTTGGTTCGACCATCAGTATTACCGTCAGCAGCGCGGTGTGGTTATGGGGGTAAAATATGCCCCTAGTTTGGCCAACTTATTTATGGCCAATTGGAAGGAGGACATCATCTATAAGGCCCGAAGCCCATATTTGAGATTTTGGGCTAGGTACATAGATGATGTCCTCCTCCTATGGCATGGGACTATCTCCCAGTTGGACTAATTCTTTTCCTCTATCAATACCAACAATAGGGGTATTAGGTTTGTTCATGAGGCGAGCCAAGAGAAGATTAACTTTCTCGATCTCACTATCTCAAAGAGTGAGGGTACATTTAAGACGGTCTCGTTCTTTAAGAAGAAGAAGGCAGAAGATCCAGACACCGGGAGAAGAGGCCAGAGAGACCCCCGGAGTCGGAAGAAGACCCCCCGTAGTCGGAAGATGACCCCCAGAGTCAAAAGAAGACCCTCAGAGTCGGAAGAAGACCCCCGGAGCTGCCTAATAAATTACTTTAAAAACCTGTGTACTGTGTTTTTTTATTGACACTTTTTTCCCTAGGTGAATGGGTAGGGGTACGATGTACCCCATACTCATTCACAAAGGGTGGGGGGCTGGGATCTGGGGGCTCCCTTATTAAAGGGGGCTCCCAGATTCCGATAAGCCCCCCGCCCGCAGACCCCGACAACCAACGGCCAGGGTTATCGGGAAGAGGCCCTTGTCCTCATCAACATGGGGACAAGGTGCTATGGGATAGGGGGGCGCAGGGCGCCCCCTCCCCCAAAGCACCCACCCCCCATGTTGAGGGCATGCGGCCTGGTACGGTTCAGGAGGGGGGGCGCTCGCTCGTAGGGATGAGCCGAACACCCCCCTGTTCGGTTCGCACCAGAACATGCGAACAGGAAAAGTTTGTTCGAACACGCGAACACTGTTAAAGGCTTATATGCAAGTTATTGTCATAAAAAGTGTTTGGGGACCCGGGTCCTGCCCCAGGGGACATGGATCAATGCAAAAAAAAAGTTTTAAAAACAGCCGTTTTTTCAGGAGCAGTGATTTTAATAATGCTTAAAGTCAAACAATAAAAGTGTAATATCCCTTTAAATTTCGTAGCTGGGGGGTGTCTATAGTATGCCTGTAAAGGGGCACATGTTTCCCGTGTTTAGAACAGTCTGACAGCAAAATGACATTTCGAAGGAAAAATTCCATTTAAATCTACCCGCGGCTATTGCATTGCCGACAATACACATAGTTCATTGATAAAAACGGCATGGGAATTCAACACAGGGAGACCCCGAACCAAAATTTAAAAAAAAAATGACGTGGGAGTCCCCCTAAATTCCATACCAGGTCCTTCAGGTCTGGTATGGATTTTAAGGGGAACCCCGCGCCCCCCCCAAAAAAAAAAACAGCGTGGGTTCCCCCAAAAGATCCATACCAGACCCTTATCCGAGCACGCAACCTGGCAGGCCGCAGGAAAAGAGGGGGGGACGAGAGTGCGGCCCCCCCTCCTGAACCATACCAGGCCACATGCCCTCAACATTGGGAGGGTGCTTTGGGATAGCCCCCCAAAACACCTTGTCCCCATGTTGATGAGGACAAGGGCCTCATCCCCACAACCCTGGCCGGTGGTTGTGGGGGTCTGCGGGCGGGGGGCTTATCGGAATCTGGAAGCCCCCTTTAACAAGGGGACCCCCAGATCCCGGCCCCCCCCTGTGTGAAATGGTAAGGGGGTACTTACCCCTACCATTTCACTAAAAAATGTTAAAAATTACGAGACAGTTTTTGACAATTCCTTTATTTAAATGCTTCTTCTTTCTTCTATCTTCCTTCATCTTCTTCTTCTGGTTCTTCTGGCTCTTCTGGTTCTTCCTCCGGCATTCTCGTCCAGCATCTCCTCCGCGGCGTCTTCTATCTTCTTCTCCTCAGGCCGCTCCGCACCCATGGCATGGAGGGAGGCTCCCGCTGTGTGACGGAGTCTCCTCGTCTGACGGTTCCTAAATAACGGGGGGCGGGGCCACCCGGTGACCCCGCCCCTCTGACGCACGGTGGCTTGACGGGACTTCCCTGTGACGTCACGGGGAATGCCACAGGGAAGTCCCGTCATGTCCCATGCGTCAGAGGGGGCGGGGTCACCGGGTGGCCCCGCCCCCATTATTTAAGAACCGTCAAACGAGGAGACGCCGTCACACAGCGGGAGCCTCCCTCCATGCCAGCATGGATGCGGAGCGGCCCAGAGAAGAAAATGAAGAAGAGAAGAAGGAAGAAGAGAAGAGGATGAAGAAGAAGATGAAGAGAAGAGCGGGAGCCTCCCCCCATGCCATGGGTGCGGAGCGGCCCGAGGAGAAGAAGATAGAAGATGCCGAGGAGGAGATGCTAGACGAGAACGCCGGAGGAAGAACCAGAAGAGCCAGAAGAACCAGAAGAAGATGAAGGAAGATAGAAGAAAGAAGAAGCATTTAAATAAAGGAATTGTCAAAAACTGTCTCTTGTCATTTTTAACATTTTTGACAGTTTTTTAGTGAAATGGTAGGCGTAAGTACCCCCTTACCATTTCACACAGGGGGGGGCAGGATCTGGGGGTTCCTTTGTTAAAGGGGGCTTCCAGATTCCGATAAGCCCCCACCCGCAGACCCCCACAACCACCGGCCAGGGTTGTGGGGATGAGGCCCTTGTCCTCATCAACATGGGGACAAGGTGTTTTGGGGGGCTACCCCAAAGCACCCTCCCAATGTTGAGGGCATGTGGCCTGGTACGGTTCAGGAGGGGGGGCCGCACTCTCATCCCCCCTCTTTTCCTGCGGCCTGCCAGGTTGCGTGCTCGGATAAGGGTCTGGTATGGATTTTTGGGGGGACCCCACGCGTTTTTTTTTTTTTTTGCCGCGGGGTTCCCCTTAAAATCCATAAGAGACCTGAAGGGTCTGGTATGGAATTTAGGGGGAACTTCATGTCATTTTTTTTTTATTTTGGTTTGGGGTTTCCCTATGTTGAATTCCCATGCCGTTTTTATCAATGAACTTCTATGTGTATTGTCGGCAATGCAATAGCCGCGGGTAGTTTTAAATGGAATTTTTCCTTCGAAATGTCATTTTGCTGTCAGACTGTTCTAAACATGGGAAACATGCGCCCCTTTACAGGCATACTATAGACACCCCCCAGCTACGAAATTTAAAGGGATATTACACTTTTATTGTTTGACTTTAAGCATTATTAAAATCACTGCTCCTGAAAAAACGGCTGTTTTTAAAACTTTTTTTTGCATTGATCCATGTCCCCTGGGGCAGGACCCGGGTCCCCACACACTTTTTATGACAATAACTTGCATATAAGCCTTTAAAATTAGCACTTTTGATTTCTCCCATAGACTTTTATAGGGTGTTCTGCGGCATTCGAATTTGCCGCGAACACCCCAAATTGTTCGCTGTTCGGCGAACTTGCGAACAGCCAATGTTCGAGTCGAACATGAGTTCGACTCGAACTCGAAGCTCATCCCTACTCGCTCATCCCCCCCTTTCCTGACCGGCCAGGCTGCATGCTCGGATAAGGGTCTGGTATGGATTTTGGTGGGGACCCCCACACAGTTTTTCGGCGTAGGGGGTTCCCCTTAATATCCATACCAGACCGAAGGGCCTGGTATTCCCCCAAAAGGGAATTCCCTCTCGTGCCCGCCGCAGTAGGAAAATGTGTTTTTCCTATTGCAGCCAGTGTGAGATGTACAGTACCCTGTCACCGAGAACCAGCGCGATCGGATCTTGCTGGAAACATTCTCACGGCTGCGCACTGTAGTTTGTACAAAAGTCTGATGCTTTTGTGTACACACGATTGGATTTTGCTCCATCTGACTTTTGTTGCCGGAAAGTTTGTGCGTTCACACAGCCAACAAAAGTCCGATAGAAACAGAAAAAGTTTGTTCGATGGAGCGTACACACGGTCGGATGTTGCTCCAAAACAGCTAATTTGCATGTTTGTTGTCAAAAAGTCTGATCGTGTGTACGGGCCTTTACTCTGTATAATAGTGGCTCAAGAGCCAGGGCGAAGAGGAGAGGGGAGAGTGGGCACCCCTGTCTCGTGCCGTTCCTGATCGGGAACCTGGTTGAGAAAACACCATTGACTTTAACCTGTGCACTAGGTTCTGAGTAGAGGGCTAGTATCCAGGTTAACATGTTTGTTTAGGTTAGGACTTCTCTCAGGTAGGACCAGTCAATGCAGTCAAATGCCTTCTCGGCATCAATGGAAAGTACTAAGTAGGGGAGGGGATCTTCTCTGTGCTTGGCCCAGTGTATAAGTTGGATCACTCATACGGATTTGTCTCGGGCTTCACGTCCTGTGATAAAACCTGTTTGGTCTGGGTGTACTACATGGGGTATAAGATGTTTCAGTCAATTTGCTAGGACTTTCGCCAGTATTTTTATGTCAGTGTTCAGGAGGGATATGGGGCGGTAACTCTGTGGGATTGTGGAGTCTTTACCCTCTTTTGGTATAACCGATATGTGTGCAAGGAGAGCCTCGGGGGGGAAATTGCATCCTTTCGCTAGGGAGTTAAAGTACCTACACATATGGTTCACCAGTGTCGGGGAGAATTTAGCATAGTATGCTTTGGTGAACCCGTCGGGGCCTGGGCTTTTCCCATTGGGTAGTGATTTGATGGTGGACTCGATCTCTGCAGTGGTGATAGGGGAGTCCAAGTCAGTTTGTTGGTTCTCAGTTAGGGGGGGCAGTCCATTAATGGATAGGTAGTCACAAATTTTTGTCAGTCTGGTTACTTTGGCGTCTGGGGTTATGTTTGCGTCTAAGTTGTAGAGGTCGGCGTAATAGTCTCTAAACCACGCTGCTATCTTGGAGGATTTGAATGTCATGTCCCCTGTGGAGGAGCGGAGCTTGTGTACTTGCATTTGGGCTCTCTTTGTGTGCAGGGCTCTTGCCAGCACGCGGCTGCACTTATTACTGCGTTCATAGTACTTATGTGATAAATACTGCAATTGTCTTTGCGCCTGGCATTCTAGTAAATGCGAGAATAGGTCCCTAAGCTCTATTAATTCCCGTAGGGCTTCGGGGGCACCCCCAGTTTTGTGCTTAAGCTCCGCTTGCTGGAGAGCGGTAAAGACTCTGTGGTAGTCTGCCTGCCGTTCTCTTTTCAGTTTGGTGCCCTGGGCGATAAGCTCACCCCTTATCACTGCTTTGTGACATTCCAAAATTGTGCCCTCACTTAAATCTTCGGCGGTATTCTCCCGAAAGTAATTTTGTAATGTGTCTGAGATCTTGATCTCCACTACAGGTTCGTCTAAAAGGTTTTCGTTGAGACGCCAGTTCCAAGCTCTATGGGAGCCCACTGGTAGGGTGAAGGTGATGGTGACCGGAGCATGGTCCGAAATAGTAATGTGTCCTAAGGATGAGCTCTGAAGGAGCTCTAGGTTTGGCCGTCAACATAGAGCAAGTCTATGCATGTGTATACATTGTGTACAGTTGAATAGTAGCTGTAGTCTCTTTCTGTGGGGTGAAGGACCCTCCAGCTGTCGACCAAGCCTACAGTCTGAAGGGACCTACGGAAGTGTCTAAGGAAGGCATGTGAGTGTAAAGGTCGACTGTGTGAGGTGTCCAGGGATGGGTCTGGGCTTACATTAAAGTCGCCTCCTAAAACTAGAGACCCCTCCCTGAATCTCTCTAGGTGCTCTATGATTGTATCAAGGAAGGTCAGTTGATTTGAGTTAGGGGAGTAGATATTAGCGAAGGTGTATTTTGCACCAGCGATGGTCCCCTTCAGGAAGACGTATCTCCCCAGGGGATCAACCAAGTCACCTGTATGTTGGAAGGGGCAGTTTTTGTGGACGGCTATTGCAGCACCTCTGGACTTATTGACCGAGGAGGTGCTGACGTACCATAATTATATATGTGGGTTGCAGCACTCTCTTGATCCTTCTGTACTGATCCTGCCCCCTCAATTTGAGGTCTGACCATCATTTCCTCAGTTGCTCCTTGGATCGTCGCACCCCAAAATTCTTCTGCAGACTTTTCACAACTTTAGGCATGATTTTGGCCTTTCTCACATTTGGGTTTCTGTACGGTCCATATTTCCCATCATAGTCTGCCATCTTCAAGATATCCACCATCTCCACCATCTCAACAAAGGACATATTTGACGCCTTAAATCTCCTCCTGGATTGGGACGTTTCTGGCTCCGGGCTTTCTTCATCATTGCTGCTCTCCTCTGCATGCACCTGCTTATAGATTAAGCCCTATATTGGGACAAGATTAGGAGAGTTTAGATTGACATTAAGGTTTGTCTTGTGTTGTGTCTTGCAGAGAATATGGATAAATTTAATGACCATGACTTCCTCCCCAACTTTATTGCTAAATACAGGGAGCTGCCCTGTCTGTGGCAAGTGAAACACCCATTTTATAATAACAAACTAAAGAGGAAGGCAGCGCCTGATCAACTGTTGGAATTGGTGAAGCAGGTGATTCCCACGGCAAACATCAACTATTTGAAGTGCAAAATTGGTGGCCTTAGGAGCACATATAATAGGGAGCGCAAAAAAGTCCAAGATTCCATGAGACCAGGAGCAGCAGATGACGTTTATGTCCTCAGGTTCTGGTACTGCAACAGACTGCAGTTTTTGTCAGACCAGACTGAAATCAGGCCATTACTCTCAACCCTTCCTTCTACTCTTCCTTCCACACTTCCTTCCACCTCCGATGAGGCTTCTGATGTACAACCTGGGCCTTCCACCCAGGAAGATGTGGAGGAGCCCAGCTTGAGCCAGGTATAGCATTGTTCAGCATATTTCTTGACCAAAAAATGAATGATGTTAACTAGATGTTATTATTGATCACTAATTTCAGATTTAACAAAGTGGTTTACATATCAATAGACAGTAGTAGCCAAAAATGATTAGAACAAGAATGAATGGGAAAGAATGGGGTCAGAAGGATAGTCTTTTCTATTTGTTAACATTCAATTTGCAACAGTCATGAGCTCTAAATTGTGTGTGATGACCAAAAACCTAAAACTATGTCCCATTTTCATACACAAGAAAGTCTCAGCCAGGAGGAGGCCGTGGAAAGTCTCAGCCAGGAGGTGGCAGGGGAAAGTGGCAACCAGGAGGTGACCGTGAAAAGTGGCAGCCAGGAGGTGTGCCAGGCCCAGTAGGCTGACCGAATCACAGGTTCCTTCCCTCCACCTTCCAACAAAAAGGCCCAGGAAGGGGAGGATTGTGGAGGGGTCAGTGTTTGGTTTGATTCGGAAGGCTACTGCGGTCCTCACAAACACCCCTAATGTCCAGGAGGCCTTTGCATGTATGACGGCCAGTAAGATGCAGGAAATGGAGGTGGGCCAAACCCTCATCAGTGAGGAGCTCATATTTAAGGTCCTAAATAAGGGGGTGAGGGGCGAACTCACCAAGAAAAGTCATGTATGTGAGTTAGACCATACTCCTCCTCCACCTCCTGCCACAACTCCAACACCACAGTCACATCCTGGAAGGAAGTGTGCAAGGAGTTCTTGAGAGTGATGGCCTGAGTTTGGTGTGGTCTGTAAAAGACGCAGACTGTTGTACGACCACAGCCTGGGGACATATATGTCATTTGCTGCTGCTCCCAATCTCTCGGAGTCCGGGACTGTATTGTGCTCCCTATTAAATGGACTCCTCGGGTTACCAATTTGGCCTGTCAAATAATTGATGTCTGCCCTGGGGTACAAAGGCTTCACCAATTTCAACAGTTTATACAGCGTTGCCTTCCTCTTTATTTTGTTATGACCACTAATAAATTACTTTTTTTTTTACAAATCCTTGGCTATGTGTTTTAGTTCAAAAAGGATAGCTTGTTTGTGAGTAGACAGATACATTTCAAAAATACAATGTCAAATTAACAAGGGACACCAACACTACACAACCTCTTTGAGCTTAAAAAATACAAGATAATAATGGTGTTGTGGTAACTTGACACACAAAATGACAAAAAATATTATGGAGATCACAAGAAAAAAAAAATCAGGAGACCTTGATAAAAAAAAGGAGATCACTCTAAAAAAAAAAAAATAAAAAACATTATTCTGGCGATCGGGCGAAAAAAAAAAAAGATTATTCAGGAGAAATAATAAAGAAATCAGTTTGTCAGAACTCTGTGTGAATATCAGCAGCAAAACAACTCCATTATTCTAGTATTATAAAGAAGAAGAGAATGCGCTGCATTGAAATATTTCAAAATTTGCAGCATGACGAATGTGCTATCTCCACTTCGAATGCTAGTTTTACCAGACTGAGCGTTTCTGTCTCGTAATCGATTCTGATCATGCATGGAATTTTGTGCTTGGGACTTGTGTACACACACTCGGAATTTCCGACAACAACGTTTTTGGTTGGAAAATTTGAGAACCTGTTCTCAAACAGTTGTCGGAAATTCTGACAGAAAATGTCCGATGGAGCATACACATGGTCGGAATTTCCGACAACATGCTCACATCGAACATTTGCCGTTGGAAAATCCGATCGTGTGTATGGCCCATTAGTATGTAACATAGAGTAGAGTTAGAGTTAGTTTGTTTTTGTCTAAACTTCCTCTTTAAGCTTTTGGCAAGGGTCCTGCTGGCAACCAGACTGGCAAAAGTTATTCATAAGCTAAAGTGGTGGCCGGTCCACAAGGGATGCAGGGGCGTGGCCCCCAAAGTTTTGACCAATAGGAAAGCTAATCATAGAAAGGTTCATTTTAAATAAATGGTAATATGACTAACTTTTTTTATTTTTTTAAGTTAAAAAATGTTAGTCATAATATCATTTATTTAAAAATAAAAATTTCTATGTGTGTGCAGTCCACTGTGCGGAGGCGCTGGACAAAAAGAAGTCTATTAGGTCCGTCAATTTTTAACAAGCACGTGCTTAGAGCCTGAGACTCTAATTGGCTTGTTTTATGCTATCCTCGGGGCGCAGAGCACTGCGCCCGAACCCTTCCACTTTTTATTTTAGCGAATCAAAATTCTCCATCACATCACCTCCGATTTCTTATCCCAGCCAATCAGGAGGCTGAAGATTTGGAACACGGAAGAGAAGCCATGACAGCCCAGGCTGGAGGCTCTGTGTGCAAATAAGGACCTGGATGGGTTTGTTTGCCCCCCCTCCAAATTTTACGTAAGCTAATCAATAAAAACTTATTGGGATTTGTTTATCAAAAACATGTAGCAGAATACATTTTGGCCACAATGTATAAGGAAAAAAAAATTGGATATGTTTTATAATTTTTTATAAGAAAGTAAAAAATATTGTATTTTTTTCAATTTTATTTTTTCATTTATATTGCAAAACTAAAAAACCCAGTGGGGATCAAATACCACCAAAAACTCTATTTGAGTAAAAAAAATTATATAAATGCCGTTTGAGTATAGCGTTGCTTGACTGAGCAATCGGCATTTAAAGTAGCGCAGAGCAGAAAAGAAAAAAATGGTCTGGTCATGAAGGGGTAAAATCTTCCAGAGCTGAAGTGGTTAAAGGATGACACTATCTGTATGGAATTGTTGCAGGCCACCGAAGGGATTGTTATCTCTTCTAAAGGCATTAGAAAAGACTTATTCCTATTTATGGAAAACCCTGACAGGGACCCAAATTGCTCAATTTAGGGCCATGACGTTTTGAAGGCATTTATACATATCATCTAGATAGAGAAAGATATCATCAGCAAATAGGGGAACAAGGTCCTCCTGCGGCCCCCTCAAAAACCCTGTAATATCACACGAGGCCCTAATATGGGCATCCAGAGGCTTTAATGCAAAAGCTAACAGCAGGGGTGATAATGAACAACCATGTAGAGAAAAAGAGGTTTGATAATTCACTATTGATTCTTAGCCTAGCAGTAGGGGCCGAATAGAGCAATCGTACCCATCTCACCTCCTCATAGAAGGTTAATAGATTGGTTTGGCAAGAACAATTCTTCATGAATCCATGCTGATTACTACTATTGATACTGTTGTCATTACTAAAATCTTGTATATAGTCCCTTATCATCCCCTCCATGAGCTTGCATACTATTGATGTTAGGCTAACTGGTCTGTAATTCCCAGGATGTATTTTGGCCCTTTTTTAAATATTGGTGCTACATTGGCTTTTCTCCAATTAGCTGGTATCATTCCAGTCAGTAGACTGTCAGTAAAAATTAGGAACAGTGGTCTGATGATTACTTGACTGAGTTCCCTAAGGACCCTTGGGTGCAAGCCATCTGTTCTTGGTGACTTATTAATGTTAAGTTTTCCAAGTCTATTTCTAATTCTGTTCTCTGTGAGCCTTGAGGGTGAGATGTGTCATAAGGATTACTGAAGCCCCCCGATTCCCTCGTGAAGACTGAGGAGAAGAATATATTCAATACCTTCGCCATCTCCCCATCCTTTGTAACCAGATTTCCTTCCTCATTCTTTATGGGGCAACCCAGATTGCAATCTACTAAAAAAATTGCTTCCTTATTTACAGATTGAGGAAAGACAAACTGTACAAATTTGATGCACAACTTTTTAAACCCTTTTAGACTGTCCACTATTTAAAAAAAAAAGAAAGCAAGCAGATTGCACCTTACAATTATATTTTTTCCAGGAGATGTAAAACTAAAAGTCCTTGCCAGTAATGTTTTCATACAGTACCTTGAAAAAGTATTCATGCCCCTTGAAATTTTCCACATTTTGTCATGTTACAACCAAAAATATAAATGTATTTTATTGGGATTTTATGTGATAGACCAATGCAAAGTGGCACGTAATTGTAAAGTGGAAGTAAAATGATAAATGATTTTCAAAATTTTCTACAAATAAATATGTGAAAAGTGTGGCATGCATTTGTACTGCGTCAATTATAGCTGCAAGTCTTTTGGGGTATGTCGCTACCAGCTTTGCACATCTAGAGAGAGACAATTTTGCCCATTCTTCTTTGCAAAATTGCACAAGCTCTGTCAGATTGGATGGAGAACATCTGTGAACAGCAATTTTCAAGTCTTTCCACAGATTTTCAATTGGATTTAGGTCTGGACTTTGACTGGGCCATTCTAACTCATGAACATATAAACAAAAAAGAAAAAATGACCTAAGACCCAGCCTGCTCACTAAAGGTGAATATGAGTTTCAATGGGGCTTACCTGCTGCCCACTCAAATTTAAAACACCTGTATGTTTCATCAACCCCAATAATGAACGGTAAGAATATCACCGGACATGGGGTGATTGTCCTCTGAACTAATCAAACATTACACAGAAAAAGGGGGAGCAGAAAAAGATTCTGCAAAGCAGTTCTTCAACAAGGACCAACTGACGTGTTTAATTACAAATCTTTATTAGTTATCAAAATTTAGACAAAAATAGAAAAAGGCAAAATATGTTACAGATAACTCCTCCACATCAGATTACAACTACCAACAACATATGATTAAAATAAGACTGACGTCTTAGGGGACTTGGGTGGCCACCGAGCCTAATACACACATCTCACACAACCATCTACCATACACATGCAGACAAAAATCTTAGACCCAGGTCCGATGCATGTTCCTTAGTCCAGAAAAGCTCTAATTTAGCATGCTCTGAGGAAGCCTGTGATCAGGTGAAACGTGTAAGCATCGTGCCACCGTGCTATCAGTGACAGGGACCTCTTGAACCATCTCCACAAAGGCAAAGCCTTTGGCCCCCAGGGCAGACATCAATTATTTTACAGCAAAATTGGTGGCCTGAGGAGTCCATATCTAAGGGAGTACAGTCTGGTCCAGAAGTCCCAGAGATCATGAAAGCTGCAGATGACATCTATGTTCCCAGGCTGTGGTCATACAAGAGCCTGCATCTTTTGCCAGACCACACTGAACCCAGGCCATCACTCTCTGGTCTTCCTTAAACGCTTCCTTCCAGGCTGTGGCTCTGGTGTTGGAGGTGTGGCAGGAGGAGGAGTAGGACCTGGAGGAGGAGAAGGAGGAGAACCTGGAGGAGGAGGACCATGGGTGAGCTGACAAATGTGGGTTTCACATGTGAGTTGGCCCTTCAACCCCTTATTTAGAGCTTCCAAAATTACAAACTCACATAAGAGTCATTGGCCCTCCTCCATCTGCATCATTTTGCATGCAGTTAGCTCTGCAAAATCATTTTCCACACTGTGGGGTGTTCTGAGGGCCTCAGTAGCCTTCCAAAATAGGCCTATTTCAGCCTCCTCCAGGTTACTCCTCTTCCTGCCACTTTTTCTTTGAAGGCGGAAGGGAGGGAACTGGGTATTGGGCAGCCTGCTTGGCCCAGCCACCTCCTGGCTGAGACTTCCCTGTGTATGAAAAAGGGACATGGTTTTAGTTTTTGGTTCATCAATCACAATCATAAATGAGTACTCCAAACTAACATCTATTTAACATCATTGATTGGACAACCAGAAATATTTAGAAGTGTTAAGCCACCCCTATTTCTCCTTTGAACCCGGGTTGGACCTATGGGTGTATGGATAGAACTCTCTGATCGATCGGGTAATCAAGACACACACAGGGGATGGTGAATCGAAATTACAATGATTTACTGGGTTTGCATATATCTTATACACTTACAGAGAGAGAGAGAAAAACCTCCCTCTTATTATCAGCCAATGAGATTGAAGCATAGACTTTATGAAAAAATAAGCATAAAACGTCATAAATTGCATATTCTGCCTATAGATATCCCTCAGGCTATATCTAAATATAAGTTTATATATATATATGTGACCACGTATGCTAGGCAATCTGCCAATGTTCCAGACACCCAACTTCTAACATGTCTTGTCTATATTAAAATGTCAGGCTAACCACACGTACATCCTGTTCAAGTACATAGCTCGCAAATAATCTTTGCACTTCTAATTTTCTGCATAAGAAAGCAAAATACATTTCCTCTTGTATAACATATCTTAAAGCAGCACTCTAACATCCTTACAATCCCTCCTTTGATCATAACAGACGAAAAGTCTGTATTGATCACCAATATTATTCATTATACCATCTCTGTTTTGTGTAAAGCATAGAAACAAAAGAACATATTTTACATGTCATTGAAAAAGCTGATAGGCAGATTGATAAGTTTCTTTTAGGGGGGGAAAGGGGGAAAAAGAATCTGGAAAGTCACTTCACCCATTTGGGGAACAGGGGCAGAACCAAAGTCTGTAGGGGATTCCTGTTATTTGAGAGAATTAGAGTTCCATTGTTCCATCTGTGGACATGTATATTTTTCAGTGATCAGGGGCTTTCTTTATCCTTGATTTTTGGCTTTCTTTATCCTTGATTTGTGGATCCATTGTGGGCTCTGGTCAGTCAGGACTGCTGTTCTTGCAACTTTCAATACTTCAAAAAGACCCTTGGTAGATCTTCTTGCTGCTAGTTGCTTGACCAACACCATGTCCCTGGGTATAAAAGGATGTGTTGGTTCTGTGGAGAGAGGAGGAAAGGTGACAGCTACCTTGTCATAATTTTCTGTAAAGCTACTTACCAGGTTTTTCACTTACTCTTTCTGCAAAGAATATAGATTAGGTTCCTCTCCTATTTCTATCTATTTCCTCTGTGTTGGTTTACCCATTAATATCTAATAAGGGGATAAGCCATTTCTGGAATGGGGTGTGGTACGGATTTGGAAAAGTATTGTGGGAAGAAAATCTAACCAGTTTCTCAAAGTTCCTCCTGTCTCTTTCTTTAGTTTATCTTTAATATTTCTGTTCATCCTTTCTACTACTCCTGCACTTTGGGGATGATGAGGGATGTGTAGTTTCCATTGAATACCTATCAAATCAACCTATCAGCGAGTGCATTCCCTTTTGCTATTTCTGTTTTATCATATGAGTGCCCGCGAATCTTAATTACATTAATGTGGCAAGGAAGAAGGAGCGTTTCAATAAAGCGTCCACATGCTATCTGTGTAAACATTCACATCCTGTCCTTCAAAGAGGAGTTGCGCTGAAGTTACTCGCAGTGGTTTACTTTTTAAGATATTGTCTGGGAGCCTGACAACTGAGTAACCAGTCTTGTATGTGTGATCGTCAGGACGTGTACAGCTATCGTCTACAAACACATGTAGGTAATCAGGGTTGGGGGTGTCTTTTAAATCAGAACGTGGAGAAGTAGATTCTAAAAGCTGTTGATTACAGTCATGTTGAGGAATAGGATCAGTTTCTGAAAGATGCAAGAGAGAGTGTAGAAACCTGACTTGTGATGTGGTCTCTGAACATGATTTGATGTCAAGATGTTGTGTGTTAAAGAGTATAACTTCATAGCCATTTGTACGTTGTGCTGTCATGTGCTGAGTACTCATGTTCTGCATAAGGTGAACTACCGAATGTGTTGTGTATAATGTTGTCTGCCCTCCCAATGTTAATTTGGATGCCTCCTTTACAGCCATTGCACAAGCCCCGAGAGCTTGAAGGCAAGAGGGCATCCCCTGAACCTGCACGGGTAAGACCCAATGCAGGTGCCCTTGAGAGGCAGGCAGTGAGGGTGGTAAATGCTTGTAGCATTTCCTCAGTCCAATTAATCATTTTTGGAGAGCCCAACAATGTAGCTGCTCTAAGGATCGAATCCCAGTGTGAGCAATCAGGCATCCATTGTCTTCAGTAGACAATCGAGCCGAGGAAGGAGAGAAGCACGGCCTTCTCCTTCGGGGGACTGAGGCATGTAAGTACTTTGACCCGAGCCGGTGACATCAAACGTTCCCCTTGTTTGATTTTACACCCCAAATACTCAACCTGCGACCTGCATCACCGGATCTTTTTGCAAGACACCTAGTGACCTTCTGAGGCGAGGTGATGCTCAGAGTTGGACTCACAGCATCCCTGGCTCTCACTACACAGCAGTAGGTCATCTACATATTGAAGCAGTATGGAACCCTGAGGAGGTGTCCAGTCGTCAAGGGATTGTTTCAATACCATAGAGAAGGCTGCTGGGCTGTCAACAAATTCTTGTGGGAGTCATGTCCAATTGACCCGGCCCCAAACAAAACCAAAGATCCTTTGTGCGTCCTCCCCAACCGGTACACTAAAAAAAATGTGTTCCATGGACTAACTATTTCCTTTAGTATGCCTTCCTTTTTGTATTCTTCAATTAATGGTGAAATGCCCTGCAGTTTTTCTTCTGTAAGGGGATATTGTTTTTGGAAGTGTGATATTGTGTTGGGTTTGAAAGTAGGAGAGTAAGGTGTACAATAAAGACAGAGGTTTTGTCCTTAGCTCAAATTGGGTGATTTTCTAGCAGTCCAGGTAGAAGCATGTAATGTCCCCTGAAGTCTTGATATTTAGAATTACTCAAGTCACATAGTGGAGACTTTGCTGTCAATCCACCTTCTTGGTCAAATCTTATATTGATTCTTAAAGCAGACATTAAGTCTCTTCCCATTAGGGAAAGGTCAGTCAGTCAAAACAGCAAAACACATAGTTGTAAGAGGTTCGTCCTGTAATGTACTAACTTGTAATGGAGGAGTCACTTTATGTTGGACATCAGTTCCATTAATACCCATTGAGCAACCCTCTGTACATTCTGAAGTGATAAACCTACAATCAGTAAAGGATATATTTTATGTAGACAAACCAAAAATGAGTAAAAATCTTCCCTGGGATTTTGTTTGCAAGACAACATAGTGTGTACACTTGTATGCTTTCTGCCAAGCTAGTCCTAGTTGGCCCCAAAAAATATCCCACCATTCGGGTTTGTCATAGGGATCTGCCGTGATAAAAGCTGCCACTACATCAAATTCAAACGTGGTTTCAGGGTCTCCTGCTTGAATAATGATTTGGAGATCTTCTGCACTCATCCTAGCTCCTGTACAATACCTCTTTAGAAAAGCTGCAGCAGCTCTGGGATCCTTTCTAGGTTTAGGGCAGGTGTCCCTTATATTAGCCAACAGGGAGGTGGATCTGAACCTGAGTATTACCTATCGTGATCAAAGGAAGGGCCTTAAAGGGTTCCTTCTCTTTGTTTGCAGAATGAAGGATTATCTGACCCGCAGACTCTACTTTTTGTAATGCTATAGCTAGTTCTTCTGATTTTTTTTTTTCTAGCCTCTTTGCTTCCCTCACTTCTTTCTCCCTGTCTTTTCCTTAGTACATTTTACAACATTTCATCATATATTTACAATCCCAGTGTCACCCGGGGGGTAATTGTGTAGATTATGCGTCCCACAAATTTTCATTACCTCCTCCCAATCTTCCAGGGAACACGGTCCCAATGACCCTCAAGCCTGAAAGATACAACTGATGTGCACGAGTTTGTACATTTCCCCAAAAAGGATCGACACATTTTGCCCCACAAGTGCTGTGACAGACCTAGCCGGGACAGAGGCAGTTGGAGAGGACTGAATGCAAGCCTGTTGCCTTTTGATTATGGGCCCTAGCATTTGGGGGAATGGTGCTCTCTGTGAGCTGTATGCCTGGGGACACTGGGGTTGG
The DNA here is from genome assembly GCF_042186555.1 of Aquarana catesbeiana. NCBI lineage: Eukaryota > Metazoa > Chordata > Amphibia > Anura > Ranidae > Aquarana > Aquarana catesbeiana. The sequence continues at coordinate 160,259,988 of NC_133326.1, read as the reverse complement.
TGTTACTTTGGATTCAGCTCCATGTCCCCCCAAAACACACAGACTCTGGGAACCCTTTATATGCCATATTAGAATGATAAGACTGATTCATTCTGTTGGGACACATCCTGTGAGGAGATGCTGGTGTCATCCACTCCAACTACCTGTGTTTATGTTAATTGAATGAGCTGATGACATTGTCCTCTATACAATGTAGGAGACGGGACGACTCCTATTGGAGCTGCTGCTATTGTGAGAAGGTGTCCTGTGATAATTAACTTAGTCTGGGCAAAAGGTCATGTCTCAGTCACCTAGGCTGTATAAAGGATTAGTTAATTAGCTCATGTTAATTAGGTTAATTAGGTTACAGTTGTAATGTTAGAGGAGGTTCCAACGGCATATAAAGTCTTGTAATTTTGATTCTAAATAAAAGTGAGTTCATGGTAGCAACAAGCAAGTGTCGCCTTGTTTTGTGCTCAGAGAGGTTGGAATATCTGATATCGGTATACAGACTGGGAGGAAGTGGTATATGACGGAAGCACTCAAGCGGAGTGTGGGACGTTCCGTGACATTGGTGGCAAGCAGCGGGAAAGCTTCCTGCAGTCTGGGACATCCAAACTTCCATCTGGATTCAAGGTCCAGATAGCAGGAGAGGAGAGGTACAGATACCAGCCGCCATGGATGAGGAATTCAGAAGGAGGTTGCGAGAGATGCAGATACAGCACAGAGGACCAGTGTCAGAGCAGGTCCTGCTGGGATGGTGTGATTCTATTCGCTGCAAACTCTGGAAGGAAGCGCTAGCCCATGAGCAGCGACACCAGGGAAAAGTTCTCCCCTCCATTGAGGAAAGGTACTGGTCGCAGTACGGACTGCGGGTGCTGTTTTTGGGAGAAAAACCACACAAGAAGCAGACAGCTGAATTAAGCAGGCTGGTCTGGGCAGAGATAAAGCTGGATGAGAGCTACAGAGCCCTCTGGTGGCATGTATCCCAAGCATGTCCCTGGATAGCGGATGACAGCCCAACGGAAGGCTTAAGCTACGGCGGCTTGGGACTGTTGTATGTGAAGCTGACAGGGGACTCTAACTTTGGGAGTGATTTGGAGTGGCGGGTGGACGAAATCATGGATTTCAGAGAAGGGCTACTGAACATTTCGGAAGTGCACTGGGCACAGGAAGATTTGGAGTTTCTGGCCGTTCAGGAATGGGAGCTAGATATCGCCTACAGACAGCTGCTAGACATTGCTCAGTGCCAGGGCTGGGTTCCCTTTGCCTGGGACTATCAGGAAATACCAGCTGACAACCCTGAAATCCTGGCTGAGGAGTCGGCAATGTGGCAGAGCAATAGTGTGCTTTGCCAACCTGCCCCCACAGCTAGGGAAGCGGAGGTCTTATGGCGGATGCAGCAAGTGCTGACTGACCTTGGTGATCCTGTTTCTGCATGGGATGATCTTGGATGGAGGAATGTGCCTGTCCAGCAGCATGCCAGAGAATCTGCAGCAGAAAATCTGGAGATTGCCATCCCCAAACCTGAAGTGCTGACAACAGGGCAGAGCTCTGCTAACCTCTGCCCAGCACTGATAGCATCTTCTGGATTCCATGGACAGGAGATGGTGAACCTCCATCCCCAGACACCAGTTGCAGAGACAGGGGATTTGATAGACTTTTCTGCTGAGGAAGAACCATCGGGTGAGCCCCCAGCAGAAGAGTTGGGATTAGGGCCAAACTTCATTGCGCTCTGCTCAGCACTGATGACATCTTCTGAGTTCCACGGACAGGAGATGGTGAACCTCTATCCACAGACACCAGTTATAGAGGTAGGGGATTTAATAGACTTTTCTGCTGAGGAAGAACAACCTGATGAGCCTCCAGCAGAAGAGCTGCTATTGGGGCCAAACTTCACTGTGCTCTGCCCCACACCAACAGCAGTATCTGTGGAGTTACAGGGAACTTCCCCAGTTGAAGCACCGGCAACCGGACAGAGTGCTACCAACCTCTGGCCATCACCGGCAACAACTACAGAGTTCCAGGGAGGTGGGGCAGTCGGCCTCCCTCCCCAACAGGTAGCCGGAGCAGATGGTGTGGGGTTTCCAGCAGAAGGGCTGGCAACAGGGCCGAGTACTGCTGGACTCTGCCCTCAACTAACAGGAGATGGATTTCCTGTGAAGGTGGATGGGACTTCAGTCTCCACCTGTATACTCCAGGGATGCGGGGCAGTCGGCCCAGATCCCCAACAGCAGGATGGAGTGAGCCCAGTCCCCCTGTCTTCTCTCCAGCGGCAGAAAGGACTCCAGGGAGAAGGGCCAGTCCAGGCCTCTCCCCAGCGTCAGATATGTTCTCTGAGAGAGGCAGAGGTTGGCTGGGTGAGTAATACTCTGTTTAGAACAATTTATTTGGGGTACTGTGTGGGTACAGGCAGTAGAGGACTGGAACTATGCACTAACTTCGGCGTCAACCTGTCTGGGGTCTCCTCCTGTGTTAGTCTCCTGCCGAAAGGGGAGAAATGTGACAGACCTAGCCGGGACAGAGGCAGTTGGAGAGGACTGAATGCAAGCCTGTTGCCTTTTAATTATGGGCCCTAGCATTTGGGGGAATGGTGCTCTCTGTGAGCTGTATGCCTGGGGACCCTGGGGTTGATGTTACTTTGGATTCAGCTCCATGTCCCCCCAAAACACACAGACTCTGGGAACCTTTTATATGCCATATTAGAATGATAAGACTGATTCATTCTGTTGGGACACATCCTGTGAGGAGATGCTGGTGTCATCCACTCCAACTACCTGTGTTTATGTTAATTGAATGAGCTGATGACATTGTCCTCTATACAATGTAGGAGACGGGACGACTCCTATTGGAGCTGCTGCTATTGTGAGAAGGTGTCCTGTGATAATTAACTCAGTCTGGGCAAAAGGTCATGTCTCAGTCACCTACTCTGTATAAAGGATTAGTTAATTAGCTCATGTTATTTAGGTTAATTAGGTTACAGTTGTATTGTTAGAGGAGTTTCCAACGGCATATAAAGTCTTGTAATTTTGATTCTAAATAAAAGTGAGTTCATGGTAGCAACAAGCAAGTGTCGCCTTGTTTTGTGCTCAGAGAGGTTGGAATATCTGATATCGGTATACAGACTGGGAGGAAGTGGTATATGACGGAAACACTCAAGCGGAGTGTGGGACGTTCCGTGACAAGTGCCTTTTACAAAATCATAGGGGGAAGGTTGGTCCCGCTCACCTTCGGGAACTTCCTTCCCTAATTTATTTCCCATAATTATTTCACAATATCCTTAATGTTACAATGATACTTATAATACTTATTGCTCCTCTTACTGTTAAACATTATTTTGTATATTGAATCTCAACATTTGAACCCTTGGGGTACCTTCTCTTAATAAAGGTCTTTTTCCCAGTTTAAGATGGTAATACACTCAAAACACCTTTGTGACATTTGTTTAACACACAACAAACACAATAACACTGATATAACTCTATAACTCTATGTATATCACTTATCAAGATCAAACCAAATAGTAAATCAATTCCCTTATGTCGAAATATATATTCACACATGCATATGATCACAACAAAATACAGAGCAATATATTCACAAAGAAACCGTTAAATTGTGTGCACACAATTTCCCCCTTTTTTTTTTTTTTTTTGTTAGAGCTCCATACACCCGTCCTGTATTTTAAGAAAGCATCAAATGCTCTCTATATTTCTATAAGTCCGGCCAGCCTAGCGGGACATCATTTAACCATTAAAACTATGCAACTTCTTTATCCCAGGAGAGCCAACCTAGCAATCCTCGAGATTATGCTACCTCTTTATCCCAGGAGAGCCAACCTAGCAATCCTCGAGATTATAAAATTTAAAAAAAAACAACAGGGGTCAATCGTGCTAGGATAAGTGAAAAGGCTTCGTAAAATAAATTTACAAAGTTTCCACTCACCTTGCAGTCGATCGCCACCACTTCTGGTACCATTTCTGTTAAGCCGCCCCTATTTCTCCTTTGAACCCGGGTTGGACCTATGGGTGTATGGATAGAACTCTCTGATCGATCGGGTAATCAAGACACACACATGGGATGGTGAATTGAAATTACAATGATTTACTGGGTTTGCATATATCTTATACACTTACAGAGAGAGAGAGAAAAACCTCCCTCTTATTATCAGCCAATGAGATTGAAGCATAGACTTTATGAAAAAATAAGCATAAAACGTCATAAATTGCATATTCTGCCTATAGATATCCCTCAGGCTATATCTAAATATAAGTTTATATATATGTGACCACGTATACTAGGCAATCTGCCAATGTTCCAGACACCCAACTTCTAACATGTTATAACTTTGTTGCTCATTGTCTATATTAAAATGTCAGGCTAACCACACGTACATCCTGTTCAAGTACATAGCTCGCAAATAATCTTTGCACTTCTAATTTTCTGCATAAGAAAGCAAAATACATTTCTTCTTGTATAACATATCTTAAAGCAGCACTCTAACATCCTTACAAGAAGAATGTTATATCTGACTCAAGCTGGGTTCCTCCACATGTTGCTGCCTGGAAGGCCCAGGTTGGATATCAGAAGCCTCAGCTGGGAGGGAAGGAAGCGTGGAAGGAAGACTGGAGAGTGCTGGCCTGGGTTCAGTCTTACCTGCCAGAAAATGCAGCCTGTCATAGTACCACAGCCTGGGGACATAAATGTCATCTGCAGCTCCTGATCTCTGGGAATCCTGGACCTTCTTGTGCTCCCTTAGATAAGTGCTCCTCATACCACCAATTAGGATCTTCAAATAGGTGATGTCTGCCGTGGGGATCACCAGCTTCACAAATTGCAGCAAATTATCCAGCGCTGCCTTCCTCTTTGTTTGGTTCTTATAATCAGGGTGGTTTACCTGCCACAGACAAGGCAGCTCCCTGAACATATCTATGAAGATTGGCATAAAGTCCTGATCATTGACTAGATCCATTTTCACTGCAAGACACAACACCAGACAAACCTTAATGTCAGCCTAAAGTCTTATAAACTTGTCTAAATACAGGCCTCAATCTAGAAGCAGCATAGGCCAAAATTTAAATCTTACCTTCGTTATCACAATCGGCGCCTCCGATACTCCTTCCTCCGCTCACAGATCATACGTACTACGCACACGTGTTACGCTTTATATACACTGCACATGCGTGAAACTCCGCCTGCCCCTGACGTTCCTTGTAGTCCATTCCCCACCCCTTCTCGTTCGGCGCAGTGGGGGAAGAGCACATGGCGGAGACACAGCAGTTGCATGCTAATTACAGCAACGAGGAGGAAAGTCCGGAGCCAGAAATGTCCCGATCCCGGAAGAGACGATTTAAGGCCTCAAATATGTCCTTTGGGGAGATGTTGGAGATGGTTGACATAATGAAGAGGGACGACTATGACAGGAAGTATGGACCTTACCCCAACCCCAATGTCAGAAAGGCCAAGATCATGGCGAAAGTGGTCAAAAGTCTGCAGAAGAATTTCGGGGTACGACGATCCAAGGATCAACTCAAGAAGCAGTGGTCGGACCTCAAATTAAGGGAGCGTGAGCAGTACAGAAGGATCATGAGAGTGTTGCAAAAAAGTAAGTAGTTGTCCTGTGTTCCTATTCTTGATTTTTATTATGTTCGTGCTCCTCCATGTGCTATTCTTTATACTGTTGTACAGTTTAAAATGGCAACTTTCATGTTCATGGGCACATTGTTCGTTCAGATGAAACATTGTTCGTTCGGCCTATAAAACACCATTGTTTTGGCCATATGCATTGGAATACATTTTTTCTAGCCTACTTCTCTTAAAATAATTTTATTGTCTAGATGGGTTTGTAACTAGAGTGTATTGCAAACTAGATTCTGTGTAAGGAGAGGACACTCAGCAGCAGTTTACACATCTGGAAACTGGAGCACTAGTGTGGGACAACAGAACACCCTTTTTATTAGGGGGTCCCACACAGGTGCTCCAGTGTATACTATAGGGGTGACTCCATCTGATAAGCTTGTACAAAACAGGTAAGTATTCAAGCTTGACAAAGGAAAAAAAATATTTCCTCATCTTGGAACTCTGCCATAACAGACAATTGTACCCCACTTCCAAGCAATGTTTCATAATCCTATTTCTGTCATCAAATATCTGTGTGGTAAGTATACCTATTTTTTTTTTACATAGGGGAGAAAGGACTCGGAGGACACCACTCAGTAGAAGAGACAACAGACCCCCACTTTGTGAAGAAGGTGAAATCCCCCAAAGCCAACAGGAGGACGAGGGAGACATGGTAGAAATTGTCACCACAACAGATGAGTGTCTGCGACCACAGGCTCAGGTAAGAGATGGATGCCGGCATATTTATAATACATGGTTTGTTTTTGTTTCTATATTTTTAGGTGATGTTGTGGATCCAGGTCATTTCACCAGTCAAAGTGCACAGATCTTGATCGGGGAGTTCATGGAGTGTAATAGGGACTTGGAAAACATCTAGAAAAACATCAATGATGTTAAAAACAAAATGAAGAACAGCATTGGTATTTTAGTGAGAGTTTAAAACACCTCCAAATCCCTTCCTTTTTTGTGGTATTTGTAATTTAAAATTTTTTAACATTTTTTGCCATTTTATAGAAAAGCCAAATTTTGAAGATGCACACAGTGTGTCAACATGTGCTATCTGCCATCATGGGAGATCAATGTAGGTGTTTTGGTGGTGCAACCCCTTCCTCAATAATAAAGTAGCTGAGAGGAAGGGGTTGCACCCCCAAAACACGTCCATTGATCCCCATGATGGCAGCTAGCACATGTTGACATTCGGCAATTTGTGTGCATCTTCAAAATTTGGCTTTTCCAGGGGTGACTTCACCCCATCTGAACGCAATATCAAACACAGTTTATAAATACTCATGTCTGATATTGCCTTCAATTTCTACAAAAGTTGAACTTTGTAAGTTCCAGATTTGTGAATTTCTTGTTTGTTTGAAACATGCATATTTTACCTTAAATGGACATTTCTACTTTTATTAATGTGACCCAAAAAATTGTTATACAACAAACATGTTGGTTTGTTTTTAAAAACCTTTTAGAAATGCACATGTGATTGTGCTGGTATTTAAAAGATTGATAATCAAGAATGGGTATATTATTGTTTCAATGCTCCTAAAATTTTGTTAAGGTAAAATTGGTGTTTTCAGTGACAATGGGTGTTATTTCCTAAGGGCAAATCCACTTTGTGCAAGTGCAGTTTCAGTGCTGGCTCAAGTGCACTTGTACTGCAAAGTGTATTTTCCTTTAGTAAATAACACCCAACAGTGCTTTTTAAGGTTACACAATCACAACATTTTTAGGACTCCCCACATTTCTGTCAGGGTCAGCTAAAAGAAACACAAGCAGTAAATGTCAGCAAAGATTTTAGTAGTTAAAATGTTTTTTTTATTTGAAAAATGTATATTGATGGCCCCCCTACCCGCAAAGAATTCAAGGTATCTAAGACGGACCTCGCGGGCACTCGGGGGTGGCAAGCCAGGACGGCCACTTTCAAGCGCCATCAGGGTTGGTTCATTTACTTGAATTCTGGCTTCAGGCCCAACTGAGGCAGCATAGTTGGCAGAATTTCGCCATAAAAAGTTGTGTAGAACACAGCACGCCAGGATGATATGATTCAGTTTATACTCCGCCATGCGTATGGGTGTACGAAATAGGCGGAACCAGCTGGCCATGATTCCAAACGTGTTCTCCACCACTCTTCTGGCTCTGGCCAGCCGGTAATTAAAAACCCTCTGGTCCGGGGTGAGGGTCCTCATCGGGAATGGCCGCATAAGATGGTCCCCCAGCGCAAACCCTTATCAGCAACGAAGACGAATGGGAGTCCTTCCACATTGTCTTCTGGAGGTGGCAAGTCCAAGCTGCCATTCTGGAGACACCTGTAGAACTCCATCTGGGCGATGCCTCCACCATCGGACATCCGGCCATTCTTCCCCACATCCACATACAGGAACTCATACTTAGCCGACACCACCGCCAACATCACAATACTATTGAACCCTTTATAATTATAATAGTATGACCCCGAGTTGGGTGGTGGGTCGATGTGGACGTGTTTCCCATCAATTGCCCCTCCGCAGTTAGGAAAGTCCCACCGCTGGGCAAAGTGGGAGGCCACAGTCTGCCATTCCTGTGGGTTGGAAGGAAACTGTGGAGTCAAACAAGAAAAATAAATTAATCATTTTGCACATAAACAGGGAAGGCAGATTAGACACAAACATTCTTGGCCAACATCATTATAACGTTTATTTTAGGAAGTATTTAAAGACAAAGGTATAAGGTCCACCTATCAGATTCCTCCTCCTCCCCCATGGTCCATTTGTAAAATGTTATGGGGGGGAGATGTTTTGGACAGGTAACCCAATCCACTTTATTGAGAGATGAATGCCTAAATAATGTGTATTACTTTAGCCAGCCCCTCCTTACTTTAAACTATTGGCAGCCCACTGGACAGGTAAGAAGTGTCATAATACAAAGAGATAAATACACACTGTACACATTTTAGCACATTTTTACATTCTGCTATTACCTATCAAGCTAATAATAGGATACAAAAACTTTAAACAGTACCATTTGAAAGTATACAGGCAGGCCCTTGCACTACATGCTTTGGGGAATTCATCCATAAATCTGACCACAAAAGAGGTGGGTATAGTGTGTATGGGTTTGGCAAAGTCAGCAGATAGAGGATTGGTATCAGCTGAGTTATCAGTTGGGGGGAGGGAGGGTTCTAAATGATTTTGGGACACCAAAAAAAAGCCTCTGCCACTCTGCCTGAATTTAAAGCACAAATCACATTTTTACACATTTTAGGGGGTGTTTAGGGTAAAGCACTACTATGGAGCTGACAAAATACATTGTTAAGTGACTAGATGAGGTGAATATAGGGCCAGGAGAGCATGCTGGGGAGGTAAGTGAAGGCAAATATGTATGAAGGACAAAAAAAATTTGTTAAAAAAAACAGCATGCATGAGGACAAAGGGGACATTCACAGCATATTACAATCATGGTAATTTGGGAATGAGGAAAGAAATACAATATATTAACAAACATTATATACAATAAAATGTGATATTAAAGGATAAAAATCTTATCCTAATATACTCCTTCTGCAGGACCTGGATGATGGCAGAACAGGTCTCCGGGATAATGATCCCCAAAGCCTGGGGGGAGATGCCTGTCGAGAACTTGAGGTCCTGCAGGCTTCTCCCCATCGCCAAGTACCGCAGGGTGGCGACTAGCCTCTGCTCCGGAGTGATGGCTTGCCTCATGCAGGTATCCTGCCTGCTCATATATATAGGGTCAGCAAAGCCAACAAACAGTGAAATACGGGTCCGTCATCCGGAGAGAGTTCCTGAAATCGTCAGGATTATTCTTGCGGATCTCACTGAGCAAAGGCATATGACAGAACTGGTCATGCTGGAGCAACCAATTCTTGGTCCATGAACTCCTCCCCACCCTGTTCATGGACTGGACTTGTGTCAAGGTAAGGACCCCAACACCAAGCCCCTGCACAGCACGAACTCTACAAGGAGTACGTATACGCAACATGGCTAGAAAACAGTCGGCTGCTCAGAACGAAGTAACAGAACGCACTGAAGAACAGCAAGGCCTGTGAAGAGCGACCTGAAAAACAGCAACGAGCGGACAAGAATGCACTGAATAATTAAATACGAACTCACTGTACGCACTGAAGACCAGATACAAACCCACAAGCACAAACTGAACAGCAGCATCTGAAAACCACGAGTCTGAAAAAGCGTGAATCGTCTCTCACCAAACTTTTACTAACACGAGATTAGCAAAAGGAGCCCAAAGAGTGCCGCGCTTGGTTCTGAACTGCCCTTTTATAGTCTTGTCGTACGTGGTGTACGTGACCGCGTTCTTGGCGCTCAGAAATTCCGACAACTTTGTGCGACCGTGTGTATGCAAAACAAGTTTGAGCCAACATCCGTCGGAAAAAATCCATGGATTTTGTTGTCGGAATGTCCGATCAATGTCCGATCGTGTGTACAGGGCATAACAGGTTTTCTTCTAAGATTGCCCTATATTTGGCTCCATCCGTCTTCCCATCAACTCTGACCATCTTCCCTGTCCCTGCTGAAGAAAAGCATCCCCACAATATGATGCTGCACCACTATATTTCACAGTGGGGGTGGTGTGTTCAGGTTGATGTGCAGTGTTCATTTTCCACCACACATAGCGTTTTGCTTTTAGGCCAAAAAGTTCAATTTTGGTCTCATCTGACCAGAGCACCTTCTTCCACATGTTTGCTGTGTCCTCCACATGGCTTCTTGCAAACTGAAAATTTGACTTCTTATGGCTTACTTTTAACAATGGATTTATTCTTGCCACTGTTCCATAAAGTCCAGATTTGTGGAGTGCACGACTAATAGTTGTCCTGTGGACAGATTCTCCCGACTGAAATGTGGATCTCTGCAGCTCCTCGAGAGTTACCATGGGCCTCTTGGTTGCTTTTCTGATTAATGCTATCCTTGCCTGGCCCATCAGTTTAGGTGGACGGACATGTCTTGGTAGGTTTGCAGTTGTGCCACACTCTTTCTATTTTCAAATGATGGATTGATCAGTGCTCCGTGAGATGTTCAAAGCTTGGGATATATTTTTATAACTTAACCCTGCTTTAAATTTCTCAACTTTATCCCTGACCTGTCTTGTGTGTTCCCTGGCCTTCGTGATGCTATTTAGTCACTAAGGATCTCTAACAAACCTCTTAGTGCTTCATAGAACAGTTGGATTTATACTGAGATTAAATTACACACAAGTGGACTCTATTTATTAATTGGGTGACTTCTGAAGGCAATTGGTTCCACTAGATTTTAGTTAGGGGTGTCAAAGTAAAGTGGGCTGAATACAAATGCACGCCACACTTTTCAGATATTTATTTGTATAAAAAATTGAAAACCATTTATCATTTTCCCTTTCACTTCACAATTATGTGCCACGTTGTGTTGGTCTATCACTTAAAATTGTACAATTAAAAAAGGGTGTGCTTGGCCAATATAGTGAAAGACGGCAGCACTGAAAAAATCCCTGGATTGATGGGATGTGATAAATGCGGTATTAAGTGTAAAGTATGTGGTCAAAACTAAATGTATAAGTTCACAGACTTATATGCAAATACCAAATGTGTATAAACAAATGTGTATAAACAATAAACAGCAGTTGATTCACAGATGGACTCATTTTTATACACACATTTTTTTGCTATTAAAGTTGTTCTTAACATAACCATAAATTTGAACTTACCTATTGGAGGCATTTTGTATTTCATTTCTTTCATTTTCATTTTTGTTTTTCAGACTTTGTTTCACTTGTATTGTTTCAAGTTTTTTGTAATTTTTTATTTAATTGTTTATACACATTTGGTATTTACATATAAGTCTATGAACGTATACATTTAGTTTTGACAGCGCAGTTTACACTTAATACCACTATCACATACAATCCCAATACAATATATTTACATTTTTGGTTGTAACATGACAAAATGTGGAAAATTTCAAGGGATATGAATACTTTTTCAATGCACTGTACGCTTCTTTTTTTAAGAGAGGAAAAGTAAGATTTAGGAAGTTGTTATATTTCAGCCAGCAATAATCAAACTTTATTTTTATGGTACTTAACCGCTTCCCAACCAGCTGCCACAGTTTTACTGCGGCAGAATGGCACGGGCAGGCGAATCACCATTAAGTTAGAGAGGCCACGAAGATTGGATTTGATCCAGAACCGATCAATCCCCAGGCCCAGGCCAAGGAAATCTGGCCTGGACCTGGTGATCACTCCTGGCGAATGAGATCCTTCCCCTGCATGTGTAAGTTACATAGTTACATAGTAGGTGAGGTTGAAAAAAGACACAAGTCCATCAAGTCCAACCTATGTGTGTGATTATATGTCAATATTACATTGTATATCACTGTATGTTGTGGTCGTTCAGGTGCTTATCTAATAGTTTCTTGAAACTATCAATGAGTTTCACCGCCTGTGGAAGGGAATTCCACATCCTTGCCGGTCTTACAATAAAGAACCCTCTAGGTAGTTTAAGGTTAAACCTCTTTTCTTCTAATTTTAATGAGTGGCCATGAGTCTTGTTAAACTGCCTTCTGAAAAAGTTTTATCCCTATTGTGGGGTCACCAGTATTGTATTTGTATATAGAAATCATATCCCCTCTCAAGCGTCTCTTCTCCAGAGAAAATAAGTTCAGTGCTCACAACCTTTCCTCATAACTAATGTCCTCCAGACCCTTTATTAGCTTTGTTGCCCTTCTTTGTACTTGCTCCATTTCCAGTACATCCTTCCAGAGGACTGGTGCCCAGAACTGGACAGCATACTCTCGGTGCGTCCGGACCAGAGTCTTGTACAGCGGGAGAATTATTGTTTTATCTCTGCAGTTGATCCCCTTTTTAATGCATGCCAATATTCTGTTTGCTTTGTTAGCAGCAGCTTGGCATTGCATGCCATTGCTGAGCCTATCATCTACTAGGACCCCCAGGTCCTTTTCCATCCTAGATTCCCCCAGAGGTTCTCCCCCCAGTGTATAGATTGCATTCATATTTTTGCCACCCAAATGCATTATTTTAAAGTTTTCTACATTAAACCTCATTTGCCATGTAGTTGCCCACCCCATTAATTTCAGATATTTTTGCAAGGTTTCCACATCCTGCGGAGAAGTTATTGCCCTGCTTAGCAATCGTCAGCAATCGTCAGCAATCATCCGCAAATACAGAGATTGAACTGTTTACACCATCCTCCAGGTCGTTAATGAACAAATTAAATAGGACTGGTCCCAGCACAGAACCCTGGGGGACCCCAATACCCACTGTTAGCGAAATTTGGTTGTACGCAAAGCACACAGCCAAATCTCCTGTTAATAACAATTTTGCCTAAATGATATAATACCATCTCACCATTTGATCGTATCCATCCTCTGGTGTGTGCCCCATCCAGACCAACTAGACAAATAATCACATCCTCCTGCTTCCGGTTCCAAAAACCCTCTGCCGCCAGCCTGTCTCAGCTGTCTGCGTGAGCCACTTTATTAGCATATCAATAGCAAGTCCCAAAGCTTGAGGGTTCCGCCTCCAACAGCCAAACACCTCTTACAAAGCTTGTGACCTCACAAGAAATGGACACAGGATATGACCTTACAGGATGTCAATGACCATATAAGGATTTAACAACACAGGAAAATGCAACAACCAATGAACAATGACTACAGGAGTCTTATGGGTGTGTCTGAGCAGAGACAGGGTGCATGTATGTTTTTAGAAGCCACATGGCTTTCAAACATTAACCCTGTCTCCAACCAGAACCCAAAAGACTCCCGTATTTCCGTTGATAGAAATCCCTATTATACATTGTTCCAGAGAACAATGTATACCTGGGATTATTCTACTGTCTTTGTGGACGAGAGATTATCGGCAGGCATACACTCATTGGGCCACAAATGTGTTGATCAGGCACACAGGGGCAACATGAGAGCACACTCGTTAAACCGACAATGTCTTTGCAGAGCGAACTCACCCCCACCAGACGATCGTTCTGTGCATCGCACAGGGGCCCTTAGCTGGCGGACATGTCCCAACTCCACAAACATTTCTCTACGTCCCCAAAGAGCTTTTCACTACCAAACATATCTCAACCAGGGTTGGCCTGCCCCAGTCAGCTATTAGAGCGGGCTGTGATTGAACACACACACTGGGAGACTTATGACAATACATTAATATAACATTTTCCACAACAGTCCCTCCTCTTGTCATATGATCCCATGTGTCCCTCGATGAATCCTGATCTTCTTAGTCCATAAAAAGTAAAACACGGCTTGACATGTAGACTCTGTTGGAGATGACGTGGTGAGCTGTAGTAGTCGCCGGTCAGTCTGGGATCCTCTGTGTCTTGTACGTGGGTTGGGCTTCGGGGCATCTCATCAGGGAAGATGTGGTCATCTGCTCAGGCTCTGGTCACGCTTCCAATCAGGCAACAGGAGCACCTCATCATGGCATATAGAAGGAATAGAGACAAAAACATCATGAGTATATATACCCCTACTTCCTTCACTATGATCAGCTGCAAGATAAAAATGAAATCTCCAACGATTCCCAAACCCTTAAAAAGGATTCCAACCTTCACTATCTATAACTCTGGCTTTGCCTTGTAGGGATCTAAACCTTATCCATATGGGCCTGAACTTTGTCACTAGTATCCCTGATCCAGATATAACAATCTTTACTTATGAATTCCCAGAAACCCCCTTGGAATGTGGGAACTTCCTTGTAGCTTCAACAGTTACATGAAAACATCTCATCCTCTATGGATGAGAAATTGTTCAAGCGTTTCATGAGCTCAAGCCCCCACCGTGTACAAGCAATTCCCTTTCAGCCGTCCCTGTCATTCTTACCTTCTCTCGTGCCATCAGATCCTCACGATCGGCCACGACATAAGATGCTGGAACGAGTTTCACCAGCACACATGAACCTCTTACCTTACGGGAAATTACTTTATAAGCTGTAGATCCACATTAATACCAAACTTCAGTTGTAGCACACTTGTGGGCTACCTAGTTATCCCGATACCAAAGCTGGCAAGAACCAGAGCTATTGTTAAAATTATAATTAATTTTACCCTCTAGAAATGTTTTGTTGTTAAGTTCTATTGACAGGTGTCTGTTTGGATTTTACTAGTCTGTCAAAACTCCTCACACCAATATGAACGTCACATATAGCATGTACCGCCGTCATCGCTGGGGCACTAATACCCGACCATGTGTCCTGTTCTCTTTCTTAGCTAGTTGGGATGCTTTTCATCGTTACCCTTGGCAAAAATTTATTAAACAAAAAATATAAATTAACAAAGATACTCCTCTACTCTTTTGTGGTTGATCCGCTTCTTGCAGTGGCTGGCGAGGTCTCATCCCTCAAGCTTCTTTACAATGACCTAGTCACCTGGTTGGAAAGAATGTAAACTGGTTATTGTGTCAGGGTCCAGGATGGACTCGTGAAACCTGTGGTGGACCTTTTGAAGTTCATGTTACAGTGATTGCACCCACCCCATCAGCTGAGAATGTAGGTGACAGCTACTGAGGAAAGTACAATTCTGACAATGACAATAATCCAGACATCGGGACTGTGGTCACTGCATAACCTGTGCGTGGCTTACCATCGGGGGTGTAATACCTGGAACCAGTGACAAAAAGGTTCTTAGCATCTGGGATGGGAGCCTACTTCACCAGACTGCTGCTTGCTGATTCAAATTCCATCAAAGAAAGACAGTCTTGGCACAAACTTGGTTAGAATTAGAGCGGTTAGTATTGTTGGTTTGAAAATGTGTTATTCTCACCACTCTCATCCCCCCTTTTCTTCCCTCCTCATTACAATCTGGAGGAAGACGTGCAGGGTTTAGAATGGTGCAGAATAAAACAGTGAAATAGCCTATGATACTTTTACCTTCTTATACACCTGTACACATACTTCCAGAAACTCTTTGGACCTGAAAAGATACTTATAAACAAAAGTTATTACTCTATCCTTCAAAGAATGGTAAACAATGCAACATTCATGTACATTGGTAAATTGTCACTGACATTCCACAAAACCGATAATAACTAAACCCTCTGTAAATCTTACTTTCACGTTTTTTTTGTTTTTTTTTTCCTAAAATACAACAGCCGCGACACGCAAGAGGGCTGTCACGGGAGGTTCAAACATCTTGTTACCACATACAAACATTGAAACAAAGACAAACATTTAGATACAAATGTGGGGGAGATATTTCATAGTTCCCAAAAACGAAAAAATAAAAAAATAAAAACGACCAGACGGAATGCACAAGAGCATTTCAAAATCTTTGCATGGACCAGCCACACAAAGTTCAAAAACAGGCCTGTGTATTTTTAATCACACAAATGTGTACTACGCATCCATCAACTCACTCAACATTACAGATTTCTGAAGCCACAGTCGCGCTACATCAACTCCCGAGGGATACCCAAAATAGTATCCTTGGACCTCCTATGTCAATCTTTCTGGGATTTAATGGCCTTTTCCTCAGAATTCAGATTGTAGCTTGAAGCACATGGCTTTGCACACACAAAGGAATACACAATGGAACAGATTTCCCTATAGGAAGCCTCACAGGTCTTCAAAATGGCCACCGATGCACATGGTGACCACAACAAAAGCCAGACCCCAACAAAATGGCGCATTTTCCCACCAAAACTGACCAAGATGGATAAACATTTCAAAGTTCACACACAAAGGAAAAGAAAATGGCCGACCGTAGTCACATGGTAGACAACAACAACAAGAGAACAAAAGGAAGTAGCAGACAAAAAACATTTTCCTGCCAAAACCAAAAATTTCTCCCCAAAAAATTACACATTTGACATACTAAATGAACGCTTAGACAAACATTTAAAAGTGTTAAAGTTACGAAAAAGCACAACTTAGGAACACATGCTATCCAACGAAACAACCAAGCCACATAACCTACAATTACACGGCTGAAACATACACTCAAACTCAGTTCACATCAGCTTTCACAGGAACAAAACATTGAAAGATACAGACAGTGAATGCTTGCAATGTCTGTTCAGAACATTAGAGTTCCCTTCCCCCAGGGCGTAGCCCCTTTCAATACAAAAACAACAATGCCTGCCCCTTCACTAAACTCATCTTTACAAACAGGTTCAGCTACTTACAAAACTACTCAGCCACACACACATTGCAATCTGCAAATAATATCAATTCATACATTTATATTTCTCATATGCATTACAAACTTGTTACACAGCATCAGTCACACACACGCACACACACAGTCTCCTTACACAAAGATTTGAGATACAAATCACACACGCAGGCACACACACACACAGGCACACACCAGACATACGATCAAACTTCCAGCATTATTTCAAAAGACGAAAAATGTGTTCTTTTCGCGAAGCAGACCCTCCCCAGCACATCTTAATGATCCGATTCTGAAGCAGGTTCTGTTCACTCCTAGGTTCTGGCTCGCCATGCTGTTAGCAAAATTTGGTTGTACGCAAAGCACACAGCCAAATCTCCTGTTAATAACAATTTTGTCTAAATGATATAATACCATCTCACCTTTTGATCGTATCCATCCTCTGGTGTTTGCCCCATCCAGACCAACTAGACAAATAATCACATCCTCCTGCTTCCGGTTCCAAAAACCCACTGCCGCCAGCCTGTCTCAGCTGTCTGCGTGAGCCACTTTATTAGCATATCAATAGCAAGTCCCAAAGCTTGAGGATTCAGCCTCCAACAGCCAAACACCTCTTACAAAGCTTGTGACCTCACAAGAAATGGACACAGGATATGACCTTACAGGATGTAAATGACCATATAAGGATTTAACAACACAGGAAAATGCAACAACCAATGAACAATGACTACAGGAGTCTTATGGGTGTGTCTGAGCAGAGACAGGGTGCATGTATGTTTTTAGAAGCCACATGGCTTTCAAACATTAACCCTGTCTCCAACCAGAACCCAAAAGACTCCCGTATTTCCGTTGATAGAAATCCCTATTATACATTGTTCCAGAGAACAATGTATACCTGGGATTATTCTACTGTCTTTGTGGACGAGAGATTATCGGCAGGCGCACACTCATTGGGCCACAAATGTGTTGATCAGGCACACAGGGGCAACATGAGAGCACACTCGTTAAACCGACAATGTCTTTGCAGAGCGAACACACCCCCACCAGACGATCGTTCTGTGCATCGCACAGGGGCCCTTAGCTGGCGGACATGTCCCAACTCCACAAACATTTCTCTACGTCCCCAAAGAGCTTTTCACTACCAAACAGATCTCAACCAGGGTTGGCCTGCCCCAGTCAGCTATTAGAGCGGGCTGTGATTGAACACACACACTGGGAGACTTATGACAATACATTAATATAACATTTTCCACAACAGTCCCTCCTCTTGTCATATGATCCCATGTGTCCCTCGATGAATCCTGATCTTCTTAGTCCATAAAAGTAAAACACGGCTTGACATGTAGACTCTGTTGGAGATGACGTGGTGAGCTGTAGTAGTCGCCGGTCAGTCTGGGATCCTCTGTGTCTTGTACGTGGGTTGGGCTTCGGGGCATCTCATCAGGGAAGATGTGGTCATCTGCTCAGGCTCTGGTCACGCTTCCAATCAGGCAACAGGAGCACCTCATCATGGCATATAGAAGGAATAGAGACAAAAACATCATGAGTATATATACCCCTACTTCCTTCACTATGATCAGCTGCAAGATAAAAATGAAATCTCCAACGATTCCCAAACCCTTAAAAAGGATTCCAACCTTCACTATCTATAACTCTGGCTTTGCCTTGTAGGGATCTAAACCTTATCCATATGGGCCTGAACTTTGTCACTAGTATCCCTGATCCAGATATAACAATCTTTACTTATGAATTCCCAGAAACCCCCTTGGAATGTGGGAACTTCCTTGTAGCTTCAACAGTTACATGAAAACATCTCATCCTCTATGGATGAGAAATTGTTCAAGCGTTTCATGAGCTCAAGCCCCCACCGTGTACAAGCAATTCCCTTTCAGCTGTCCCTGCCATTCTTACCTTCTCTCGTGCCATCAGATCCTCACGATCGGCCACGACATAAGATGCTGGAACGAGTTTCACCAGCACACATGAACCTCTTACCTTACGGGAAATTACTTTATAAGCTGTAGATCCACATTAATACCAAACTTCAGTTGTAGCACACTTGTGGGCTACCTAGTTATCCCGATACCAAAGCTGGCAAGAACCAGAGCTATTGTTAAAATTATAATTAATTTTACCCTCTAGAAATGTTTTGTTGTTAAGTTCTATTGACAGGTGTCTGTTTGGATTTTACTAGTCTGTCAAAACTCCTCACACCAATATGAACGTCACATATAGCATGTACCGCCATCATCGCTGGGGCACTAATACCCGACCATGTGTCCTGTTCTCTTTCTTAGCTAGTTGGGATGCTTTTCATCGTTACCCTTGGCAAAAATTTATTAAACAAAAAATATAAATTAACAAAGATACTCCTCTACTCTTTTGTGGTTGATCCGCTTCTTGCAGTGGCTGGCGAGGTCTCATCCCTCAAGCTTCTTTACAATGACCTAGTCACCTGGTTGGAAAGAATGTAAACTGGTTATTGTGTCAGGGTCCAGGATGGACTCGTGAAACCTGTGGTGGACCTTTTGAAGTTCATGTTACAGTGATTGCACCCACCCCATCAGCTGAGAATGTAGGTGACAGCTACTGAGGAAAGTACAATTCTGACAATGACAATAATCCAGACATCGGGACTGTGGTCACTGCATAACCTGTGCGTGGCTTACCATCGGGGGTGTAATACCTGGAACCAGTGACAAAAAGGTTCTTAGCATCTGGGATGGGAGCCTACTTCACCAGACTGCTGCTTGCTGATTCAAATTCCATCAAAGAAAGACAGTCTTGGCACAAACTTGGTTAGAATTAGAGCGGTTAGTATTGTTGGTTTGAAAATGTGTTATTCTCACCACTCTCATCCCCCCTTTTCTTCCCTCCTCATTACAATCTGGAGGAAGACATGCAGGGTTTAGAATGGTGCAGAATAAAACAGTGAAATAGCCTATGATACTTTTACCTTCTTATACACCTGTACACATACTTCCAGAAACTCTTTGGACCTGAAAAGATACTTATAAACAAAAGTTATTACTCTATCCTTCAAAGAATGGTAAACAATGCAACATTCATGTACATTGGTAAATTGTCACTGACATTCCACAAAACCGATAATAACTAAACCCTCTGTAAATCTTACTTTCACGTTTTTTTTGTTTTTTTTTTCCTAAAATACAACAGCCGCGACACGCAAGAGGGCTGTCATGGGAGGTTCAAACATCTTGTTACCACATACAAACATTGAAACAAAGACAAACATTTAGATACAAATGTGGGGGAGATATTTCATAGTTCCCAAAAACGAAAAAATAAAAAAATAAAAACGACCAGACGGAATGCACAAGAGCATTTCAAAATCTTTGCATGGACCAGCCACACAAAGTTCAAAAACAGGCCTGTGTATTTTTAATCACACAAATGTGTACTACGCATCCATCAACTCACTCAACATTACAGATTTCTGAAGCCACAGTCGCGCTACATCAACTCCCGAGGGATACCCAAAATAGTATCCTTGGACCTCCTATGTCAATCTTTCTGGGATTTAATGGCCTTTTCCTCAGAATTCAGATTGTAGCTTGAAGCACATGGCTTTGCACACACAAAGGAATACACAATGGAACAGATTTCCCTATAGGAAGCCTCACAGGTCTTCAAAATGGCCACCGATGCACATGGTGACCACAACAAAAGCCAGACCCCAACAAAATGGCGCATTTTCCCACCAAAACTGACCAAGATGGATAAACATTTCAAAGTTCACACACAAAGGAAAAGAAAATGGCCGACCGTAGTCACATGGTAGACAACAACAACAAGAGAACAAAAGGAAGTAGCAGACAAAAAACATTTTCCTGCCAAAACCAAAAATTTCTCCCCAAAAAATTACACATTTGACATACTAAATGAACGCTTAGACAAACATTTAAAAGTGTTAAAGTTACGAAAAAGCACAACTTAGGAACACATGCTATCCAACGAAACAACCAAGCCACATAACCTACAATTACACGGCTGAAACATACACTCAAACTCAGTTCACATCAGCTTTCACAGGAACAAAACATTGAAAGATACAGACAGTGAATGCTTGCAATGTCTGTTCAGAACATTAGAGTTCCCTTCCCCCAGGGCGTAGCCCCTTTCAATACAAAAACAACAATGCCTGCCCCTTCACTAAACTCATCTTTACAAACAGGTTCAGCTACTTACAAAACTACTCAGCCACACACACATTGCAATCTGCAAATAATATCAATTCATACATTTATATTTCTCATATGCATTACAAACTTGTTACACAGCATCAGTCACACACACGCACACACACAGTCTCCTTACACAAAGATTTGAGATACAAATCACACACGCAGGCACACACACACACAGGCACACACCAGACATACGATCAAACTTCCAGCATTATTTCAAAAGACGAAAAATGTGTTCTTTTCGCGAAGCAGACCCTCCCCAGCACATCTTAATGATCCGATTCTGAAGCAGGTTCTGTTCACTCCTAGGTTCTGGCTCGCCATGCTGTTAGCAAAATTTGGTTGTACGCAAAGCACACAGCCAAATCTCCTGTTAATAACAATTTTGTCTAAATGATATAATACCATCTCACCTTTTGATCGTATCCATCCTCTGGTGTTTGCCCCATCCAGACCAACTAGACAAATAATCACATCCTCCTGCTTCCGGTTCCAAAAACCCACTGCCGCCAGCCTGTCTCAGCTGTCTGCGTGAGCCACTTTATTAGCATATCAATAGCAAGTCCCAAAGCTTGAGGATTCAGCCTCCAACAGCCAAACACCTCTTACAAAGCTTGTGACCTCACAAGAAATGGACACAGGATATGACCTTACAGGATGTAAATGACCATATAAGGATTTAACAACACAGGAAAATGCAACAACCAATGAACAATGACTACAGGAGTCTTATGGGTGTGTCTGAGCAGAGACAGGGTGCATGTATGTTTTTAGAAGCCACATGGCTTTCAAACATTAACCCTGTCTCCAACCAGAACCCAAAAGACTCCCGTATTTCCGTTGATAGAAATCCCTATTATACATTGTTCCAGAGAACAATGTATACCTGGGATTATTCTACTGTCTTTGTGGACGAGAGATTATCGGCAGGCGCACACTCATTGGGCCACAAATGTGTTGATCAGGCACACAGGGGCAACATGAGAGCACACTCGTTAAACCGACAATGTCTTTGCAGAGCGAACACACCCCCACCAGACGATCATTCTGTGCATCGCACAGGGGCCCTTAGCTGGCGGACATGTCCCAACTCCACAAACATTTCTCTACATCCCCAAAGAGCTTTTCACTACCAAACAGATCTCAACCAGGGTTGGCCTGCCCCAGTCAGCTATTAGAGCTGGCTATGATTGAACACACACACTGGGAGACTTATGACAATAGATTAATATAACATTTTCCACAACACCACCCCTGACCATTCCAAGTACTCCCCATTTATCACCACCCTCTGAACTCTTCCTTGTAGCCAGTTTTCATTCCATGTACTCACCCTATGGTCCATGCCAACGGACCTTATTTTGTACTGTAAACGTTTATGGGGAACTCCCCTATTATGATAACACTTCCCATCCTTGCTGCTAATCCAAATTGTGATAGGAGATCTGTCTGCTCTTCCTCCTCCCTCAGGTTAGGGGGGCCTATAGCATACTCCCAGTATTATTTACCCCTTAGCTTCATCCCTTTGGAGCTCTACCCATAAGGATTCCACCTCCTCCCTAGCTCCCTTAGTGATGTCATCTCTCACATTCCCTTGTACATTATTCTTTATATATATAGGCATACCCCTCCCCCTTTTTTACCCTCTCTATCCTTGCGATAAAGGGTATACCCTTGAATGTTTGCCAGCCAATCATGAGAGCTGTTAAACCAGGTCTCTGAAATTCCCACAAAATCCAAATCCTCCTCTTACAACAGTATCTCTAGTTCACCCATCTTGTCTGCCAGGCTCCTGGCATTGGTGAATATGCTACGTAGTTTAGACTGCTCATATATTATCCTCTTATTGGTTGCAACCAAGATTGCAAATAGGACTTGATTCTATGCTTACCTTGGGTTAATGTGCTTTGGTTAACCTACCACTAATGCCCCCAATACTACCCTCTGAAATATGTTCCGTGCTGACTATCTCCACCTCTGGACCCTCCCCCCATCGCCTAGTTTAAAAACTTTTTGGCCATCTTCATTCCTAGCTGATCTGCACCCTCCTCATTTAATTGAAGTTTGTCCTTTCTATAGTACCGGTTATCGACTGAGAAGTCGGCCCAGTCCTCCAGGAACTCAAACCCCTCCTTACTACACCAGCTCTTCAGCCACTTGTTTACTTCCCTAATCTCCCTCTGCCTTTCTGGTGTGGCTCAATGTACTAGTAGTATTCCTGAGAATACTACCTTGGAGGTCCTTTTCCTCAATTTAGCTCCTAAGTCCCTAAAATCGTTCTTTAGGACACTCCATCTGCCTCTGACTTTGTCATTGGCGCCAACGTGCACCATGACAGCTGGGTCTTCCCCCGCCCCCCCCATCTGTCCACCAGACATGCTCCATGTGCTTTTCTTTACTGTTGTACATTTTAAAATGGCAACTTTCATGTTCATAGGCACAGTAATCGGTCGTAGGAAACATTGTTTGTTCGCCCACTTAGAAGATGTTTTAGGCAGATACAGGTTAAATACATTTGTTAATGCCTATTTGTATTAAAATAAGTTTGTTGTCTAGATATTCCAGCTTTGGAAATTAAATAAAAATGTCTTCAGCTTGGAATTTTGCCAAAACAGACAATTGTACAACACTTCCAAGCAATGTTTCATATTCCTATTTCTGCCCTCCAATATCTGTGTGCTAAGTATACTTTTTTTTTTTCACATAGGGGAGAAAAGACTCAGGACATCTGAGGACACCAGGGACCCCCCACCTCCGAAAGAAGGGGAAGTCACCAAAACACAAGCAGAGGATAAGGAGGGAGAGGTTTTGGAAGTGGGAGAAATTGTCACCACAACAGGTGAGTGTCTGAGACCACAGCTTCAGGTAAGAGATCTATTTCTGCATATTTATAATACATGGTGTGTTTTTTTTTTTTTTTTAGGTGATGTTGTGGAAGAAGAATCTCATTTCACCAGTGAAAGTGCCCAGATCCTCAGCGGGGAGAAAATAGGGTGCAATCTCGATTTTGAAAATCTAAAGCAAAACATCAATGATGTTAAAAAAAAATGAAGAACATCATTGATGTTTTAGGCAGAATATAAAATACACAAAAAATTATTTACCTTTTTTTGTATATTTTGGGTTTTAAAAAAAGTTTTAAAGTATTTTAAAAGCCACATTTTGAAGATGCACACAGTGTCTCAACATGTGCTATCTGCCATCAGGGGATATCAATGTACGCGTTTTGTGGGTGCAACCCCTTCCTTGCTACTAAAGTAGCTGAGAGGAAGGGGTTGCACCCCCAAAACATGTCCATTGATCCCCCATGATGGGAGCTAGCACATGTTGACATTAGGCATGGGATCAGGAGGGAAATCCCCATTTTGAATCCCAATTTGTGTGCATGTTCAAAATTTGGCTTTTAAAGGGGTGACATCACCCCATCTGATGAAGGCAATTTCAACACATTTTGGACATACTAATGTCTGATAGTGCCTTCACTTTGTCAAAGTTGAGCTTTGTAAGTTCCTGAGTTCTGTATGTTATGTTTTGAAATATACCTGTTTAACCAAAAAAGGCTATTTCTAATTAATGTGACAAAAAATAATGTTATACACCAAAGATGTTGGTTTGTTCAAAAACACTTTTCTAAACGCACATGTGAATGTGCTTTGAGTAAAACGTTTTCTACTCAACAATGTGTGGCTTCTTATTTCAATGATCAAAAGCAGTTTTTGGAGTAAAAGTTGGTGTTTACAATGGCAACGGGGGTTATTTACTAAAGGAAAATCCACTTTGCACTACAAGTGCAGTTTCAGTGCAGTTTTAAGTGCACTTGGAGTGCAAAGTGGATTTTCCTTTAGTAAATATCACCCACTGGGCTTTCTAATTTGCCTCAATCATGCCATTTTCATAACTCCACAAAATTCATTCATGGTGCTGAAAATGATGAATATTTTTGTCAGTAATGCATTGCATACATTAACAACAAAAACAAGGTGTGTGTGTGTAGCAGACCCGCAATATAATAATAGTTTGTTGAAGAAGAGATTGTCACCTCATGTATCAAATAAATTACATTTTCACTATTGAAGAAAATGTCCAAAAAGAAAAGCCCATTGGAGAACCTAGAAGACAGCTAAAAGATACCCAGGCAGTAAATCAAAGGAAATCTTATTTTAGTTTAAGTTCAAAAATTGTTGATAAAATGTTTCTTAAACAGTTTCTGGCATAGCAATGGCCTCCCTACCTGCAAAGTACTCAACATACTTCTGTCTTACTTCGCGGGTGCTTTGGGGGGCAAGCCAGGACGGCCAGCTTCAAGCACCATCAGGGTTTCTTGTTGAAGTCCGGCCTCAGGCCCAACTGAGGCCACATAGTTCATTGAATTTCTCCTTAAATAGTTGTGTAGAATGCAGCATGCAAGGATTATATGGTTAAGTTTATATTCCGCCATGTTGATTGGCGTAAAGAATAGGCGGAACTGGCTGGCCATTATCCCAAAAATGTTCTCCACCACTCTTCTGGCTCTGGCCAGATGGTAGTTATAAACCCTTCGGTCCGGGGTGAAGGTTCTCATGGCTTCAACATGGTCGGCTGGTCAGAACGAACAAACAGAAAGCACTGAAAAACAGAAAGGCCGGAGCTTAAAATCAGATATGAGCGGACAAGAACACACTGAAAATCAAATATGTAATATAAATACGAACCCACAAGCACAAACTGAAGAGCAGTAACGATCATAAAAGCAGGAGGCTGAAAAGCGTGAATCGTCTGTCACCAAACTGCTACTAACACGAGATTAGCGGAAGGAGCCCAAAGGGTGTTGCACTTGGTATTGAACTTCCTCTTTCTAGTGCCGTCATACGTGTTGTACGTCACCGCGTTCTTGAGGTTCAGAAATTCCGACAACTTTGTGTGACAGTGTGTATGCAAGACAAGTTTGAGCCAATATCTGTCGGAAAAAATACATGTATTTTGTTGTCGGAATGTCCGATCAATGTCCGATCGTGTGTACGGGGCATAAAAGTTTTTTTGCTAGCTTTTGAATCAGTCGCTGACAGTCAGGTGCTTTTTTTCTTGCGAGTCTCACTACTGTACCAGTAAATTTAGAGACCAAAATGTCAAATCGAAAGTACAGTAGTGAAGAGGCCTACACTTTTCTGAGCATGACAGATAGTGAAGAGGAAGTCACTCATCTGTCAGATTCAGGCTCAGAATAAAAACTTGTAGACAGCAGCGGCACCCTGACAGATAGCTCTGACGATGGAGTTGTGGTCCCTGCCAAGGCGTACCAGACCCCGTTCTTCTGCTGTCGTTGAGGTGCAAGAACCGCAGGGCTCTCGTATGGAGCAGAGAGCCAGTACTAGTGCCGCCTCATCCTTCTGGTGAACTGGCAAGCCCCAGTGACCTAGTACATCCTGGTCGTACATCCAGCACTGCAATATCACGTGGTGGTGTGGCGAGTCCCATAAGTGCAGTTCAAGTTGGCGTGGTGGCTAGCACGAGTAGTGTCCCGCTGCCACCAAGCAGAAGACAAAGACAGGCCTGTCAAGCTCATAGTGCCCTTCCTGCTGCATTTGTCAATCCTAATTGGGAGCCCACCACTTCTGCGGCACTTGTACTTCCCCCATTCACTGGCCAACCCGGAATTCAGGTGGAAACAGTTGATTTTATGTCACTTGATTTTTATTTGCTGTTTTTCACTGAAGATCTCTATAGATCTATTGTGGACCAAAGCAATTTATATGCTGGTCAATTTATCACCGCTAATCCCCAGCTGACCCTTGCCAGAGGATGGAAACCAATACGGTTTCCGAATATAAGACCTTCCTGGGCCTATCCCTCCTCATGGGCATAACTAAAAAGAGTGAGTTGCGGTCATATTGGTCCACTGACCCAATTCACCACATGCCCGTGTTCTCTGCCTCCATGACCAGCACATGATACGAGCAGATCTTGTGGTTCATGCACTTCAATGACAATGAACTCTGTCATCCTCGGGGTGACCCTGAATTTGATCGGCTCTACAAAATTCGGCCCCTTGTAAACCACTTCAACCAACAGTTGCAGCCTTGTTTACTCCCCATCAAGTTGTCTGCGTCGATGAGTCCCTGATTAAGTTTTCTTGTCGCTTGTCATTCAAACAGTATCTTCCCAGCAAGCATGCCAGATATGGGATCAAGATGTATAAGCTCTGTGACAAGGCCACAGGCTATACATATAGTTTTTTGGTTTACAAGGGAAGAGATAGTTACGTAGAGCTGGAGAACTGCTCAGACTACATAGGGAGTGCTGGTAAGTTTGTGTGGGACTTGGTGTCACCCTTATTCAGAAAGGGGTACCACTTGTATGTGGACAATTATTACACAAGCATGCCACTTTTTAATCTTTTGTTTGATCACCAAAGTGGCGCATGTGGCATCGTGCAATCTAATCGCTGGGGCTTACCCCAGCGGCTTGTAGATTCTTGTCTTATGCTGGGGGAGAGAGCCTGCTTGAGATGTAATAATTTGCTCGCTGTGAAGTGGAGGGATAATAAGAATGTTTTCGTTCTGTCCTTCCATCACGCAGACACGATGGTCCAAATTTCTACGGCGACTGGTGTTATGGAGAAACCCCTCTGTGTCCATGAATATAACCTTAATATGGCAGGGGTGGACCTCAACGACCAGTTGTTGGCATTGTACCTAATTCCCTGTAAGGCCAGACACTGGTACAAAAAAGTGTTTGTATACTTATTTCAATTGGCTCTGCTGAATGCTTATGTGCTATACAAAGCTTTAGGATGAACTGATTCTTCCTTAAATTCCAGGAAGAGATCATCACAGCCCTTCTCCAGACGGTGCTGTGGCCCAACTTCCCAATCCAAATGCAGTAAGCCGGCTGCATGAGGATTGGGAGGATCTCCTCTCCTCTGACAGGACGTGGATCAGTGTGTTTAACACACTGATCCACGGTCCTGCTGTGTTCATGGGCAATTGAGGGTGCCCGGCGGACATGTGCATCAGGTGGCTAGTGACACGGCATGCATGCTCCTCCTAGAGGCTCAGGAAGTAAAGGACGTCATATGACGACAGCCCCGAGGGACAAAGGGTTCCTGCCACCGTCATATCACTATGCGCGGTAGGGAAGTGGTTAAATTGCCTGCAATACAATGCCATTGCCAGTGTTCTATCAGGTAGCTGCTACCCATCAGAAAATGCAACCTTAGTGATGTTTCCGTTGCGGCCATCCTGGTACACCAGCACTCGTCCTCAGTAAGCCTACAGTCTGAAATCCCCAAGCAGACATCTTTTTCCACCCACCGGAGTCTTGCATTTCACCCTTATTTTTACCAGTAAACTGAGCATATATAGTGAAATACAGCATTTAGAAATCCGTCAAACTGTTTTGATGTTGAATTTTAAAAGCAGCAGTATTCTGTCAGATTAGCAAACCTGTGAAATCAGCAGGCTTGAAAATGCTTTTAAAATTCAACATCAAAACAGTCACACAGACTTCCAAATACTGTATTTGACTATATAAGCTCAGTTTACTGGTAAAACTAAGTGTGAAATTCAAGACTTCAGTGGGTGTAAAAAGATGTCTGCTTGCTGCCTTCTGACTCTAGCTTTACTGTGGATGAGTGCCTGTGTACTAAGATGGCCATGATGGAACGTCACTTCTGTTACATATTCTCATGGGTAGCGGCTTTCTGACAGGACATGGGCAAAAAAGTGGTGTGGGAGTCCCCCCCAATCCGTACCAGGCCTTTCAGGTCTGGTATAGATTTTAAGGGGAACCCCACACCAAAATAAAAAAAATGGTGTGTGGTCCCCCCAAAATCCATACCAGACTCTTATCCTAGCAATAAGGAAAGGGGGAATGAGTGAGCACCCCCTCTCCTGAACAATACCAGGCCACATGCCTTCAACGTGGGGGGCGCTTTGGGGCAGGGGGGCTCTGCCCCCCCATCCTAAAGCATCTTGTCCCCATGTTGATGGGGACAAGGACCTCTTCTTGACCACCCTAGGCTGTGGTTGTGGGGGTCTGAAGGCAGGGGGCTTATCAGAATCTGAAGCCCCCTTTAACAAGAGGGCCCCCCAGATCCTGCCCCCCCCTCATATGAATGAGTATGGGGTACATAGTATCTCTACCCATTCACCAAAAAAAATCAAAAAGAAATAAAAATACACACAGTTTTGAAAATTCCTTTATTAAAAATTAAAAAATATTGTCCCCCAATATAGATCCATCATCAGTCATGATGCCCGCTACCACCACAAAAAAAGATAAATAAAAAAAGCTCCGCTTGTGACAAAGGCTTAACCACCGACTGCAGGCTCTGCAGAGCCCCTGTGCCCCAAAGCATCCCC
Organism: Aquarana catesbeiana; assembly: GCF_042186555.1. Taxonomy (NCBI): domain Eukaryota; kingdom Metazoa; phylum Chordata; class Amphibia; order Anura; family Ranidae; genus Aquarana; species Aquarana catesbeiana. The sequence continues at coordinate 160,230,712 of NC_133326.1, read as the reverse complement.
CCATGTTAAAGGCATGTGGCCTGGTAAGATTCAGGAAGGGGGGCGCTCGCTCATCCCCCTTTTCTGGCATGCCAGGCTGCATGCTTGAAAGAGGGTCTGGTATGGATATTGGGAGAGCCCCCACATGTTTTTTTTAACATTTTTCCATTGCAGGCAATTTTTTTTTTTCATTCAGCTGTCAGCAGGAAAGCCTTGACAGTTGTTGACTCATCTGTTATTAAGGACACAGCCAGCTTCCACTGAATGGGCGAACAGGCGATATTTGGGCCAAACTTTTGCTTGGCTTGAACTGTTCACCCAACTCTATTGCCAATTGGTTCTCCCTGTTTGGTGTCCTTTTCCTTTAAGCCCCCATTACTCTGCTTCTCAACTTCAAAGCCAAGTGTTTGCTGCACATCCTGTTATTGTTAGGTGGCTAACACTGTGCTTAAATAATTCAACTGACTCCTTGGAGACAGTTAGTGGGGCAATGGCAAGAGTAGCTGTGTATGAGGTGGCAGAATATGGCACTTTGGCAGCTGTGGTGGACTGATAGCTAGTATGCACTGTGACTGTATAGCATGCCCACGGTCTGAAGAAAATGATGCACATGACCTACCTGCAGATGATGCACCATGTCCTTGACCATGTCCATGACCATCACTTTGGCCTGTGAACACAGAGTCTTATAGCTGCATGGGAACTTCTTCCTCTTCCTTGAGGTTTGCCAGACATAATACTAATCATGTTGGACTTACTGCCTACTTTTATTTGGCTTTTTTGGAAGAGCTTTATAGGGGAAAGTGGTGCGTGGGTGTACTGTAAAATGTGAATATGAAAATATATATCAGCGCACGTATGACAAAAAAACTGGAAGCAGCTGAACACCAGGGTCAAACGGTCAAATCCCTCTAAACAAATAAATCAAAAAGGTGCAGCGCTAAAATCAATAAAACAACCATAGAGAATATATAAAAGTACTAAAATCCCAGGGGAAGGAGATAACAATGTGATAAAAACTAAAATTGATAAAGAGCACAAAGAATGTCCAAATGTAAAATGTCCAAATATGAAGACATGAATCCACCAGGCAAACGTGATGATCACAGCAAAAGTGTGTGGCTGATAATGGAACCCTTCACCATGAACCAAATGGCCTCTCACCTGGTCACAAGGATCAAACAAGCAATCTCATATGGGTCAGCAGATAAATGAAAAAGGTCCAAAGGCAAGGGACTCCTCCAGATAACCAGGTAGCAGGTGGATGTCGTGTTCATGAAATCACAAAGGATACAGACATAGTGCTCTCCGTATAAAATGCTTTATTTATAAGAAAGTAAAATATCACTTACATAACAGGCACTTCACAAGTGCCAGGACGCTGACATAGAAACACAGCAGGGTCCGTACAAGCGGTGGAGCATGCGCAGTAGCAGCGGATGACGTCACGACGTCACGTTCTGGACGCGTTGCGTCCCAGTGGGCGGGGACTTCCTCAGCAGATGTCGTGACTACGTGGGCACCCGCGCTATAAAGAGGTAAGTTGTTATGGCAACACCAAAACAACTACAAATGACGTATATCAGATGTGGGCCGGTTCCGGAAGTGTCTCCATACACATCATTCGGAGCAAATAGAGCCCAATCTGATAATAAAGGCTCAAAACTGCACATGATAAAAGATAAAGAATATATATAATCTGATATTAAGAATATATATATATGATCTAGGTTTGAAACAAGACACACTTAAAGTGTAATCTTGACAGAACAGTGACCCTTACATGTTAGATTGGCCGAACATGTTAATAATATAAAGAAAGGCCTCAAGACCCACAATGTGTCCAGACATTTTAAGACCTTCCATCAACAAAACCCCAAGTGTCTGAAATTCTGGGGCATTGAAAGGGTCACAAAGCACTGGAGAGGGGGTAATTTTATCCGGCAGCTGAGTAAAAGAGAATCCCATTGGATTTATGAGACAGGGGTTATGTGCCCCGATGGGTTAAATGTAGAATTCGATACTAATTGTTTTATATCTGATCGATAAGATTTTTTAGATAATTTTTATGATGATAATCTAATTATGTTGGTGAGCAGTTGGTGGTCGCGGATGACGGTTAGTTATATTTACTATACATTTTTTTAATAATCATTTTAATAATCATTTACTTTTGTGACCTAGGTGTTTGTCACTGTTCTGTCAAGATTACACTTTATGTGTGTCTTGTTTCAAACCTAGATCATATATATATTCTTAATATCAGATTATATATATTCTTTATCTTTTATCATGTGCAGTTTTGAGCCTTTATTATCAGATTGGGCTCTATTTGCTCCGAATGATGTGTATGGAGACACTTCCGGAACCGGCCCACATCTGATATACGTCATTTGTAGTTGTTTTGGTGTTGCCATAACAACTTACCTCTTTATAGCGCGGGTGCCCACGTAGTCACGACATCTGCTGAGGAAGTCCCCGCCCACTGGGACGCAACGCGTCCAGAACGTGACGTCGTGACGTCATCCGCGGCTACTGCGCATGCTCCACCGCTTGTACGGACCCTGCTGTGTTTCTATGTCAGCGTCCTGGCACTTGTGAAGTGCCTGTTATGTAAGTGATATTTTACTTTCTTATAAATAAAGCATTTTATACGGAGAGCACTATGTCTGTATCCTTTGTGATTTCATGAACACGACATCCACCTGCTACCTGGTTATCTGGAGGAGTCCCTTGCCTTTGGACCTTTTTCATTTATCTGCTGACCCATATGAGATTGCTTGTTTGATCCTTGTGACCAGGTGAGAGGCCATTTGGTTCATGGTGAAGGGTTCCATTATCAGCCACACACTTTTGCTGTGATCATCACGTTTGCCTGGTGGATTCATGTCTTCATATTTGGACATTTTACATTTGGACATTCTTTGTGCTCTTTATCAATTTTAGTTTTTATCACATTGTTATCTCCTTCCCCTGGGATTTTAGTACTTTTATATATTCTCTATGGTTGTTTTATTGATTTTAGCGCTGCACCTTTTTGATTTATTTGTACTGTAAAATGTGGTGTTTTGGTGGTGCCTTGTAAACTCTGGTGCTTTAGGCCCCTTTCACACAGACAGTCTAACTGCTTCATCAGTTCAGTCACGTTTTTCCTGAGAAAAAAATGGATCCAGTTTACATCAGTTTTTATCAGTTTACATCAGTTGATTGTCAGTTTTTCATCAGTTTACATCACTTTCATCAATTTTACATCTGTTTTACATCCACTAGCTGGAGTTCTTAACCACTTGCTAGATCAATTTTTTCCTTTTTATTTTTTTTTTTCATTTTTCTTAACATGATTAAAAAATAATTTTAGGCCTGAAGATTACTTAAAAACCCCAAACGTTTTATATATAATTTCTTAAAGCAGACACCCTAGAGAATAAAATAGTTGTAGTTTCAATTTTGTATGTCACAGGATATTAGCGCAATGGTTTATGAAATGAAAAATTTCAGTAAAAAATACACCAAAAATTCATTTTGGGGCACACAAACACAATAATTTACCCAATTTTTTGGAAAATATAAAGAATGAAGTTGCACTGAGTAAATAAATGTCCAACATGTTTATCATTAAAATTGTGTAATATTATATATTCCATAGGCAATGCTTTAAAAGCCCTTACAGGTCATTAATTTAATGTTACCCATGAGCTCTGGTGCTAAAATTATTGATTTAACTCTGGTGTACGTGGTGATATGTCACATATGTAGCACAATTGCTGTTTTTTTAAGTAGGCATCCCAAAGCATGCATTTTTGTAATTATGTCTGTGGGGGTGGGGAGGCTCAATTTTATTTTTACGTTTTATGTGTCTTTTTAGATGTTGAATTTTTTTAACATATGATTGTATTGGTATCACATAGGGGAGCAATAGCCCTCTATGTGATAGCATATACAGTATTTTACAATAGTACACCCCTCACATTTTTGTAAATATTTTATTATATCTTTTCATGTGACAACACTGAAGAAATGACACTTTGCTACAATATAAAGTAGTGAGTGTACAGCTTGTATAACAGGGTAAATTTGCTGTCCCCTCAAAATAACTCAACACACATCTGTTAATGTCTAAACTGCTGGCAACAAAAGTGAGTGGGCCCAATTAGACATTTTCCCTCCCCGGTGTCATTTCACTCTATAGTGTTTTTCTTGTGACAGACCTAGCCAGGAAAGAGACTTTGGGAGGGGACTGTATGCTAGCCTCTTGCCGATCGATCGGGGGCCCTTGCATTTGGGGGAATGGTGCTCTTTGTGAGCTGTATGTCTGGGGACCCTGGATTTGCCATATTGGAATAATGGCTGATTCATAATGCTGGGACAGATACTGTTAGGAGATGCTGATGTAAATTCCAACACCTGTCTGTCTATTGTCTGCTAAAATGTGTATTGTAAATAAGTCTACTATGGGATCTAAGAGTCATTAGATCCCCATTGTTATTTGTGTTAATTAACTCTGCTATTGTGTGAAGAAGAGTCTATGTTGATTGTAATAATGTTGATTGGACTTTCTGAACTACAAGACGGCCAGTCTGGCCTAACGGTCATGTCTGAGTCATCTAGGCTGTCTAAAAGGATTAGTTAATTAGCTCATGTTAATTAGGTTAATTAGGTTACAGCTGTATTGTTAGAGTAATATGAGCAGGAGGTCTGCACCTTCACTTTGAGTGTATAAAAGCCTGTATTTTGTCAATAAAGATAGATTCCTGTTTGAACTTACATACAGCCTGCCTGGTGTTTGTTCTGAGCTATCACAACTGGACTAGAACGGCACAGAGCTGTGGTTCTAGTCCCGGACCATTGGATGACCAAACCATCAGATGTTGCAATCTGATTCAATAGCTGCAGAGGAGTGTCGGGAGAGTGGAACCGAGCGAGCAAGGGGCTCGTTACAGGTCTCAAGTGTGAATGGGGAGAATTTGTGTTAAATTTGGTGTTATCACTCTCACTTTCTCATACAGGTCACTGGAGGTTCAACATGGCACCTCATGGGAAAGAACTTTCTGAGGATCTGAAAAAAAGAATTGTTGCTCTATATAAAGATGGCCTGGGCTATAAGAAGATTACCAAGACCCTGAAACTGAGCTGCAGCATGGTGGCCATACAGCAGATTAACAGGACAGGCTCCACTCAGACCAGGCCTTGTCACGGTCGACCAAAGAAGTTGAGTGCATGTGCTCAGCGTCATATCCAGAGGTTGTATTTGGAAAATAGATGTATGAGTTCTGCCAGCATTGCTGCAGAGGTTGAAGGGGTGGGGGTCAGCTTATCAATGTACCACACACTGCATCAAATTGGTCTGCATGGCTGCTGTCCCAGAAGGAAGCCTCTTCTAAAGATGATGCTTAAGAAAGTCTGAAAAGTGTTTGCTGAAGACAAGCAGAATAAGGAAATGGATTACTGGAACCATGTCCTGTGGTCTGATGAGACCAAGATAAACTTATTTGTTTCAGACGGTGTCAAGTGTGTGTGGCGTAAACCTGGTAAGGAGTACTGTGTGTCTTGCCTACAGTCAAGCATGGTGCTGGGAGTGTCATGGTCTGGGGCTGCATGAGTGCTGCCAGCACTGGAGAGCTACAGTTCATTGAGGGAACCATGAATGCCAACATGTACTGTGACATACTGAAGCAGAGCATGATCCCCTCCCTTCAGAGACTGGACCACAGGGCAGTAATCCATCATGATAACGACCCCAAACACACTTCCAAGATGACCATTGCCTTGCTAAAGAAGCTGAGAGTAAAGGTGATGGACTGGCAAGGCATGTCACCAGACCTAAACCCTATTGAGCATCTGTGGGGCATCCTCAAATGGAAGGTGGAGGAGTGCAAGGTATTTAACATCCACCAGCTCTGTCATGTTGTCATGGAGGAGTGGAAGAAGACTCCAGTGGCAACCTGTGTAGCTCTGGTGAACTCTATGCCCAAGAGGGTTAAGGCAGTGCTGGAAAATAATGGTGGCCACACAAAATATTGACACTTTGTGCCCAATTTGGACATTTTCACTTAGGGGTATACTTACTTTTGTTGCCAGAGGTTTAGAGATTAATGGCTGTGTGTTGAATTATTTTGAGGGGAAAGACAATTTACACTGTTATATATACACGATATACACTGTTATACAAGCTGTACTCATTCTAGCAAAATTTCATTTCTTCAGTGTTGTCACATGAAAAGATATAATAAAATATTTACAAAAATATGAGGGGTGTACTCACTTTTGTGAGATGCTGTAGGTGACAGGTCCTCCTTTTGGCATGGGGAGGGATTCAGCGTGTACAAGGAGAGGGGCAGGGTGTACAGACAGACACCCTCACATGCCCCGGTGCCCCTGGACGACGTCAGGTTTGACGAAACGGCGTTGGGAGAGTGGTGTGCTGACGCCACCTGAACACAACGCGCAGTCCCGGAAGCAACGGGCATTTGTTTGAGAGAGCCAGCCGGCTTGAACAGTATTAGATGCCATATATATCTGGATGTGTGTAAGTGCATTTCTTTTTAATCATTAAAGCTACATACAGTTTTACACTATGGGAGTCTTATGGACTTTTAATATTATGTTTCCACTGAGTGGATATTCATTCTGCTTTGATCTCATTTAGCGCAGTTTTTCTGTTTTAGACACCCTCACATGCCAGCTCTGAGTGTCATTGCCGCCTCTGAATGTAATTGCTGGCTCCTTTGTCCTGTTTAATTGCCAAAGAAGGAGCTGTCACTTGGCCCTGCCTTTAAAGTAAACAAAATGGGTGGGGTCATCCGTTGACACCTGTAAACCCTTTCTCTACTTAAATCAGTAAGGCCGAATGACAAGTCCTTGATAAATAGCACCTCAAAGACCTGCAGTGTTCCATTTCAAACAAAGAGTAGCTGTTGTGGTATCAAACAATAGATTCACATTGCTGTTGTTGCTGTTGACCCAGTAAAAATAAATAAAAAAGTAAATACATAATAAAATAATTTAATAAAAAACCTAAATAAAAAAAAAACATACAAACACAAAATAAAGTCCTATTGTTGCTCTCTTCAAGTGCAGTTGCTCCAAAGCATAGTAAATGAGCGGAAGCTCTGCTGACTTCCGTCATCCAATGCTATTTTCTTTATTTTTTTCCTGCATGTGATTGGATATTCTTTTCAAAGTCATGTTTTACTTCATTTATTAAGCTCTGGAGCAACTTGAAAAGTGCACAGTCTATTTGTCTATAGTAAGTCCACTCCTAAGTAGGCAGTGTGGTATAAAATTGTATATTTAGGCATTGTTTCTCTGTGTCCCGGATGTCGATAATCACCCTCACTATTTATCCCAAAGACCTTTGTCACAGGGATAGAATGTCAAAAGAAAGTCACCTGTTCAAGTAACAACTGCCTAAAGTAGGATATACAGTACACTATAATAAAATCGGGGAAACAATCGTCCAATTTTCCTCGTTGTTTCACAGCAAATCGGAACCGATGAACAAAAATTTGTATGAAACAAAGGCTTTTTTTTGTTGTTTATTGTTTCTGATCATGCGCAGTTTTTTTTTTCAGATTTTTCTTATACAAAAATCGTACGAAAACAGTACACATTAAACAAAAATTGTTTGTTCTGTTCCCGTACGAGAAAAAATTTAAAGTTTGCCCCTTCGGGAATTTTCATTTGAAAATTTGGAATCGGCTGTCGACAGTTGTGTACGCACTTCGAAAATCATACTAGAGTTCCTCAGATGAAAATGTTCGCCCGATTTAGTGTGTACGAGCCTTAAGAGTGGAATTCTTCTCAATTTGGGCCGATTCAGTGTGTATTAGCCTTAAAAGTGGAATTCTTGTCAATTCGGGGAGATTTCTCTCATTTTCTGTTTTTCCGATGTGTCTTTGGAGCTGTAAATATGAAAAAATCTCCAGAAGGGGCACAAACATCAACGCCACAAAAAGTTTCTTTTTAAAGGATTTTAACATTCTATCTGGCTATATATATATATTGGAAGACTAACTAGGATTTCATATTTCATAGACATGTTTTAAATAATAGAAAATGTGGTATCATCATAATGACATTAGGTGACTTAAAAAATGTGTAGTTATCTCTGCATGGCACAACATTCTGTTCAAGCTTGTCCTTAGGGCTTCACGTGTCTCTTCACAAATTGAACTTAAGCATCCGCTTCAACAGAAATGTAGCAGATGATAACTGTTTGATAAATGTTATTGTCTTTCTTGGAACACAGCCAGTAAAGCAGCTTCAACAGCATTGTCTAAAGACAGAAAAAACAGATACTTAGCTCTAAAGTTATAGAAATAGCATGATCATAGAAACACTGAAAAAAGGATTTTAAAAATGTATGATTTCATCATTAGAATTTTATGAATACCTTGTTTACTAAGGTATGTCTACAAACATCCTGGTATTCGTGGGGTTAAATCAAGCTCACTGTTGGGCTTGGTATTTTTTTAAGCCAGTGATTGCCTTTCATGTTAAACTGATCTGGTTGGCTGTAGAGCCACCCAGATCACATTTACAGTACTGAGAATGTGTTTCCGTCTGTTTACTCTTGGGCTCCATCCTGATCCATTGTGTGCAAGGTGTAGTAGAGATTAGAGATAGGTCGAACACCCCCCTGTTTGGTTTGCACCAGAACAGAGAAAAAGTTCCGACCCAACGGTGAACCCTATTAAAGTCTGTGGGACCCGAACATGAAAATGCAAAAGTCCCCATTTTGAAGATTTATATGCAAGTTGTTGGGCATAAAAATGGTATGGGGGTCTGGGTACTGCCCAGGGGGACATGTATCAATGCAAACATTTTTTTTTAAGATTGTTTTTTCAGGAGCAGTGCTTTTAATGATGCTTAAAGTGAAACAATAAAAATGAAAAATTCCTTTAAATATAGTGCCTGGGTTTTCCCATTAGTCTGCCAGTAAAGTGGCGCATCTGTACCATGGATAGAGCCTACTGCAGCAAAACTGACAGTAAAGAAACAAAATGAATGAATGACATTTAAATTGCCAGCAATACAATACCATTGCCGGCAATAGAAAAATGTTTAAAAAAATGGTGTGTGGGTCCCTCCCCCCATCCATACAAGGCCCTTCAAGTCTGGTATGGATTTTAGGCGAACCTCACACCAGAATTAAAAACAGTGTGAGGTCCCCCCCAAAATCCATACCAGACTTTTATCCGAGCATGCAGCTGGTCAGGAAAGGGGGGGCAAGCGAGTGCCCCCCTTCCTGAACCATACCAGGCCACATGCCCTAAACATGGGGGGCTGCCCCCAACCCCAATGCACCTTGCCCCATATTGATGGGGACAAGGGCCTTTTCTTAACAACTCTGGGTAGTTCTTGTGGGGGTCTGCGGGTATGGGATTTATCGGAATCTGGAAGCCCCCTTTAACAAAGGGTCCCCCAGATCACCCCATGTGAATGAGTATGGGGTACATAGTAAAAAATAAAAACAGGAGGCAGTTTTTGACAATTCCTTTATAAAAATTAAAAAAAAAATTTCCCCGATGTAGATCCATCATCAATCATGATGCTGACGTCACCACTGGACCAGAAAAAGAAAAAAGAAAATGCTCCACTGTCAACTAAGGCAAACCGCCGAATTCCTGGCTTTTGACAGTTCTTATATAGCAATCACCGGTCGGTGATGTCACAAGGCACCAGGTGATGTCGCCAGATGGCTCATCCCCTAAATACGTATATAAGATACAAATACGTATATAAGAACTGTCAAATGGCAAGCCAGGTATTATATTACTTTTTTTGGGTCGGTGGTGCGTTGGCGTCGTGATTAACGATGGATCTACATCGGGGGACATCGTTTTTTTTATTTTTTAATAAAGGAATTGTCAAAAACTGTCTCTGTGTTTTTATTACCTTTTGACACTTTTTTACTCATTCGCATAGGGGGGCCAGGATCCGGGGCCCTCTTGTTAAAGGGGGCTTTCAGATTCCGATAAGCCCCCCACCTGCAGACCCCTACAACCACAGCCCAGGGTTGTCCCCATCAGCAGAGCCCACCTGTCCTTGTCCCCATCAGCAGAGCCCACTTGCCCCAAAGTACCCCCCCAATGTTGTGGGCATGTGGCCTGGTATGGTTCAGGAGGGGGGCACTCGCTTGGTTCTCCCCTTTCCTGGCCTGCCGAGCGGCATGCTCAGATAAGGGTCCGGTATGGATTTTGAGGACCCAACGCCATTTTGTAAAAAGAATTTGGTATGGGGTTTCCATTAAAATTCATACCAGACCCAAAGGGCCTGGTAAGGGTTGGAGGGGGCCCCCGAGCATTTTTTTTGCTCACTTTTGTATTGGCGACAATGTTTTTTTATTATTCAACTGTCAGCAGGAAAGCCCATTGACAGCTGATGACTGGGTTTTAATGATGCCGCGGACGGCTTCCCGGTCCCTCTCCTTAACAACCAGCTATACACTGTGCCCTGATTGGGGATTGCACTGTGCAGTGCGCAGTGCATTGCAGAGCGTTGCAGATACATTCGGGTGTTTGCCGAAAGGCAAACAAGCGATGTTCAGGCCAAACTTTTTCTCAGCCTAAACCTTTCGCCCAACTCTAGTAGAGGTAATGGGGACCTCATACATCTTTTGTGGAGATGCCCGAAGCTACACAGATACTGGACTAGTATAGTACATACCATTAACAGTACCTTTCAACTGGCTATATCCCTTGACTCTAAACCGTGTTTATTGGCCAATCTGAATGATGTTATACAAGATGTATATGTTAGAGAGGCGGTATCCAGGGCTTTATTCCAAGCTTATTTTGCAGCACATTTCACAGTTCCCCATTTTGAAGGCTTATATGCAAGTTGTTGGGCATAAAAATGGTATGGGGGTCTGGGTACTGCCCAGGGGGACATGTATCAATGCAAACATTTTTTTTTTAAGATAGTTTTTTCAGGAGCAGTGCTTTTAATGATGTTTAAAGTGAAACAATAAAAATGAAAAATTCCTTTAAATATAGTGCCTGGGTTTTCCCATTAGTCTGCCAGTAAAGTGGCGCATCTGTACCGTGGATAGAACCTACTGCAGCAAAACTGACAGTAAAGAAACAAAATGAATGAAATGACATTTAAATTGCCAGCAATACAACACCATTGCCGGCAATAGAAAAATGTTTAAAAAAATGGTGTGTGGGGGTGTCCCCATCAGCAGAGCCCACCTGTCTTTGTCCCCATCAGCAGAGCCCACTTGCCCCAAAGTACCCCCCCAATGTTGTGGGCATGTGGCCTGGTATGGTTCAGGAGGGGGGCACTCGCTTGGTTCTCCCCTTTCCTGGCCTGCCGAGCGGCATGCTCAGATAAGGGTCAGGTATGGATTTTGAGGACCCAACGCCATTTTGTAAAAAGAATTTGATATGGGGTTTCCATTAAAATTCATACCAGACCCAAAGGGCCTGGTAAGGGTTGGAGGGGGCCCCCCGCGCATTTTTTTTGCTCACTTTTGTATTGCCGACAATGTTTTTTTTATTATTCAACTGTCAGCAGGAAAGCCCATTGACAACTGATGACTCATGGGTTGTTAATGATGCCGTGGACGGCTTCCCGGTCCCGCTCCTTAACAACCAGCTATACACTGTGCCCTGATTGGGGATTGCACTGTGCAGTGCGCAGTGCATTGCAGAGCATTGCAGATACATTCGGGTGTTTGCTGAAACGCAAACAGGAGATGTTCAGGCCAAACTGTTTCTCAGCCTAAACCTTTCGCCCAACTCTAGTAGAGGTAATGGGGACCTCATACATCTTTTGTGGAGATGCCCGAAGCTACACAGATACTGGACTAGTATAGTACATACCATTAACAGTACCTTTCAACTGGCTATATCCCTTGACTCTAAACTGTGTTTATTGGTCAATCTGAATGATGTTATACAAGATGTATATGTTAGAGAGGCAGTATCCAGGGCTTTATTCTAAGCTTATTTTGCAGCACATTTCACAGTTGCCCCCAACGTTGGAGATGTGGCTAACCAATATGGGAGTAACATTACAATACAAGCAGTTGATTATCAGCATAGGGTTATTCCATCCTGGTTTAATAAGATTTGGGGATGCTGGCTAGCTACTCCAGGTCTAGCTCCTTTGGACTTAGTCTTGGATAGACTACTGCTATAATATTAGAATGTATATAAAAATCAATATATGGCTATTATATGGTGCCTGGATGGGTGTTGCGGGGGCATGGCGGGTTGGGGGCATCATTAATGATGTTTTCATGAGTATACATACAGTGGATCGTTAAAATTGTATATTTACTGTGTTTGGCTCAGTATCTGTACATGCTTTGTTTATTTACATGAGCACTTTTTGAAAAAGTATTGTGTGACATAACTTTCCAGAATGAGAACTGTTCTTGTATTGTTTATTGGTTCTCAATAAACATTTCTCTGATTCAAAAAGAGAATGTGTTTCCCTGCACTTTCTCTGATGCCACCCACAATCAAACCAAAGGGCCATGAGAAAATGCTTGAATATGTTGGTGAGAGGAAATAGAGAAACTTCCATTCCCTAATTTCCTTTGCAATGAATGTATCCGGAAACAACATGTATTAAGTCACTTGCATATTCAGAGCTGTCATTCCCCAGCTACTGTAACTGGCAAAGCACCTAATCAAGCATGATCTGTGCTTGATGAACTGAAGTGGACAGGGAAGACATCGGAGGTCTAAAATACTCCTGATGTCTCCTTAAAAAGCATTTGTCACCTGCCAATGCTATCACATAAGGGGCTTGTTAGCCCCTTTGTGATAGAATCAAAGTAAATAAAAAAAATGTAGAGTGTTAAAAAAAATAATAATTGTAATAAAATAAATGAAAAAAAATTAAAAAATGAAAAGCACCCTTGTTGCCCTGCACATACACCAAATACAAATGCACACATGGAGCGTGCACATGTATGTAAACAGTAATTGCACCATGCAAGTGAGTTAAAGCTGTGAACATCAGATTGAGGGCAATAATTTTAGAGCCATAATCCATGGTAACATTAAACTGATAACCTGTAAAGGCTTTTAAAGCCTTGATTATCAACAAGCTTAGGTACTGCAGTTTTTCATCATTTCACAGATGCATGTAATTTTAAGATTTGACATGTTTACTACCTATTTACTCAACAAAACCCCATATATCTAATTCTACCAAAAACTATACTATTATATTGTGTTTGTGTACACTAAAAATCATTTTAGTGTATTTTTTTTATTAAAAATATGCATTTGATAAACACAAATATTGTGTGACATACAACTGCCATCATTTTATTCTACAGGGCCTCTGATTTCAGAAAATATATCATACAGTATTTGGGGGTTTAACCACTTGCCGACCGCCTAACGCACATATACGGCGGCAGAATGGCACGGGCAGGCAAAATCACGTACCCATACGTGATCTGCCTCCCGCGGGTGGGGGGTCCGATCGGACCCCCCCCCCCGGTGCCATAGGCGGTCGGCTCTCATTCGCGGGCGATGAAAGGTCAGGGGGAGGCCATCCATTGATGGCCACCCCCTCCCGATCGCTCCCGGCGAATGAAAATGCTTCCTTTCCCTCTGTAATGTAAACAGAGGGAAAGGAAGTGATGTCATCCCTCCTCGAGCCGGTCTTTTCGTCCCGGCGCAGAGGAGAGAAGACATCCAAGTAAGTGCACCAACACTACACTTACAGTAGAACATGCAGGCACACTTTCCACCCCCCAGTCACCCCCCGATCACCCCCCGATCACCCCCCTGTACCCCCTGTCACTCTGACACCAATAGCAGTTTTTTTTTTTGCATTGGTGTCAGTTTGTGTCAGTTACAAGTGTTAGGGCAGTTAGGTTAGCCCCCTTTAGGTCTAGGGTACCCCCCCTTAGGTCCAGGGTACCCCCCCTAACCCCCCCTAATAAAAGTTAACCCCTTGATTACCCCCCGTCGCCAGTGTCGCTAAGCGATCGTTTTTCTGATCGCTGTATTAGTGACACAGGTGACGCTAGTTAGGGAGGTAAGTATATAGGTTCGCTGTCAGTGTTTTATAGCGACAGGGACCCCCATATACTACCTGCTAAAGGTTTTAACCCCTTGATTGCCCCCTAGTTAACCCTTTCACCAGCGATCACCGTATAAGTGTTACGGGTGACGCTGGTTAGCTAGTTTGTTTTTTGTAGTTTATTACAGTTTATTATAGTTTATTATAGTTTTAGGGCACCCGCCGTTTATTACCTTATAAAGGTTTAACCCCCTAATTGCCCGGCGGTGATATAAGTTACGTTTTTAGGGTCAGATAAGGTCTGCGTCGCCCCAGGCAGCGTCAGGTTAGCGCCAGTACCTCTAAAACCCACGCACGCAGCATACACCTCCCTTAGTGCTATAGTATCTGAACGGATCGATATCTGATCCGATCAGATCTATACTCCCCAGCAGTTTAGGGTTCCCTGAAACACAGTGTTAGCGGGATCAGCCCAGATACCTGCTAGCACCTGCGTTTTGCCCCTCGGCCCAGCCCAGCCCAGCCCACCCAAGTGCAGTATCGATCGATAACTGACACTTACAAAACACTAAGCACACATAACTGCAGCGTTTGCAGAGTCAGGCCTGATCCCTGCGATCGCTAACAGTTTTTTGGTAGCGTTTTGAATCAATCGCTAACAGTCAGGAGCTTTTTTGCCTGTGAGTCTCACTAGTGTACCCCTAAATTTAGAGGCCAAAATGGCAAATCGAAGGTACACTAGTGAAGAGGCCTACACGTTTCTGAGTATGACAGATAGTGAAGAGGAAGTCACTCATCTGTCAAGTTCAGGCTCAGAATACGAACCTGTAGAGGGCAGTGGCTCCATGACAGATAGCTCTGACGACGGAGTTGTGGTCCCTGCTAGGGTCAGGCGTACCAGACCCCGAACTTCTTCTGTCCTTGAAGTGCAAGAACCGCAGGGCTCTCGTATGGAGCAGAGAAGTACTAGCGCCGCTACTCCTTCTGGTGAACTGGCAAGCACCAGTGGCCTAGTACACCCTGGTCATACATCCAGCACTGCAGTATCACGTGGTGACGTGGCGAGTCCCACAAGTGCAGTTCAAGCTGGCGAGGTGGCAAGCACAAGTAGTGTCCCGCTGCCACCAAGAAGAAGACGAACACAGGCCCGTCGTGCCCATAGTGCCCTTCCTGCTGCATTCGCCAATCCGAATTGGGAACCCACCACTTCTGCAGCACCCGTACTTCCCCCTTTCACTGGCCAACCCAGAATTCAGGTGGAAACAGTTGACTTTAAGCCACTGGATTTTTATTCGCTGTTTTTCACCGAAGATCTCTATAGATCTATTGTGGACCAAAGCAATTTGTACGCTGGTCAACACATCGCCACTATTCCCCAGTCCACCCTTGCCAGAGATTGGAGACCAATTACGGTCTCCGAATTTAAGATCTTTCTGGGCCTTTCCCTCCTCATGGGCATAACCAAAAAGAGTGAGTTGCGGTCATATTGGTCCACTGACCCAATTCACCATATGCCCGTGTTCTCTGCCTCCATGACCAGGGCACGATACGAGCAGATTTTGCGGTTCATGCACTTCAACGACAATGAACTCTGTCGTCCTCGTGGAGACCCTGCATACGATCGGCTCTACAAAATTCGGCCCCTCTTAAACCACTTCAACCAACGTTTTGCAGACTTGTTTACCCCCCATCAAGTTGTCTGCGTTGATGAGTCCCTGATTAAGTTTTCTGGCCGCTTGTCCTTCAAACAGTACCTTCCCAGCAAGCGTGCCAGATACGGGGTCAAGATGTATAAGCTCTGTGACAGGGCCACAGGCTATACATGTAGATTTATGGTTTACGAGGGCAAAGATAGTCACGTAGAGCCGATAAACTGCCCTGACTACATAGGAAGCGCTGGCAAGATAGTGTGGGACTTGGTGTCACCCTTATTCGGAAAGGGGTACCACTTGTACGTGGACAATTATTATACGAGCGTGCCACTTTTTAGTCACTTGTTTGATCATCAGATTGGAGCATGTGGCACCGTGCGACCTAATCGCCGGGGCTTTCCCCAGCGGCTTGTAGAGTCCCGTCTTAGGCTGGGGGAGAGAGCCTGCTTGCAGTATAATAATTTGCTCGCTATGAAGTGGAGGGACAATAAGAATGTTTTCGTTCTTACCTCCCTTCATGCAGACACGACGACCCAAATTACTACGGCGACTGGTGTTGTGGAGAAACCCCTCTGTGTCCACGAATACAACCTTAATATGGGAGGGGTGGACCTCAATGACCAGTTGTTGGCGCCGTACCTAGTTGCCCGTAAGGCCAGACGCTGGTACAAAAAAGTGTCTGTTTATTTATTTCAATTGGCTTTGCTGAATGCTCATGTGCTATACAGAGCTTCAGGACAGACTGGATCCTTCCTTAAATTCCAGGAAGAGATCGTCAGAGCCCTTCTGTTTCCAGATGGTGCTCCACCTCACCTTCCCAATCCAAATGCAGTAAGCCGGCTGCATGGGAGGCATTTTCCTTATGTCCTCCAGAGTACCCCTACCCAACGAGCCCCCCAAAAAAGATGTCGTGTCTGCAGCAAGCGCGGATTTAGGCGTGACACCCGGTATTGTTGTCCCTCCTGTCCTGACAATCCTGGTCTATGCATTGGTGAATGTTTTGAACGCTACCATACACTAGTGGAGTATTAGCGTAGGGTTCAGCACGGCACAGACTAGGCACACTAACACAGGGTCTCCCAAGATGCCATCGCATTTTGAGAGACCCAAACCTGTTACAGTTAAAAGTTAAAGTTACTAAAAAAAGTGTTAAAAAAATAAAAAAATAAAAAAAAAATAAAAAAATAAAAATACAAAAAAAAATAAAATAAAAAAACCAAAAATAGTTGTCGTTTTATTGTTCTCTCTCTCTATTCTCTCTCTATTGTTCTGCATTCTATACTGCAATGTTTTATTGTTATGTTTTTATCATGTTTGCTTTATAGGTATGCAATTTTTTTATACTTTGTTTTTTTATTGTTAACCACTTTGTTTTCAGGTACGCCATTCAGCTGCAGAGCGGATTTATTTATCTTGACAGCAACAGCGTTTGCTCCCTCGATATATAAAGCCGTGACTCCAGCGCTGTCGGAGGTGATTTCACCACCACAGTTACATACTTCAGCATATATGCCGAAGCGTGGGGGCAGCAGTGGGTGGAGGAGCAATTTGCTCCTGCCTTTTGCGGGAGGATGCCCCCATGCTTCGGCATATATATATTTTAGGTAGGCACAGGTTGCGTTAAATGTTTTATTTTTTACTATGTTTTTTTTTGTATTTGCTTTGCAGGTATGGTAAGTATTACTGTTATACTGTAATGTTACTTTGTTTTTTTGTTAACCATCATTTGCTTAGCAGGTACGCCATTCAGTTGCAGCGCGGATTTATTTATCTTGACAGCAACAGCGTTTGCTCCCACGATATATAAAGCCGTGACTCCAGCGCTGTCGGAGGTGATTTCACCACCACAGTTACATACTTCAGCATATATGCCGAAGCGTGGGGGCAGCAGTGGGTGGAGGAGCAATTTGCTCCTGCCTTTTGCGGGAGGATGCCCCCATGCTTCGGCATATATATATTTTAGGTAGGCACAGGTTGCGTTAAATGTTTTATTTTTTACTATGTTTTTTTTTGTATTTGCTTTGCAGGTATGGTAAGTATTACTGTTATACTGTAATGTTACTTTGTTTTTTTGTTAACCATCATTTGCTTAGCAGGTACGCCATTCAGTTGCAGCGCGGATTTATTTATCTTGACAGCAACAGCTTTTGCTCCCACGATATATAAAGCCGTGACTCCAGCGCTGTCGGAGGTGATTTCACCACCACAGTTACATACTTCAGCATATATGCCGAAGCGTGGGGGCAGCAGTGGGTGGAGGAGCAATTTGCTCCTGCCTTTTGCGGGAGGATGCCCCCATGCTTCGGCTATATAAATGGTGCATGTATGCCCATCATTAGAAGTGGGCGGATGAAGGGAGGTATTCTAATGGTGGGTATACCCACCGATCAATATCTTTTTTTCGTTCAGCCCACAGGCTGCATGAAAAAAAAGTTTACAATACAAGGACCAGCAACGTACTGGTATGTTGCTGGACTTTGAGTGGTTATACCAGAATGATGCCTGCAGGTTTAGGTATCATCTTGGTATCATTCTTTTCAGCCAGCGGTCGGCTTTCATGTAAAAGCAATCCTAGCAGCTAATTAGCCTCTAGACTGCTTTTACATTTACATCCCCCCCCACCGTCTTCCATGTTTTTCTCTGGCTCTCCTGGCCCAACAGGGAACCTGAGAATGCAGCCGGTGATTCGGCCAGCTGACCATAGAGCTGATCAGAGACCAGAATGGCTCCAATCATCTCTATGGCCTAAGAAACCGGAAGCTACGAGCATTTCATGACTTAGATTTCGCCGGATGTAAACAGCGCCATTGGGAAATTGGGAAAGCATTTTATCACACCGATCTTGGTGTGGTCAGATGCTTTGAGGGCAGAGGAGAGATCTAGGGTCTAATAGACCCCAATTTTTTCAAAAAAGAGTACCTGTCGCTACCTATTGCTATCATAGGGGATATTTACATTCCCTGAGGTAACAATAAAAATGATTAAAAAAAAATAAAAATGAAAGGAACAGTTTAAAAATAAGAAAAAAAATGTAAAAATTAATAAAGAAAAAAAAAAAAAAAAAAAGCACCCCTGTCCCCCCCTGCTCTCGCGCAAAGGCGAACGCAAGCGTCGGTCTGGCGTCAAATGTAAACAGCAATTGCCCCATGCATGTGAGGTATCACCGTGAAGGTCAGATCGAGGGCAGTAATTTTAGCAGTAGACCTCCTCTGTAAATCTAAAGCGGTAACCTGTAAAGGCTTTTAAAGGCTTTTAAAAATGTATTTAGTTTGTCGCCACTGCACGTTTGTGCGCAATTTTAAAGCATGTCATGTTTGGTATCCATGTACTCGGCCTACGATCATCTTTTTTATTTCATCAAACATTTGGTCAATATAGTGTGTTTTAGTGCATTAAAATTTTAAAAAGTGTGTTTTTTCCCCAAAAAATGCGTTTGAAAAATCGCTGCGCAAATACTGTGTGAAAAAAAAAAATGAAACACCCACCATTTTAATCTGTAGGGCATTTGCTTTAAAAAAATATATAATGTTTGGGGGTTCAAAGTAATTTTCTTGCAAAAAAAAATAATTTTTTCATGTAAACAAAAAGTGTCAGAAAGGCCTTCTAAATGTTGTGCATAAAATGCCAGGACAGTTCAAAACCCCCCCAAATGACCCCATTTTGGAAAGTAGACACCCCAAGCTATTTGCTGAGAGGCATGTCGAGTCCATGGAATATTTTATATTGTGACACAAGTTGCGGAAAAAAGACAATTTTTTTTTTTTTTTTTGCACAAAGTTGTCACTAAATGATATATTGCTCAAACATGCCATGGGAATATGTGAAATTACACCCCAAAATGCATTCTGTTGCTTCTCCTGAGTACGGGGATACCACATGTGTGAGACTTTTTGGGAGCCTAGCCGCGTACGGGACCCCGAAAACCAAGCACCGCCTTCAGGCTTTCTAAGGGCGTAAATTTTTGATTTCACTCTTCACTGCCTATCACAGTTTCGGAGGCCATGGAATGCCCAGATGGCACAAACCCCCCCCAAATGACCCCATTTTGGAAAATAGACACCCAAAGCTATTTGCTGAGAGGTATAGTGAGTATTTTGCAGACCTCACTTTTTGTCACAAACTTTTGAAATTTGAAAAAAGAAAAAAAAAATGTTTTTCTTGTCTTTCTTCATTTTCAAAAACAAATGAGAGCTGCAAAATACTCACCATGCCTCTCAGCAAATAGCTTGGGGTGTCTACTTTCCAAAATGGGGTCATTTTGGGGGGTTTTGTGCTATCTTGGCATTTTATGGCCTTCAAAACTGTGATGGGTAGTGAGGAGTGAAATCAAAAATTAACGCTCTTAGAAATCCTGAAGGCGGTGATTGGATTTTGGGGCCCCGTATGAAGCTAGGCACCCAAAAAGTGCCACTCATGTGGTATCCCCGTACTCAGGAGAAGCAGTAGAATGTATTTTGGGGTGTAATTCCACATATGCCCATGGCATGTTTGAGCAATATATCATTTAGTGACAACTTTGTGCAAAAAAAAAAAAAAATTGTCACTTTCCCGCAACTTATGTCAAAAAATACAATATTCCATGGACTCAACATGCCTCTCAGCAAATAGCTTGGGGTGTCTACTTTCCAAAATGGGGTCATTTGGGGGGGTTTTGTGCCATCTTGGCATTTTATGGCCTTCAAAAATGTGATAGGTAGTGAGGAGTGAAATAAAAAATTTATGCCCTTAGAAATCCTGAAGGCGGTGCTTGGTTTTCGGGGCCCCGTACGCGGCTAGGCTCCCAAAAAGTCCCACACATGTGGTATCTCCGTACTCAGGAGAAGCAGCAGAATGTATTTTGGGGTGTAATTCCACATATGCCCATGGCATGTTTGAGCAATATATCATTTTGTGACAACTTTGTGCAAAAAAAAAAAAAAAAAAATTGTCACTTTCCCGCAACTTGTGTCAAAATATAAAATATTCCATGGACTCAACATGCCTCTCAGCAAATAGCTTGGGGTGTCTACTTTCCAAAATGGGGTCATTTGGGGGGGTTTTGTGCCATCTGGACATTTTATGGCCTTCAAAAATGTGATAGGTAGTGAGGAGTGAAATCACAACTTTACGCCCTTAGAAATCCTGAAGGCGGTGCTGGGTTTTCGGGGCCCCGTACGCGGCTAGGCTCCCAAAAAGTCCCACACATGTGGTATCCCCGTACTCAGGAGAATCAGCAGAATGTATTTTGGGTGCAATTCCACATATGCCCATGGCCTGTGTGAGCAATATATCATTTAGTGACAACTTTGTGCAAAAAAAAAAAAAATTGTCACATTCCCGCAACTTGTGTCAAAAAAATAAAATATTCCATGGACTCAACATGCCTCTCAGCAAATAGCTTGGGGTGTCTACTTTCCAAAATGGGGTCATTTGGGGGGGTTTTGTGCCATCTTGGCATTTTATGGCCTTCAAAACTGTGATAGGTAGTGAGGAGTGAAATCAAAAATGTATGCCCTTTGAAATCCTGAAGGCGGTGCTTGGTTTTCGGGGCCCCGTACACGGCTAGGCTCCCAAAAAGTCCCACACATGTGGTATACTCATACTCAGGAGAAGCAGCTAAATGTATTTTGGGGTGCAATTCCACATATGCGCATGGCCTGTGTGAGCAATATATCATTTAGTGACAACTTTTTGTAATTTTTTTTTTTTTTTTTTTTGTCATTATTCAATCACTTGGGACAAAAAAAATAAATATTCAATGGGTTCAACATGCCTCTCAGCAATTTCCTTGGGGTGTCTACTTTCCAAAATGGGGTCATTTGGGGGGGTTTTGTACTGCCCTGCCATTTTAGCACCTCATGAAATTACATAGGCAGTCATAAAATAAAAGCTGTGTAAATTCCAGAAAATGTACCCTAGTTTGTAGACGCTATAACTTTTGCGCAAACCAATAAATATACGCTTATTGACATTTTTTTTTACCAAAGACATGTGGCCGAATACATTTTGGCCTAAATGTATGACTAAAATTGAGTTTATTGGATTTTTTTTATAACAAAAAGTAGAAAATATCATTTTTTTTCAAAATTTTCGGTCTTTTTCCGTTTATAGCGCAAAAAATAAAAACGGCAGAGGTGATGAAATACCATCAAAAGAAAGCTCTATTTGTGGGAAGAAAAGGACGCAAATTTCGTTTGGGTACAGCATTGCATGACCGCGCAATTAGCAGTTAAAGCGACGCAGTGCCGAATTGTAAAAAGTGCTCTGGTCAGGAAGGGGGTAAAACCTTCCAGGGCTGAAGTGGTTAAAGTAAGTTTTTAACAAAAATGCAGATTTTAACATATGTGTGAAAAATAAAAAAAATGCTCAGGTAGAAAAGTGGTTAAAAAAAGATATGTTATTGTTATTTTACTGGTTGAAAATTTGGATAACATAAATATAGTTTATGATTATTTTATTTCCATTTGACACTATTTCAAGTTTGTTACTTGGAACGTGAGAGAACCAAGTGTAGAAATCCTGAGCTGTGACCAAGGCGGTTTAATTGTGTTCTTTTAATTTGTACCAATAAATCGTTTTCATAAGGATTTGGAGTGCCGGCTTCTTTTACTGGCTTTTAGAAATCCCTAGTGTTTCCAGGGCTGAAGGTGTCCGCTAATCCTCAATTAATTAACTGAGCTTGAATATGGTCAGATGATCATTTCTTTCTTAAAAGTCCAGTCGACCCAAAAATGATATTTTACCATTAGGTGGAACATGATGCATTGAATAAAGGTCAATAATTTTAAAGCCTCATCCACATGTCCTATAAAGTATGGACAGGGAATTCCTTTGGTGGGAATAAGCAGATTAATGCAACTGGAATCACAGGTCATTGTGGGCAGTTGCATCAGGAAAACCTGTACAAAGCAATGACAGGATGACAGGATGACAGGCACCACATTCATTCTTGACTATATAATGTACATGTATCCTCACATCCAGCAGTTACCTGTGGCTAGGCAGAGATTACTGTCCCTTGATGCAGAAAGATTGCTATACTACTGTCGGGTTTCTTATAATGGTCAGCTTTTGAAAAAAAAGGTATAAGTACCACAGTGCTGACAGCCTGAATAAATACAATAAAGTGCAACTGTAGTGCATACAAAATTAAGTGCAAAATTAATAATATATATATATATATATATATATATATATATATATATATATATATATATATATATATATATATATATATATATATATATATCAAGCATGTAGCCAGTGAAAGCTTAAAAACATGTGCAAATATGTATAAATCAATATTAACTATGTGACCAGTGAAAGTCCAAAAAAGATGTGCACATAAACATATAGCAGTTCTCAGTTGATAAGTTCTTTTTTTCCCAAGTTCCTTTAAAAAATGCTGCTGTGCTAAAAAAACATATGATGCTGTAAACAGGTGCATACGTGATCCACACCCCCCCTCCTTATGGTTAAACATACCAGATCCAATGGACCCCCAAGCAATACTGTGTTGCCAGTCAGGTAGGCTTAGTATGGTGAGTGGGGTGATGAAAATGCCAACTCCTGGGTACGATCCTTCCTGGGGTATATTCAGGCACAAACATATGGAGAAAGAGCCCGCATAGTAAAGTATGTCTTGTTTAATTCATTAAAATCAATCTTTACAAAGTTCCAATCATAAAATCAATCTTTACAAGCTTCCAAGATGGAGAGCATATGGATGAACATCAATTACCAGTCCATTAATCAATAGGTTCTCTCACAACCTAACTGCAATTGAATGGGCATCGGATGTGATGTCACCGCGCTGCCGCAAGCTGCATCTATGGTCAGCTTTTGTTTACTTTGTCTAAACATTTCTTCATAGTAAAAAAAAAAATTATGTAACTGTTTGAAAGTGTTATGTTGAGTTTGGCTTGAATTCTCCCCTCTACAAACCTTTAAAGTGTTTGTTACCCCCCCAAAAAAACGGATCATGTTCCCTTAAAGCATGAATAACAGCATAATGCTTGTGCTGTGAATAATGCTTGTGCTGGCCCCTTCTATCACCTAAAAAACCTGACTGATCCTGCCTGGTTATGCCCTCCCCCCTCTAAACTGACCACAGTTTATCATGGCTGCTGAGCCCTGACACTGTGGTCAGTTAACGTGTCTCCCTCATCCACAGCCCTGCTCTGTCATTCTCTGTCTTCCTCTCCCTCACCCTCCCTGCCTGTCTGCTCGGTGTCAGTGCCCCCCCTACCCTCCTGCTGATTTTATAACTCCAATAAATACATCTCATCCCCTCTGTAATATAACTTTATGTGCCCCTTTCTATAAACTAGTGCCCCAAACTGAACAGTATATTGAAGATGTATTACAGTGGTTGTTAAGCCAACACAATAAAAACATTCCACCCCCACTGTAACATAATGTTATGTGCCCCTTTGTCT
This sequence comes from Aquarana catesbeiana, assembly GCF_042186555.1. Lineage (NCBI taxonomy): Eukaryota > Metazoa > Chordata > Amphibia > Anura > Ranidae > Aquarana > Aquarana catesbeiana. The sequence continues at coordinate 160,206,669 of NC_133326.1, read as the reverse complement.
GTGTTATATAAAAAAGCTGCCGAGAGAGAGTCTACCGGTGCTCACGTGACTTATTGGCTCTCTCTCCTCCCCTCCTCCCCAGCTGACGTCAGCGGGAGTGCTTGGCCTCGCCTGCTATAGCTGTCAGCCAGGCAGATGAGAGAGCCAAGTAGTCACATGAGCACTGGGAGACTGTCAGGAACCATGAATCAGAGTATTGGTAACTGTAAGCGCAAACACACAAGTCCATATATAACAGGAGATATAAAGGGCTGAGCAACTTAGTCCATAGGGGACAGGCTGGAAGTTCAAGGGTTAAGTGGTAACCGGTAATGTAATGGTTAAACTAGGCTGGTAGGCTAGGTGGCTGCTGTCCTCAGAGAGCTGGCTCTGTGATGGATGAGAGAGGGGTAGAGAAGGAAGCGCAACCTGAGTGTAGTATTAACAAATGATGTTTAATGACACCAGGTAAAAACACACTTACAGGATAAAAACATATATAAGGCTCATCTGTATAGGTATGTGGTCCTCGGTGTTCCCTCTGATCCTGTGGCGGTGATGATGTTTAATGACACCAGGTAACAACACACTTACAGGATAAAAACATATAAAAGGCTCATCTGTATAGGTATGTGGTCCTTGGTGTTCCCTCTGATCCTGTGGTGGTGACGCTGCAGGGATGCTGGGCTGCAGAAGGTGGATTACCAGCCAGGAGCTCCTTCTGTGGCCATCAGGAAGAGACTAGGGGCTGGCGTGGAGCGCACGTGGAGCGTGTGTGACGTCACAGGTCATCCGTCCGCTTCCGGGTTTGGTATCCAGGGGAGGGATCATCTAGGGAGGAGGGCTTACAGGGAGGTTGAGAGAAGGCTATGCACTCGGAGCCACTGCTCCTTCAATAGGCCTATTGAGCAGTAATAAGCAAAGAGAACTGATCTGAATGTATTCTTTCTTGGGAACAGGGTTTGACGGGGGGATATGATCATCTTGTATAAAAATATAAATGTTCTGTATAGTAAACATGGCGCAAACTTGTTAACTTTAAGATCATTAGACAAGGGGACACTCTATGTCTGGAGGAAAAGAGGTTTAATGCTACAAGCTGAGAAAACAAGAAATAGGCTTCAACAGGGAAAAAAAGCTGAATGTGTTTGTATATGCAATTAATACAAATGATTATTGTAACGCATAAGTAATAAAACTGTAGACTACTGATTTAGAGAATATTTAATTTCTTTAACCACTTCCTGCCCTAAGGACATACCCGTACATCCTAGGGTTTCAATGGTTACACTGGGACATGGCTGCAGCTGCAGTGACAAACCCCAGTATCTTTTTTTTCATCTTGCAATTCACAATCATGTAAAAGGAATCTGAGTACAGCCTCTGGATTACTTTTACATTTGGTGGAAGGTGGTTTCTGCCCCTGCTGCCCTCCACCACCTTGCCGGGGTCTCCCATTCCACTGGGGAGCTCGGGACTGAAACCGGCAGTTTCTATGGCTGACCATAGAGATGAAGGAGGAATAGAAGTTCCCTGATCATCTCTATGGTCTATGAAACCAGAAATGATGAGCACTTTATCACTTTCAGTTTGGGTTGTAAAAGTCATTAGCGGATGGGGGCGTGGCTAGCCGGCGCCGAAGATGGCCGCTTGAACTAACAGCTCTTCAGTGAGGGAGAACAATGGAACGTTCCTAGCCTGTCAGACACAGCGGATCGGAGCCATCTCTACCCCAGTACTCCAAAACAAACCGACCTACGATGTCCTGTAAACGCATGGGGGATCATCAGCCCAAAAAGCTCACTACCTTCCTGTTTCCACCGGAGTCTCAGGTCAGTGATCCACAAGATGGCGGCAGCCTCATCGCACCGTGGGAGGCTTACACAGATCTCCCAGATGAACATCAGGGTGAAATGGACGTGTTAGCACTACCCCTATCCCCCACACAAGACACAGAGTCAGATCTCCTTACTAACAGCCCAGCCAAATCCAGGATATGGATGGATGCACCGCTCTCAAAGCAGCCCCAGGCAGCCTCTATAACACAGGCCTTCAATACGCTTCAATCTAAGCAGGCCTTGCACAGCTCCATTGCCTCTTTCCCCACCTCAGGGCAACCAGTTATGGATACTACCCTGAAAGATATGCTTATGTCCCTGAAAACATCTTTGATGACAGATCTCTCCTCTCTGTTTCATAAAATCAATACAGATATGAGTGCGATAGATCAAAGGGTTACTACCATAGAAAAGGGCATGACAGAATGCACAACCACAGTAAATGATCTGATTGACACTTATGAGGAGGTGAAGGATGAGCAAGAATGGGTCCGGGCCAAGCTGGCCGATTTGGAGGACCGCTCCAGACGCAATAACGTGAAACTGAGGGGGGTCCCTGAGAATGTACTGCCAGCAGACCTGCCAAAGTACGCCAGAGATCTTTTACATACCATTCTACCAGATGCTTCACCCAGAGATATTATCATTTACAGGATACATAGAATAGTGAAGCCCTCTCACTTGGCGGCAACAGTACCATGGGATGTACTCATGCGGGTACACTTCTTTCACATGAAAGAGAAACTGATGTATGAGGCTAGGAATAAATCTCCACTACCCTGCCCGTATGATGGAATTCAGATATTCCCAGACCTCTCCAAGTACACGTTTCAACTCAGGAGAAATCTGAACCCTATTACAAAAGGACTCCACAATCACAAAATCGTGTACAAGTGGAGATATCCTGCGACACTCCTCATATCGAAAAATGGCACCACCCACATTGTCAGTAACCTGCAGAAGGGAATGCAGCTACTACATGAATGCGGCATAATCCTAGAACCCCCGGCTAATACTACACCGCCTCTACCACAACGCAAAACGCCACAACCTCGCTGTCACCAAGGAACCAAAGGATATCAGTCCCGGATTACTACCTGACCATGACAGGCCGACATCAACAATGATAACTCTCCCTCACTGCTCAATGTTCACTGTTGAACACTTAGTTCTTGCTAATTACTAACTGTTTCCCCCTCTACAACTCTCTACAACTCGACTGCTGCCACATTACTGGTAAGTGTTTACCATCTACTCTCCCACTTCACAAACCACTGTTACCCAGACATGCCGCTTATCATTTTATCACTGAATGCAAAGGGACTCAATTATCCAGCTAAAAGGCATTCTCTATGGCTCATTGCGGAAAAACTCCAAAGTGACATTATCTGTGTCCAATAGACTAATTTACTGTCCCAATCAACATCCCTCTGCTCCAATAGAAAATACCCCACTATCTATCATTCTACTTTCACGTTAAAGAAAAGATGAGTCCTCATTGCTATTAAACACAATATAGCCTTCCGACTAACACAGGAGATTTCTGACCCTCAGGGTAGATTCTTAATTTTACTCTGTACCATCAACAATGTCAAATATACCCTGTTAAATATATATGCTCCTAACACCCGACAGATGTCCTTTATAAGGAAGACCGTGCATAGAGCACAAGAAGCTAAACAAGGCCACCTACTTATATGTGGTGACTTTAACCTGGTAGTCGATATATATATATATATATATAATATATAATATATATATATAGTATATATATATATATATATAGTATATATATAGTATATATATATATATTATATATATATATATACACATATATAGTATATAGTATATATATATATATAATACACATTATATATATATATATATATATATATATATATACACATATATATATATATATATATATATACATATACATATATATATATATATATAATATAATATACATATATATATATATATTATACATATACATATATATATATATATATATATATATATATATATTATATATATATATAAATATATAATATAATATATTATATATATATATATACTACTTCTGCAGCAAAACGGAGAGAGATTCCCCCCTGAAGCAATTCCTCACATCACAGGACTTATTTGATGTCTGGAGATGCCATCACGGGTCGGAAAAGGATTACACATACTTCTCTTCACACCATAAATCCTACTGGAGAATAGACATGTTTATTATGGATAAATGGCTCTTACAAAAAATCAGTGCTTCTTTAGTCCACACCATGTCGTGATCTGACCACGCTCCCATAACGATCTCTATTTCTGACAATGCCCACCAGAGGAATACATTTCTCTGGCGTGCTAACAATTATGTATTGCAACACCCAACTTACTCTCAGGAAATTACAGAGCATCTAAAAGAATACTTTGAACTTAACAGTGGATCGGTGGGGGGTCCCGCCATAGTGTGGAATGCACATAAGGCTGTCGTTAGAGGTATCATAATGAAGCTAAGTCATCTCTGTAAAAAAAGAGGACGCAGTGTGTTGACGATCTGACCTCTCAAATTGCCCAGATTGACACCCAACAAAAAACTGACCCAAATCCACAACGACTGGCCCAACTGTTGTCACTACGACAGGGGTTGAGAACACCACTCCTCAACTCCTTTGAACAAGTACAAAGGAAAATTAGAGCTACGTACTATTCTACCTCCAATACGGCAGGGAAATTATTGGCACAGCGTTTGAAAGGGAGAAGGACCAAAACTAAGATACCTCACATGACCCATCCGCATACTAAGCAGATGTTGACTAATCCACAAGACATAGCCAATGCGTTTAGCGACTATTATAGTGATCTATACAATATCAGCAGAGACTCTTCCACACCACATCCCTCCCATGATGATATTGACGCATTTTTACAACAAATTACACTCCCCAAATTGTTGGACGCGCAACTAGACGTTCTGAATGAACCCTTCACTGATCAGGAAATTCTAGAAACCATAAAATCACTTCCTCCTGGGAAAGCCCCTGGACCAGATGGCCTAACAGGGGAATATTACCAGAAATACTCCAGTCAACTACTCCCGTACCTAACTCAATTTTGCAACAATGCTGCCTCCTCTTCTAATCTCCTTAGAGAAACGTTGAACGCTATTATTGTAACACTCTCAAAACCAGGGAAGGAACCAACCTCCCCCCAAAACTTCCGTCCCATATTACTTTTAAACTTGGATGTGAAAATTTATGCTAAAACCATTGCTAGGCGCCTTCTAGAAATAATGCCAGAACTCATACATTTGGATCAGTCAGGTTTCACCAAAGGCAGACAGGCCCCCGATGCTACAAGACGTATGATTAACTTAATACATCATGCTGGGTCCGGCAGAACGCCTTCTCTGCTGCTTTCTTTGGACACAGAGAAGGCGTTCGACAGGGTTCACTGGTCATATCTCCAAAAAGTACTCACCAAGTTTGGATTCAAAGACCATATCTATAGGGCCATTCTGGCACTTTACACCAATCCATCTGCACAAGTCTACTCCGCAGACATGTTGTCCCAATCGTTCAATATAACCAATGGCACATGCCAGGGATGCCCCCTGTCACCATTGATATTCAACTTACTAATGGAACCCCTGGCAGAACACATACGTTCGAACCCCTTAATCTCAGGGCTGACAATAGGAACAACTTCACATAAAATAAGTCTTTTCGCGGATGATGTCATCCTGATACTGTCCAACCCAACAAACTCTTTAGCAGAAGCACACAAACTACTAGAATGGTTCTGAAAGGTCTCCTATTATAAACTTAATGCATCCAAATCCCATATTCTAGATCTCAAACTTGACACCACAACAAAATTTTTGCTACAGACGCAATATCTGTTCTCCTGGCCGGACAGAAGCATCCCCTACCTAGGGATCCACCTTACTAGAACTGTCAAATACCTTTTCTCAGATAACTACAAATGTCTCCTCGCCAAACTACACCTAGATACCCAATCCATAACTAAACAGGAGTTATCATGGTCTGGGAGACTTGCAGCTTTTAAAATGCTCCATTTTCCACAAATCCTCTACCTATTCAGAACCCTCCCTATTTCCATTCCTAAATACATCTTTAAATTTCTCCAAACCTTATTCAATAAATGCATATGGAAAGGGTCTAAACCAAGGTGTGCACACTCTAAGCTTATGAAACACAAATTAGCGGGTGGCTCAGGAACAATAGAGTTTGAGGACTATTACACTGTTTCATTATTAGATCAACTTACTAAAGGGTTCCGCCCAGATCCTTCTAAATTATGGAGTAAATGGAAACTCTGTCGTTGGTACGTCCAAATCTGAAAGAATGGTTGATGAGCATTCCCTTGGGAAATAAAATTCCTTCAGCGCTACCTACCACCATGATAGCTTCAGTTAAAGCTTGGATCATCTTGATCCATGACAACACCAAACACTCCACCAACCCAGGGATACCAATCCCTATACAATCTTTCCAGCATCTCTCACCAGATCTACCTCTGCTCAGATGGCCCAAATTTGGAATAGTGCACATTCATAATCTTCTCAGAGAATCCCACATAAAATCCTTTCAACTCCTCCAAAGTGAATTTAAACTCCCTCCTACCGAGTTCTTTACTTACATAAGAGTCAAACATTGCCTGAAACAGATACACTTACCTCTATACACGGTCCATCCAAAGGCCTGGGAACACCTAAACAACACCTTTCACAAACCTAAAGGAATATCCCTCTTTTATAACATACTTCAGCAGAAGCTCCAATTCGTCAAGTCGTCTACACACACTCATTGGGAGCACGACTTGGGGAACACATACACGAACCACCAATGGCAACAAGCACTACGATCTATTTACAAAGCCACTAAATGCTCTAAACTCTGGGAAATAACCCAAAAACTGTCTCTGAGATGGTATCTAACCCCATCAAAACTGGCATCGTTCACCTCAATCACTAATGACAAATGTTGGCGATGTAATTCGGCCAAAGGGATATTTTCCACATAATGTGGGCATGCAATTCTCTCCAAACATATTGGAAAACTACCTTTCGTATTCTATCGGACATAGCCAACCACCACATACCCCCTACGCCTGACTTAGCGATTTTAAACCTAAACATAGACCAGCTACCCCACCCCACCAGACATGTGGTGACACATATTTTATTGGTCGCTAGACTGAGCATAACTAGGCTATGGAAAACAACAAAGGCCCCAACCATAGAGCAAACCTTAGACTTGGTAAACACACACTATGGTTACGAAATGACAATGACTTCTAGTGGTGATTACCTGCATAAGCACAAGATCCAGTGGTCTCCATGGGAGAGCTGGGCAAGAGCTGAAAAATTTCTTTAACAGAGCTGTACCTTAGTTGATCCAGACATGATACGGTAACAAGTTAGAATTCAATTGAATTCAATTGTATACTCATTGTTGGAATACAGGTTATATATATACAATATAACCATAACATTGTCCCCAGGCAACAAAAGAGATCCCATTTGGGGTTCCTGGGGACAATAACAACATTTATATATAACATAACATTTATATATATATATATACAAACCTTTATTTACTGATTGAGTCTTGCTATAAAATTTTCCTGTTAGTAGTTTTACTTATATATTTCTGTTCATTAATACTATGTGATTTCCAATGAAAATGTACAATGTGCACATTGTATTTATCTGTACTTGATTTAAAACAATAAAAATCTATTGAAGGAAAAAAAAAGTCATTAGTGGCTTGTAACAGCATCTTATCAAGCTAATCTTGGCTTGATAAGATTCTTTTGAGGGCAGAGGAGAGATCCAGGATTTAATACAGAATGCTTTATTAATATACCCCAGATCTCCCCACAAAGAGGATCTGTCATGGCCTAGGCTCTTAAAAGGGATGGTGTTGGGGGCGTGATCGGAAGCCGACCTGTATGGACGTGTGAGCCGTTCTCTCAGCCCACAGCTACAAGGCCTAATTTGGGGACTTAACTTCACCTGCACATGGGTGGTTCAAGGAGAACCCGATCCACTAAAGCCCGGGGATCATCCCAGAATCCGTCCGGCACATCGGTGACCCTCATGGGTTATTTTACACCCCTCCCATGCCGGCCGGCGGGATGGACAAAATGGCGCCGGCGGCCTCCTCCACCTTCTCCACGAGGACTCAGTCACCGGGACGCCAGGCTCTAACCCATTCATAGAGTTCCCCTCCACTGGACTGGATTTCACCCGGTCCGCAGACCGCATCGAAGGGCACAGTGAGTCTCTCCCCCCATTCAGCCGCCCAGGAGGCGCTGTTCCAGGGAACACAGGCCGCTCCACTAGGCCTCACTGGAGCCTCCTGCACACAGTGCACAGACGCCTTTCCACAGTTGCTGCGGACGGCCTCGGATGCAGGCATGTCGGCAGCGGCCCCCAGCTCCCCCACCTCCTCTGAGGATTTGGAGGACTTTCCCCCCTGCCAGCTCCTCTGTACTCGCAGGACACCGGGCTCCCTTCAGCAGATCTCCAGAGGCAACACATGCCACAGCAGGCCTACTACCAGGCCCCAGCTCCCCCTAAGGAACAAAGGCAATCTCGCTCCAGGGGCTCTGATTTAGTAAGGAGGGATCGGGACAGTACTGCTACATATGCCCAAGCTGCTAGCCCCTTGCTCTCTATGGTCATGGGGGACACGCTGAGACGACCTCCTTTGCAACCACAGCCCTCAGTGGAGAATAGCACATGGGGCCTACAGCCATGGTCAGCAGCCCAGGCTCAAACCGAGACTCTTTTGCCACATCAGCAAACTCCTGCTTTTCAATATGCCCCTCGCCAGAAGACGCCAGACCCCATAATCAACCGCCTCCCTCATGGCAAGATTATCTTCAAGCCATCTCGACCAAGGAGGATTTTAGGCAATTAATTGAAGATGTTAAATCTACTTGCCGAACTGAAATCCAAGTATTACAAGCTAATTTTAAACACCTGGCTGACAGGGTGGAAATGCGGAGGAAGAAATCCAGGAAACCAAACTAGCAGTGCATCGTACCCAATTGCAAGGTGCAGATCATCGTATGTTGTTGAGGGATATGCAACGCCTTGTAGAAGACTTAGATAATAGGGGGCGAGGGAACAACATCCGAATCAGTGGTTTACCTGAATCGGAAGGTCCAGAGGACTTACACACCATTCTGCAAACCCTATTTAATTACCTCCTGGGAGATCCCCCAAATAAACCCATAGAAATGGACAGGGCTCATTGTGCTTTGCGTCCTAAGGGACCGGTCTCTAAACCACGAGATGTCATTTGCAAAGTCAACTCATACCTGCTAAAGGAGGACATCATGCGAAAAGCTCGATCCATTCGGAAGGTGGTTTTTGCCAATACACAAATCCAATTTTATCCAGATCTTCATGGATTACATTGCAGAAATGTAGGCTCCTGCAACCCCTTCTTCTTTTGCTGCAAGAAAAAGATATTATCTACCGATGGGGTTTCCCTTTCAGCCTAACAGCACAGAGAGATGGACAGTCAGCTGTTCTACGTTACCCCGAAGATTTGGAGGCCTTTTGTGATACCTTGGGGCTCCCCGTCCCCCGGCTCCAGGACTGGGACTTGCTCACCACCCCACCCTCTCCTCCCTCAGTCTGGCAGAGGGTCCCTCCGACCAAGCGTTCTCAGGGTCAAGGCTCCCCCCATAAGACTGCCAAGTCTAAAAAGGACTATAGAGAACAAGTTCTCAGTACTTGACTCTCTCAGCCAAAAAAGCACATCCCTTAGGCTGATCTCCTTGGCCCACCCCTTAACATATGTTCTTGCTCCCCTAGGACCCCCACTGTTATTTTTCTCAGCAAAACGTAATGGGCACTTCTGATTGAAGATCTGAGAGTGGTTGTTTTTCCGCTCACTGGACCCCCCGGTGGTTTACTGCCTAGAGTTCCCTAGGTTTTAAAGTTTTATTATTGTCTCTAGAGTATTCTCCCTTTACTTCCTTACGTCTTCCCGGCCTGTTGTTTTCACTTCTGGCCGGTTGGACCTACTGGAACTTAGTTAATCCTGCGTTTTGCAGGACATGCAGAATTTGTATGCAATGTCTAATATGATTATTGCGCACATTATTGACTTGTCTTTCTCTACTCTTCCTGCCTCTACTTTCCCCTTCCTTACCCTTCCCCTGGCTCGGCTCCTTAACCCGACAATCATCCACATGGCCTATCAGCTCTCGGCATCCTCCTCACTTTGGCACCATGGCACTCCAGCGACTGGATCAGCTAAGTATCTTTTTTTTTCCATATACCCATCACTATGGCTAAGGTAATGTCATTAAACGTCCACGGGTTGAACTCCAACAGGAAGAGACGTCTGGCGCTCACTGAGTTTAGGCATTCTGGGGCAGACATTATTATGATTCAGGAGACTCACTTTAACAAAGGGGACTCCTTCGCGTTCGCCTCCAGACGTTACCCTCAAATCTATCAGGCATTTAACCCCCGTAAACACGCGGGAGTGGCTATCCTTTTCAAGCGTGGTTCACCCTTTCAATGTCTCGAGTCCTATATTGACCCTAGGGGACACTACATTATATTACGCGGCAAATGGCAGACTCAAATGGTCACCCTATGCACCATCCATGCCCCAAATTCCCATCAAATTAACTTTCTCACCAAGGTATTTGCATGCCTGTTTCAAACGCCCAACGAATTCCTGATAGTTGGAGGGGACTTTAATTTGTCCCATTCATCGGTGTACGACCGCCACTTGGTAAACCCCCGAAACTCACAGACCAGGGCCTCTAGAGAATCAAAACTTTTTCGACAGATCACTAGAAAGTACGCTCTGTTCAACTCTTGGTGGGCTCTCCATCCCGGGGAAAGACAGTACACGTTCTATTCTACACCCCATCATATGCACTCACGTATTGATTATCTTTTTGTCAACAACGCCACTTTACGGGTTATCGACGATGCACGGATCCATCCGATCTCCTGGTCGGATCATGCCCCCATTTCCATGACATTAAAATTGGGTACCCCTAATTGTAGGCCCTGCCATTGGCAACTTAACACCTTTCTCCTACAACATCCTCCGTCTAAGATGGAGCTAGACACAACATTGCAGTATTATTTCCTTGAGAATGCAACCCCTGAGGTTTCCCCCTCCATTCTCTGGGAGGCCCATAAGGCAGTCCTTAGAGGCCGGTGCATAGCACTTGCCTCGACCATGAAGAAAGATGCGATGGCCACTAAGCTGCGGGTCGAGAGGGAACTGAGGGCCTTGGAGCAGAATTTACAAGTCTCCCCATCGGTACCCCTCCATAAAAAAATTGTCTGCCTACGCATGACTCTCAAAGACCTGGCTATTGGCCTGGTGGAAAAAGCTTTACGGAGACTGAAACAGCTCTATTATGATAAGGGTAACAGGGCCCACTCCCTCTTGGCCCGCAAGCTGGCTGAACGTTCAAATGTATCTACACCTAATCAAATTAAAAACAAAGAGGGCTGCCTGATCTCCCATCCCCATGATATAGCCCAAACCTTTGCAGAATTTTATACCACACTATATAGTAACCCCAAGATTCCTCATGGCACTCCTTCCTCGGAACTAACTGGCCGGCTGACTCAATACCTGGAACGTAGCGGGATCCTCCGGCTTCAGGCCTCAGACCTTTTTTCTCTCAGTGCAAATATATCCGAGAAGGAAATTGCTCTTACCATTAAGTCCTTGCCCACCCGTAAATCCCCAGGCCCTGACGGACTTCCCTATGAATACTACAAATCCTTTCTCCCTATTCTCTTGTGTAAACTTTTTAATGCTTTCCTCCAACAAACACCTATACCCTCTGATATGCAGAAGTCCTTTCTTACATTGATTCCAAAACCCGACAAAGATCCCGCCCTTTGTGCTAGTTATAGGCCAATTGCACTTCTAAATTCCGACCTTAAATTTTTTACAAAGCTTCTATCTGTCCACCTGAATGCGATATTGCCATCCCTGATCCATAAAGAACAGGTGGGCTTTGTCCCTCTCCGCCAAGCGGGGGATAACACGAGACGGGTCTTCGATTTGATAGATGTGGCGAATAGGGAAGGCCAGGCATCCCTGGTCTTGGGACTGGACGCAGAAAAGGCGTTTGATCGCCTTGGCTGGCCTTTCCTGTTCGCCACGTTAAGATATATGGGCATTCGAGGATCCTTTTTGCAGGCAATTCAACATTTATACACTATCCCCATGTCCCAGGTCAAGAACCTTTTGCTCTGTCCCCCACTTTCTCGATAGAGATTGGAACCTGTCGGGGATGCCCACTCTCTCCTTTATTGTTTGGACTGTGGTGGCGTCCATCCATGGAAACCCAAATATTCGGGGTGTTTCGGTTCGGGGAAGGGAGTTTAAATTAGCATTGTTTACGGATGATGTCATTCTTACCCTCACTCAACCTAGGATATCACTACCCAACTTACATGCCAAACTGAATACCTACAAATCCCTCTCATACAAAATTAATGCAACCAAATCAGAAGCACTCCCAATTAATTTCTTGGTTGCAGAAATACAACATCTCCAGCATTGTTTTCCCTATCACTGGAGGACCTCAGCCCTGAAATACTTAGGGGTCCAAATTACGAAATCCTACACATCTCTATTTCAAGCAAATTTCCCTCCCCTCTTCCGTAAAATAAGGGATCTCTTACAAAAATGGAAAACCCACCATATTTCCCTTCTGGGCAGGGTGGCGTCTGTAAAGATGACCATTCTCCCCAAGCTTTTGTACCTGTTCCAGACATTGCCCATTCCAGTCCCCTATGGACAATTGCGGAAACTTCGGGGGGAGCTGGTGTGCTTTGTTTGGAACTACAAGAGACACAGGATACCCCGCTCAGTGCTAGTGGCATCTCGAACGGATGGGGAGTTGGCATTTCCTGACCAGGTGAAGTACTACCAAGCGTCTCAACTGAGGACCATTCGTTCCTGGTTTCCTTAAAGGGCGTATAATAAATGGATGGAAATTGAGAAGATTTGGCTAGCCTCCATACACCCAAATAGCCTGCTCTGGAGCGCGAAAGTGAGGGTGGACCCAGAGAGACTCCTGGGATCAATGACCCTACTTAGATGGCATCTCTGGCGTAGACTTTCTCAGGCCCATGGGCTCCGTTCAGAGAGGTCACTCCTCACATCCTTTCTTTATAACCCCGACCTGCCTGCTGGCCTTAAGTGCCAGATGTCTCTCCCTTGGGTGACACGGAACCTTTTTCATTTGGGCCACCTGGTGGACCCCAGGTCATGTAGAATTCTATCGTTTACCCAATTACAGACAAAATATGACTTGCCTCGCCAGGTGTTTTATGGGTCAGATACATCACTACACCCAGACTATTGCCCCGGATCTCCAATTTTCGGCGCCATCCCTCTTCAAGAGCATAATATTAGAAGGAACAGCACGCCAAGGCCTGATATCTGATATCTACCGGCTGCTTAAATCCCACTCAATTACCACCCAAGGTAAGCATGCATATATGCTTCCCTGGGAAAAAGTTCTGGGGGAAGTAATCCCAGAAGCGACATAGAGGGTGATCTGGTCTCAGGCAGCAAAAAGCTCCTACTGTACCCTTTATAAGGAAAACGCATACAAAATTCTCTATTTTTGGTACCTGACACTGGACGTGCTTCATGCTATATATCCCTCCTGCTTGGATAGGTGCTGGTACTGTAGGGGAGACTGGGGCACCCTCTACAACATATATTGGAGCTGCCCTAAGATTGTCCCTTTTTGGACAGGGACACAGCTCCTGCTATCCCGCCTTTTGGGAGTGCAAGTCCCTCTGACTCCAAAACTTTTTTTATTAGGGGTGTCTCCCCTGAGAATTCCCAAATCCTCTAAAAAATTGCTAAGACATATTTTAACAGCTGCTCGATGCCTGGTTGCCCTCCACTGGAAACGGCACTCCCCTCCCTCCCAGGAAGATCTGTACGCTAGAATAAAAGATGTAGAACTTATAGAAAAGATGACAGCTAGACTACAAGATAGGCTGGAAATGCACAATAGGATTTGGGAGGAGTAGCACTGCCATGAGGATCCGCCTTGAGCCGAGGGTCGAGCTCAACCTACCCTCCCTTCCTACCTTTCCCTTATTCTTACCCCTCTCTGTACTTTCTAACCTGTTTTTATTCTTTCTTCTTACCCTTGTTTTCTTGTTTTTCTCTGACTATGTAATAGCTTGTAACAGATGTAGTTTGAGAATTGATGTATTAATTAGTAGGCCAGATATGACTATGCATTACTCACAGTGCTATATATGGATATAATGTATGCATAGGCTGACCTGTTGCTCTTATGTTGACTTTTGTACATTACAGTGCACAGGATATGTTCATTTGCTGTTTGATAAACTTAATAAAATAAAATGTTATTTAAAAAAAAAAAGGATGGTGTTCATCAATTGTGATAGCAATAAAGTTGATTAAAAAAAATGTAAAGAGAAAGTGTAAAAAAATATATAAATAAATAAAGTTAATATTAATAAGAAAATCTCCCCTGTCCCCCTGTGCTCATGTGCAAAGGGGAACGCATATGTTGATCCCGCACACATACAGTGGGGACGGAAAGTATTCAGACCCCCTTAAATTTTTCACTCTTTGTTATATTGCAGCCATTTGCTAAAATCATTTAAGTTCTTTTTTTCCTCATTAATGTACACACAGCACCCCATATTGACAGAAATACACAGAATTGTTGACATTTTGGCAGATTTATTAAAAAAGAAAAACTGAGATATCACATGGTCCTAAGTATTCAGACCCTTTGCTGTGACATATGTAACTCAGGTGCTGTCCATTTCTTCTGATCATCCTTGAGATGGTTCTATACCTTCATTTGAGCTGTGTTTGATTATACTGATTGGACTTGATTAGGAAAGCCACACACCTGTCTATATAAACCTTACAGCTCACAGTGCATGTCAGAGCAAATGAGAATCATGAGGTCAAAGGAACTGCCTGAAGAGCTCAGAGACAGAATTGTGGCAAGGAACAGATCTGGCCAAGGTTACAAAAAAAATTCTGCTGCACTTAAGGATCCTAAGAGCACAGTGGCCTCCATAATCCTTAAATGGAAGACATTTGGGATGACCAGAACCCTTCCTAGAGCTGGCCGTCCGGCCAAACTGAGCTATCGAGGGAGAAGAGCCTTGGTGAGAGAGGTAAAGAAGAACCCAAAGATCACTGTGGGTGAACTCCAGAGATGCAGTCGGGAGATGGGAGAAAGTTGTAGAAAGTCAACCATCACTGCAGCCCTCCACCAGTCGGGGCTTTAAGGCAGAGTGGCCCGATGGAAGCCTCTCCTCAGTGCAAGACACATGAAAGCCCGCATGAAGTTTGCTAAAAAAACACCTGAAGGACTCCAAGATGGTGAGAAATAAGATTCTCTGGTCTGATGAGACCAAAATAGAACTTTGTGGCCTTAATTCTAAGCGGTATGTGTGGAGAAAACCAGGCACAGCTCATCACCTGTCCAATACAGTCCCAACAGTGAAGGATGGTGGTGGCAGCATCATGCTGTGGGGGTGTTTTTCAGCTGCAGGGACAGGACGACTGCTTGCAATCGAGGGAAAGATGAATGCGGCCAAGTACAGGGATATCCTGGACGAAAACCTTCTCCAGAGTGCTCAGGACCTCATACTGGGCCAAAGGTTTACCTTCCAACAAGACAATGACCTTAAGAACACAGCTAAAATAACGAAGGAGTGGCTTAATACCACCTCAAGGGTCCCCAGGCATACAGCTCACAAAGAGCACCATTCCCCCAAATGCCAGGGCCCACGATCGATCAGCAAGAGGCTAGCATTCAGTCCTCTCCAAAAAAGTCTCTCTCCCGGCTAGGTCTGTCACAAACTCCGTGACTGTTCTTGAATGGCCCAGCCAGAGCCCTGACTTAAACCCAATTGAGCATCTCTGGAGAGACTTAAAAATGTCTGTCCACCAACGTTTACCATCGAACCTGACAGAACTGGAGAGGATCTGCAAGGAGGAATAGCAGAGGATCCCCAAATGCAGGTGTGAAAAACTTGTTGCATCTTTCCAAAAAAGACTCATGACTGTATTAGATCAAAAGGGTGCTTCTACTAAATACTGAGCAAAGGGTCTTAATAAGCGATTATTGATCGGTTTGTGCAAAAGTTATAGCATTTACAAAATAGGGGATAGTTTTATGCATTTTTATTAATATTTTTTTTTTAAATGGCGGCTACCAGCGATTTTTATTGTGACTGCGACATTATGGCGGACACATCAGATTTTTGGGCCCATTGTCATTCATACAGCAATCAGTGCTATACAAATGCACTGATTCCTGTGTAAATGACACTGGCAGTGAAGGGGTTAACCACTAGGTGGCAGTGTAGGGGTTAAGTGTGTCCTAGGGGCATGTTTCTAACTGTAGGGGGGATGGGCTGTGTGTGACATGATGGGCTGTGTGTGACATGTCATTGATCTCTGCTCTGATAACAGGGAGCAGAGAACAGTGACACTGTCACTAGGCAGAACGGAGAGATGCTTGTTTACATTAGCATCTCCCCATTCTTCCTCCCTGTGAGACAATCAGGGGTATCCCCGCAGCGATCAAGTCCAAGGGACCCGCGACCCGACTAACGGAGCTTGCCGCGCGCGTGCGCCCGCTGGCCGCCTCTTAAAGGGGAACGTACAGGTACGTGATTCTGCCTGTATGTGCCCTTCTGCCACAGCATATCTGCATGAGGCGGTCGGCAAGCGGTTACTGAGGAAAAAAATGTACTTAAATGATTTTAGCAAATGGCTGCAATATAACAAAGAGTGAAAAATGTAAGGGGGTCTGAATACTTTCCGTCCCCACTGTATGTAAACTATGATCGCATGAGAGATATCGATGCAAATGTCATAGTGAGAGCAAAAATTCTACCAAACCCTGTGTAACTCTAAACTGCTAACCTATAAAGGTTATTATTTTTAAACACTGTAGTTTCTCACTATTCCATGGGTGAAATTTTAAAGTGTGACGTGTTCGATATCTATTTACGTGACTTAACATCCTATTTTTATATATTCTTTAAAGTGTATTTTTTCAAAAAAATTGCATTTTCAAAACCTCTGTGTAAATATTGTGTGGCATAAAAAATTGCAACTACCAACATTTTTTCTCTCCTTTGCTTTCATAAAATATATAATGTTTGGGTGTTTTTTAAATGTTTGACAGGAATGCCATCACTGGGTCTAAAAAAAGGTTTGTAATGAAGACATAAAAAAGGTTTTATTTAAAAACTGAATAAGCATGTTGATGAAGCAAAATGGAAGCAACCAGGGAAGGCAACATATTGGAGGAATAAACTTCAGTTTTAAGGCATCAGGAAGGAATTGTATTTCCCCTTTGGAGCAAAATGGGTCATTTATTTGTCTTCCAACTAAGGATTTAAGGTTCTGTGATTGCAGATTATTAATTAGTCGGAATGCTTTAGCAGTCCCACTATTGTTATTTGATCTTATTTATTAGTGGGACTGCTTTAGCAGTCCCACTATTGTTATTCATTTTTTTATTTATTTTTAATTTTATTTATTATTATTAGTGGGAATGCTTTAGCAGTCCCACTATTGTTATTCGATTTTATTTTATTTTTATTTCTTTATTTATTATTCCTTACGTTTTTTGGCTCTGCGTAACTTCTGCATACTTTTAGCTATTAAAACCATTCAACTATTAAAATGTTTGTCGTTTGGGACTTTTTCAACTCTTTTTCTACCATTTATACTTTTTAAAATATTAAGCTTTTTATCACTTTTGGGAGCATGCTTCAGATCCTTAAAATCTTCTTCCGCTCCCAAAAAGCTTCAGCTCCTTCACACTTTCACCTACAGACACCAAACAAACTTTAAAATGTTCACAAAATATTCAGCAATCTGGTTATATCTTTTCAGTTTGATATCTTTTACAGTTTTTGTGAAAAAGCTTTTTGTTTAGAGGTCATTTCAGGAAATTTTAGCCATTTATCAGAGTGTACTGTGTTGCTTTTGTTGCCATGGTTACCAAAGCTGTTATACACAGGGGGGGGAGGTGGCTGGAGCATCTCAGCTCTGATTACAGAGCCTGGGGGAGGGGACAGACACACCATGTACTGATTTATAATAGAGGAATATGATGGGGTAGTTTTGATGGGGCAATTATGATGGGGCAGTTTTGATGGTGGCAATATGATGGGGCAGTTTTGATGGGGACAATTTTAATGGAGCAGTTTTAAAGGTGGCAATATGATGGGGCAGTTTTGATGGGGGCAGTTTTGATGGTGGCAATATGATGGGGCAGTTTTGATGGGGCAATTCTGATGGGGCAGTTTTGATGGTGGCAATATGATGGGGCAGTTTTGATGGGGACAATTTTTATGGGGCAATTCTGATGGGGCAGTTTGATGGCAATATGATGGGGGCAGTTTTGCTGGGGGCCGTTTTAGCAATTCAGCTATTCAGCATTCCCACGCATTTTCCCCAGGAGATGCATTTTCTAGTTATTTAATTTTATTAGTGGGACTGCTTTAGCAGTCCCACTATTGTTATTCGATTTTATTTATTTTTAATTTTATTATTTAATTTTATTCCGTACGTTTTTTGGCTCTGCGTAACTTCTACATACTTTCAGCTATTAAAACCATTCAACTATTAAAATGTTCGTCTCTTTCAGCTGATGGTGGGGCTTTTTCAACTTTTTTTCTACCATTTATACTTTTTAAAATATTAAGCTTTTTATCAGTTTTTTTAACATTGAAGTCAATGAGAGCATTCTTCAGATCCTTAAAATCTTCTTCCGCTCCCAAAAGCTTCAGCTCCTTCATACTTTCACCTACAGACGCCAAACAAACTTTAAAATGTTCACAAAATATTCAGCAATCTGGTTATATCTTTTCAGTTTGATATCTTTTACAGTTTTTGTGAAAAAGCTTTTTGTTTAGAGGTCATTTCAGGAAATTTTAGCCATTAATCAGAGTGTACTGTGTTGCTTTTGTTGCCATGGTTACCAAAGCTTCTGTTATACACAGGGGGGAGGTGGCTGGAGCATCTCAGTTCTGATTACAGAGCCCGGGGGAGGGGACAGACACACCATGTACTGATTTATAATAGAGGAATATGATGGGGCAGTTTTGATGGGGCAATTATGATGGGGCAGTTTTGATGGGGCAATTATGATGGGGCAGTTTTAATGGTGGCAATATGATGGGGCAGTTTTGATGGGGCAATTCTGATGGGGCAGTTTTGATGGGGCAATTCTGATGGGGCAGTTTTGATGGTGTCAATATGATGGGGCAGTTTTGATGGGGCAATTCTGATGGGGCAGGTTTGATGGTGGCAATATGATGGGGCAGTTTTGATGGTGGCAATATGATGGGGCAATTCTGATGGGGCAGTTTTGATGGTGGCAATATGATGGGGCAGTTTTGATGGGACAATTCTGATGGGGCAGTTTGAATGGTGGCAATATGATGGGGCAGTTTTGATGGTGGCAATATGATGGGGCAATTCTGATGGGGACAATTTTAATGGAGCAGTTTTAAAGGTGGCAATATGATGGGGCAGTTTTGATGGGGGCAGTTTTGATGGGGGCAGTTTTGATGGGGCAGTTTTGATGGGGCAATTCTGATGGGGCAGTTTTGATGGTGGCAATATGATGGGGCAGTTTTGATGGGGACAATTTTTATGGGGCAATTCTGATGGGGCAGTTTTGATGGCAATATGATGGGGGCAGTTTTGCTGGGGGCCGTTTTAGCAATTCAGCTATTCAGCATTCCCACGCATTTTCCCCAGGAGATGCATTTTCTAGTTATTTAATTTTATTAGTGGGACTGCTTTAGCAGTTCCACTATTGTTATTCGATTTTATTTATTTTTAATTTTATTATTTAATTTTATTCCGTATGTTTTTTGGCTCTGCGTAACTTCTACATACTTTCAGCTATTAAAACCATTCAACTATTAAAATGTTCGTCTCTTTCAGCTGATGGTGGGGCTTTTTCAACTTTTTTTCTACCATTTATACTTTTTAAAATATTAAGGTTTTTATCAGTTTTTTTAACATTGAAGTCAATGAGAGCATTCTTCAGATCCTTAAAATCTTCTTCCGCTCCCAAAAGCTTCAGCTCCTTCATACTTTCACCTACAGACACCAAACAAACTTTAAAATGTTCACAAAATATTCAGCAATCGGGTTATATCTTTTCAGTTTGATATCTTTTACAGTTTTTGTGAAAAAGCTTTTTGTTTAGAGGTCATTTCAGGAAATTTTAGCCATTTATCAGAGTGTACTGTGTTGCTTTTGTTGCCATGGTTACCAAAGCTGTTATACACAGGGGGGGAGGTGGCTGGAGCATCTCAGCTCTGATTACAGAGCCTGGGGGAAGGGACAGACACACCATGTACTGATTTATAATAGAGGAATATGATGGGGCAGTTTTGATGGGGCAATTATGATGGGGCAGTTTTGATGGCGGCAATATGATGGGGCAGTTTTGATGGGGCAATTCTGATGGGGCAGTTTTGATGGTGGCAATATGATGGGGCAGTTTTGATGGGGACAATTTTTATGGGGCAATTCTGATGGGGCAGTTTGATGGCAATATGATGGGGGCAGTTTTGCGGGGGGCCGTTTTAGCAATTCAGCTATTCAGCATTCCCACGCATTTTCCCCAGGAGATGCATTTTCTAGTTATTTAATTTTATTAGTGGGACTGCTTTAGCAGTTCCACTATTGTTATTCGATTTTATTTATTTTTAATTTTATTATTTAATTTTATTCCGTACGTTTTTTGGCTCTGCGTAACTTCTACATACTTTCAGCTATTAAAACCATTCAACTATTAAAATGTTCGTCTCTTTCAGCTGATGGTGGGACTTTTTCAACTTTTTTTCTACCATTTATACTTTTTAAAATATTAAGCTTTTTATCAGTTTTTTTAACATTGAAGTCAATGAGAGCATTCTTCAGATCCTTAAAATCTTCTTCCGCTCCCAAAAGCTTCAGCTCCTTCATACTTTCACCTACAGACGCCAAACAAACTTTAAAATGTTCACAAAATATTCAGCAATCTGGTTATATCTTTTCAGTTTGATATCTTTTACAGTTTTTGTGAAAAAGCTTTTTGTTTAGAGGTCATTTCAGGAAATTTTAGCCATTAATCAGAGTGTACTGTGTTGCTTTTGTTGCCATGGTTACCAAAGCTTCTGTTATACACAGGGGGGAGGTGGCTGGAGCATCTCAGTTCTGATTACAGAGCCCGGGGGAGGGGACAGACACACCATGTACTGATTTATAATAGAGGAATATGATGGGGCAGTTTTGATGGGGCAATTCTGATGGGGCAGTTTTGATGGGGCAATTCTGATGGGGCAGTTTTGATGGTGTCAATATGATGGGGCAGTTTTGATGGGGCAATTCTGATGGGGCAGGTTTGATGGTGGCAATATGATGGGGCAGTTTTAATGGTGGCAATATGATGGGGCAGTTTTGATGGGGCAATTCTGATGGGGCAGTTTTGATGGGGCAATTCTGATGGGGCAGTTTTCATGGTGTCAATATGATGGGGCAGTTTTGATGGGGCAATTCTGATGGGGCAGGTTTGATGGTGGCAATATGATGGGGCAGTTTTGATGGTGGCAATATGATGGGGCAATTCTGATGGGGCAGTTTTGATGGTGGCAATATGATGGGGCAGTTTTGATGGGACAATTCTGATGGGGCAGTTTGAATGGTGGCAATATGATGGGGCAGTTTTGATGGTGGCAATATGATGGGGCAATTCTGATGGGGACAATTTTAATGGAGCAGTTTTAAAGGTGGTAATATGATGGGGCAGTTTTGATGGGGGCAGTTTTGATGGGGCAGTTTTGATGGGGCAATTCTGATAGGGCAGTTTTGATGGTGGCAATATGATGGGGCAGTTTTGATGGGGACAATTTTTATGGGGCAATTCTGATGGGGCAGTTTTGATGGCAATATGATGGGGGCAGTTTTGCTGGGGGCCGTTTTAGCAATTCAGCTATTCAGCATTCCCACGCATTTTCCCCAGGAGATGCATTTTCTAGTTATTTAATTTTATTAGTGGGACTGCTTTAGCAGTTCCACTATTGTTATTCGATTTTATTTATTTTTAATTTTATTATTTAATTTTATTCCGTATGTTTTTTGGCTCTGCGTAACTTCTACATACTTTCAGCTATTAAAACCATTCAACTATTAAAATGTTCGTCTCTTTCAGCTGATGGTGGGGCTTTTTCAACTTTTTTTCTACCATTTATACTTTTTAAAATATTAAGCTTTTTATCAGTTTTTTTAACATTGAAGTCAATGAGAGCATTCTTCAGATCCTTAAAATCTTCTTCCGCTCCCAAAAGCTTCAGCTCCTTCATACTTTCACCTACAGACACCAAACAAACTTTAAAATGTTCACAAAATATTCAGCAATCGGGTTATATCTTTTCAGTTTGATATCTTTTACAGTTTTTGTGAAAAAGCTTTTTGTTTAGAGGTCATTTCAGGAAATTTTAGCCATTTATCAGAGTGTACTGTGTTGCTTTTGTTGCCATGGTTACCAAAGCTGTTATACACAGGGGGGGAGGTGGCTGGAGCATCTCAGCTCTGATTACAGAGCCTGGGGGAGGGGACAGACACACCATGTACTGATTTATAATAGAGGAATATGATTGGGCAGTTTTGATGGGGCAATTATGATGGGGCAGTTTTGATGGTGGCAATATGATGGGGCAGTTTTGATGGGGCAATTCTGATGGGGCAGTTTTGATGGGGCAATTCTGATGGGGCAGTTTTGATGGTGTCAATATGATGGGGCACGCGTGTGCGCCCGCTGGCCGCCTCTTAAAGGGGAACGTACAGGTACGTGATTCTGCCTGTATGTGCCCTTCTGCCACAGCATATCTGCATGAGGCGGTCGGCAAGCGGTTACTGAGGAAAAAAAATGTACTTAAATGATTTTAGCAAATGGCTGCAATATAACAAAGAGTGAAAAATGTAAGGGGGTCTGAATACTTTCCGTCCACACTGTATGTAAACTACGATCGCATGAGAGATATCGATGCAAATGTCATAGTGAGAGCAAAAATTCTACCAAACCCTGTGTAACTCTAAACTGCTAACCTATAAAGGTTATTATTTTTAAACACTGTAGTTTCTCACTATTCCATGGGTGAAATTTTAAAGTGTGACGTGTTCGATATCTATTTACGTGACTTAACATCCTATTTTTATATATTCTTTAAAGTGTATTTTTTCAAAAAAATTGCATTTTCAAAACCTCTGTGTAAATATTGTGTGGCATAAAAAATTGCAACTACCAACATTTTTTCTCTCCTTTGCTTTCATAAAATATATAATGTTTGGGTGTTTTTTAAATGTTTGACAGAAGTGCCATCACTGGGTCTAAAAAAAGGTTTGTAATGAAGACATAAAAAAGGTTTTATTTAAAAACTGAATAAGCATGTTGATGAAGCAAAATGGAAGCAACCAGGGAAGGCAACATATTGGAGGAATAAACTTCAGTTTTAAGGCATCAGGAAGGAATTGTATTTCCCCTTTGGAGCAAAATGGGTCATTTATTTGTCTTCCAACTAAGGATTTAAGGTTCTGTGATTGCAGATTATTAATTAGTCGGAATGCTTTAGCAGTCCCACTATTGTTATTTGATCTTATTTATTAGTGGGACTGCTTTAGCAGTCCCACTATTGTTATTCATTTTTTTATTTATTTTTAATTTTATTTATTATTATTAGTGGGAATGCTTTAGCAGTCCCACTATTGCTATTCGATTTTATTTTATTTTTATTTCTTTATTTATTATTCCTTACGTTTTTTGGCTCTGCGTAACTTCTGCATACTTTTAGCTATTAAAACCATTCAACTATTAAAATGTTTGTCGTTTGGGACTTTTTCAACTCTTTTTCTACCATTTATACTTTTTAAAATATTAAGCTTTTTATCACTTTTTTTAACATTGAAGTCAATGGGAGCATGCTTCAGATCCTGAAAATCTTCTTCCGCTCCCAAAAGTTTCAGCTCCTTCATGCTTTCATCTACAGACGCCAAACAAACTTTAAAATGTTCACAAAATATTCAGCTATCTGGCTATATCTTTTCAGTTTGATATCTTTTACAGTTTTTGTGAAAAAGCTTTTTGTTTAGTGGGACTGCTTTAGCAGTCCCACTATTGTTATTCGATTTTATTTATTTTTAATTTTATTATTTAATTTTATTCCGTATGTTTTTTGGCTCTGCGTAACTTCTACATACTTTCAGCTATTAAAACCATTCAACTATTAAAATGTTCGTCTCTTTCAGCTGATGGTGGGGCTTTTTCAACTTTTTTTCTACCATTTATACTTTTTAAAATATTAAGCTTTTTATCAGTTTTTTTAACATTGAAGTCAATGAGACCATTCTTCAGATCCTTAAAATCTTCTTCCGCTCCCAAAAGCTTCAGCTCCTTCATACTTTCACCTACAGACACCAAACAAACTTTAAAATGTTCACAAAATATTCAGCAATCTGGTTATATCTTTTCAGTTTGATATCTTTTACAGTTTTTGTGAAAAAGCTTTTTGTTTAGAGGTCATTTCAGGAAATTTTAGCCATTTATCAGAGTGTACTGTGTTGCTTTTGTTGCCATGGTTACCAAAGCTGTTATACACAGGGGGGGAGGTGGCTGGAGCATCTCAGCTCTGATTACAGAGCCTGGGGGAGGGGACAGACACACCATGTACTGATTTATAATAGAGGAATATGATGGGGCAGTTTTGATGGGGCAATTATGATGGGGCAGTTTTGATGGTGGCAATATGATGGGGCAGTTTTGATGGGGCAATTCTGATGGGGCAGTTTTGATGGGGCAATTCTGATGGGGTAGTTTTGATGGTGTCAATATGATGGGGCAGTTTTGATGGGGCAATTCTGATGGGGCAGGTTTGATGGTGGCAATATGATGGGGCAGTTTTGATGGTGGCAATATGATGGGGCAATTCTGATGGGGCAGTTTTGATGGTGGCAATATGATGGGGCAGTTTTGATGGGGCAATTCTGATGGGGCAGGTTTGATGGTGGCAATATGATGGGGCAGTTTTGATGGTGGCAATATGATGGGGCAATTCTGATGGGGCAGTTTTGATGGTGGCAATATGATGGGGCAGTTTTGATGGGGACAATGTTTATGGGGCAATTCTGATGGGGCAGTTTTGATGGCAATATGATGGGGGCAGTGTTGCTGGGGGCCATTTTAGCAATTCAGCTATTCAGCATTCCCACGCATTTTCCCCAGGAAATGCATTTTCTAGTTTATTATTCCGTACGTTTTTTGGCTCTGCGTAACTTCTGCATACTTTCAGCTATTAAAACAATTCAGCTATTAAAGTGTTCGTCTCTTTCAGCTGATGATGGGACTTTTTCAACTTTTTTTCTACTATTTATACTTTTTAAAATATTAAGCTTTTTAACACTTTTTTTAACATTGAACATTGAAATCAATGGGAGCATGCTTCAGATCCTTAAAATCTTCTTCCGCTCCTAAAAGTTTCATGCCTTTCATACTTTCACCTATAGACGTCAAACAAACTTTAAAATGTTCACAAAATATTCAGCTATCTGGCTATATCTTTTCAGTTTGATATCTTTTACAGTTTTTGTGAAAAAGCTGTTTGTTTAGTGGTAATTTCAGGAAATTTTAGCCATTAAACAGAGTGTACTGTGGTGGTTTTGTTGCCATGGTTTCCAAAGCTTCTGTTATACACAGGGGGGGAGGTGGCTGGAGCATCTCAGCTCTAATTACAGAGCCCGGGGGAGGGGAAAGACACACCATGTACTGATTTATAATAGAGGAATATGATGGGGCAGTTTTGATGGGGGCAATTCTGATGGGGCAGTTTTGATGGTGGCAATATGATGGGGCAGATTTGATGGGGCAATTCTGATGGGGCAGTTTTTATGGTGGCAATATGATGGGGCAGTTTTGATGGGGCAGTTTTGATGGGGACAATTTTGATGGGACAATTTTGATGGGGGCCGTTTTAGCAATTCAGCTATTCAACATTCCCACGCATTTTCCCCAGGAAATGCATTTTCTAGTTTTAATATAAATTTTATTATTCCGTACGTTTTTTGGTTCTGCGTAACTTCTGCATACTTTTAGCTATTCAAATCATTCAACTATTAAAATGTTCGTCTCTTTCAGCTGATGATGGGACTTGTTCCACTTTTTTCTACTATTTAGACTTTTTAAAATATTAAGCTTTTTAACACTTTTTTTAACATTGAAGTCAATGGGAGCATGCTTCAGATCCTTAAAATCTTCTTCCACTCCCAAAAGTTTCAGCTCCTTCATACTTTCACCTACAGATGCCAAACAAACTTTAAAATGTTCACAAAATATTCAGCTATCTGGCTATATCTTTTCAGTTTGATATCTTTTACAGTTTTTGTGAAAAAGCTTTTTGTTTAGTGGTCATTTCAGGAAATTTTTGCAATTAAACAGAGTGTACTGTATTGCTTTTGTTGCCATGGTTACCAAAGCTTCTGTTATACACGGGGGGAGGTGGCTGGAGCATCTCAGCTCTGATTACAGGGCCCGGGGGAGGGGACAGACACACCATGTACTGATTTATAATAGAGGAATATGATCGGGCAGTTCTGATGGGGCAATTCTGATGGGGCAGTTTTGATAGTGGCAATATGATGGGGCAGTTTTGGTGGGGCAATTCTGATGGGGCAGTTTTGATGGTGGCAATATGATGGGGCAGTTTTGATAGGGCAATTCTGATGGGGCAGTTTTGATGGTGGCAATTTGATGGGGCAGTTTTGATGGTGGCAATATGATGGGGCAGTTTTGATGGTGGCAATATGATGGGGCAGTTTTGATGGGGACAATTTTGAGGGGGACAATTTTGATGGGGCAATTCTGATGGGGCAGTTTTGAAGGTGGGAATATGATGGGGCAGTTTTGATGGTGGCAATATGATGGGGCAGTTTTGATGGGGCAGTTTTGATGGGGCAATTCTGATGGGGCAGTTTTGATGGTGGCAATATGATGGGGCAGTTTTGATGGGGACAATTTTGATGGGGCAATTCTGATGGAGCAGTTTTGATGGCAATATGATGGGGGCAGTTTGATGGTGGCAATATGATGGGGCAGTTTTGATGGTGGCAATATGATGGGGCAGTTTTGATGGGACAATTCTGATGGGGCAGTTTTGATGATGGCAATATGATGGGGCAGTTTTGATGGGGCAATTCTGATGCGGCAGTTTTGATGGGGCAATTCTGATGGGGCAGTTTTGATGGGGCAATTCTGATGGGGCAGTTTTGATGGGGCAATTCTGATGGGACAGATTTGATAGTGGCAATATGATGGGGCAGTTTTGATGGTGGCAATATGATGGGGCAATTCTGATGGGGCAGTTTTGATGGTGGCAATATGATGGGGCAGTTTTGATGGGGCAGGTTTGATGGTGGCAATATGATGGGGCAGTTTTGATGGTGGCAATATGATGGGGCAATTCTGATGGGGCAGTTTTGATGGTGGCAATATGATGGGGCAGTTTTGATGGGGCAATTCTGATGAGGCAGTTTTGATGGTGGCAATATGATGGGGCAGTTTTGATGGGGACAATTTTAATGGAGCAGTTTTAAAGGTGGCAATATGATGGGGCAGTTTTGATGGGGGCAGTTTTGATGGGGGCAATATGATGGGGCAGTTTTGATGGGGCAATTCTGATGGGGCAGTTTTGATGGTGGCAATATGATGGGGCAGTTTTGATGGGGACAATTTTTATGGGGCAATTCTGATGGGGCAGTTTTGATGGTGGCAATATGATGGGGCAGTTTTGCTGGGGGCCGTTTTAGCAATTCAGCTATTCAGCATTCCCACGCATTTTCCCCAGGAGATGCATTTTCTAGTTATTTAATTTTATTAGTGGGACTGCTTTAGCAGTTCCACTATTGTTATTCGATTTTATTTATTTTTAATTTTATTATTTAATTTTATTCTGTACGTTTTTTGGCTCTGCGTAACTTCTACATACTTTCAGCTATTAAAACCATTCAACTATTAAAATGTTCGTCTCTTTCAGCTGATGATGGGGCTTTTTCAACTTTTTTTCTACCATTTATACTTTTTAAAATATTAAGCTTTTTATCAGTTTTTTTTAACATTGAAGTCAGTGGGAGCATTCTTCAGATCCTTAAAATATTCTTCCGCTCCCAAAAGTTTCAGCTCCTTCATACTTTCACCTACAGACGCCAAACAAACTTTAAAATGTTCACAAAATATTCAGCTATCTGGTTATATCTTTTCAGTTTGATATCTTTTACAGTTTTTGCGAAAAAGCTTTTTGTTTAGAGGTCATTTCAGGAAATTTTAGCCATTAATCAGAGTGTACTGTGTTGCTTTTGTTGCCATGGTTACCAAAGCTTCTGTTATACTCGGGGGGGGGAGGTGGCTTGTTCTGATTACAGAGCCCGGGAGAGGGGACAGACACACAATGTACTGATTTATAATAGAGGAATATGATGGGGCAGTTTTGATGGGGCAATTATGATGGGGCAGTTTTGATGGTGGCAATATGATGGGGCAGTTTTGATGGGACAATTCTGATGGGGCAATTTTTATGGTGGCAATATGATGGGGCAGTTTTGATAGGGCAATTCTGATGGGGCAGTTTTGATGGGGCAATTCTGATGGGGCAGTTTTGATGGGGGCAGTTTTGATGGTGGCAATATGATGGGGCAGTTTTGATGGGGCAATTCTGATGGGGCAGTTTGATGGTGGCAATCTGATGGGACAGTTTTGATGGTGGCAATATGATAGGGCAGTTTTGATGGTGGCAATATGATAGGGCAGTTTTGATGGGGCAATTCTGATGGGGCAGATTTGATGATGGCAATATGATGGGGCAGTTTTGATGGGGCAATTCTGATGGGGCAGTTTTGATGGGGCAATTCTGATGGAGCAGTTTTGATGGTGGCAATATGATGGGGCAGTTTTGATGGGGACAATTTTAATGGAGCAGTTTTAAAGATGGCAATATGATGGGGCAGTTTTGATGGGGGCAGTTTTGATGGGGGCAATATGATGGAGCAGTTTTGATGGGGCAGTTTTGATGGTGGCAATATGATGGGGCAGTTTTGATGGGGATAATTTTTATGGGGCAATTCTGATGGGGCAGTTTTGATGGCAATATGATGGGGGCAGCTATTCAGCATTCCCACACATTTTCCCCAGGAAATGCATTTTCTAGTTCCGTACATTTTTTGGCTCTGCGTAACTTCAGCATTTTTTCAGCTATTAAAAACTTTTTAAAATATTAAGCTTTTTAACATTTTTTTTAACATTGAAGTCAATGGGAGCATGCTTCAGATCCTTAAAATCTTCTTCAGCTCCCAAAAGTTTCAGCTCCTTCATACTTTCACCTACACACACCAAAAACCTTTAAAATGTTCACAAAATATTCAGCTATCTGGCTATATCTTTTCAGTTTGAAATCTTTTACAGTTTTTGTGAAAAAGCTGTTTGTTTAGTGGTCATTTCAGGAAATGTTAGCTATTAAATAGAGTGTACGAACTTCCGGTTCCGGCACCACATGAGGAGGAGGTAGCGAGCTCCAGCTCCTGCAGCGCTCCTCACTAATCTGCCTCTCAAGCCGGCTATTGCTCCGAGGAGACCCCCCCATCACAGTGCGGACATACAGCGGGCTCCCATGGATCGCTTTGTGGAGCAATTGTACGCTCGGGCGGTCACATCCACGATCCCCACCGGAGGAGATACAGCGGTGGACACAGCCAAGATGGTGGCCGCCCCAGGCATGACGGAGCAGGCACACACGCAGCCACAGCCACAACCACCGCTCCCCTCAGCTCCTGACATACAAGGTACAGACCCTACCTCCCCTGCTGGAATTGCACAGGCTGTAGTCACGCTGCTGGGCCCCACTCTCACAGCTACAGTGGATGCAGCAGTCCATAGAGGGTTAGAGCAGTTACATATTGACCTACAAGCACAGGCACAGAGAATCAATCAGGTAGAGGATAGGATTTCCTCCCTGGAAGATGAACTCACAGCCTCATCTGCAGCAGTAGCACGTCTCACAGCTACTAATAGGGACATATGGGACAAACTCGATGATTTGGAAAATCGTTCGAGAAGAAACAATTTACGCATCATTGGTCTGCCTGAATCAGTTTCCACACCACAGTTAACCAATATATGCGCAAAAATTATCCCAGAACAACTGGGCCTTCGCATTCCCTGCACTATTGAACGCGCGCACCGCATAGGTCAATTCTCAGAATCACGTACCAAACCCCGCCATGTTATTGTAAAGTACCTCAACTACGCGGACAAGAATGCCATAATGCAAAAGTTTCATCGCTCACGGTCTTTAATGGTTGATGGCGCAAAACTCCTACTTTTTGCAGATTATTCCATAGAGGTAATGAAGCAGCGTAAAGCGTTTTCACCGATTTGCTCCACCCTTCATCATAACCAAATCCGGTTCTCTTTAGCCTATCCGGCTGTCCTCCGCATCCAAACACATGAAGGAGAACACCTCACGTTTCATACCCCTGAGGAGGCGGAACACTTTCTCGCCACCCGAGGCACAGAAATGGAGCATAGCAACATTGAAGAGAATTCACCATCATCATCACCATCGACAGCGAAGGTACCACCTAAACAGCAACGCAGCCCCACAAAACCTCCATACAAGCGCAGCCGCTTTACTAACCAAGACGACCGCTCTGCAAATCGATGAAGGACTCCAGGAACTTTATCTAACCATCTACACTTCCTCGGATGGGTAATTTACCCCCCATTGTCTCTAACCTGTTTTCTTCCTATTTTTTTATGTTAGCCTGTTTTGGGTGTAATGTCTTACACGGTTGCTAGTATTTGTTAGCTAAAGGTCCTGTTATTATGCCTCCAAGCCTGGTTTACCACTACCCACCGCCCACATACTCTGTTTACCCAAAAGATTAACATAATAACTCAGGTGATCTCCATGGCTATAGACCCCTAACGGGGCAGACCATTTGATTAAGTCACCCCCTTATTTTTGCACTTCATTATTTTAGCTGAGCCCTTTATTTGACACAGATACAACCAGCACTTCCCCTAACCCCATACCCTGATCATACCCCTCCCTCCCTCCCCTCTCTCCCCCCTTTTCCCTCATCTCTTCCTCCCTTATCCCACTCCTCCTAGCCAAAATCATGCTCATATGTGAGGATCTGGCGGGTCGCTGAGAGGCATTATGGGTAGTTGTAACCCATGTGGAAAAAAGTGAAGTACACTGTTTGTAGTTTGTTACGCCATAACTGTAATCCTGCTTTGTTACAGCTTAATACCTATTGCTTAATACATTTGCAATTCATGTTTGCCTTACTAGTACCTTTTCTCCTATGTGACCTACAGTTTTTGGGTGATTCCCGTATGGTTGACACTGTACATGTCAGGAGGCTCCCTGATCAGCCTCCCATTTATCGTAACTATCATATCCAACCATGTCTTTTTCTGCCGACGGGAGTCACCTGAAATTTATATCATGGAATGTTAAGGGGCTCCGATCCCCAAATAAACGTATGTCCATTCTCAGACATCTACGGCGTCTTCGGGCAGATGTGGCCCTATTACAGGAGACACATCTCTCCGCAGACGATTTAACACGCCTTCAAAAAATGTGGGTAGGTTCTGTATACGGGTCCCCTGCAATGGGCCGCAAGGCCGGTGTAGCTATTCTAATTCATAAAAACCTACGACACTCTGTCAGAGAAGTGAGGGCTGATGCCTTAGGCCGCAAACTGACCTTACATATGACCATAGGTGACAAAGCCGTAGCTATCACTAATATCTATGCTCCCAACTCTCCAGACACTTCATTCTTTCAGGACATGGTTCAATGGATTCTCACGGCCCCTGAGGTATTGCATTTAGTGGGCGGGGACTTTAACTCTGCCATGTCCACACTGGCAGACCGCACTTATCTCCCTAAGCAAAAGACAAGGCCCGGTCCCTCCCATACACCAGACGTGACTCCCTTAGCACACTCTATTGAATCTATGCAGTTTGTAGACATCTGGCGCCTGACACATCCAACTGACAGAGAATATACTTTCTTCTCGCCCCCACATAATACCTTCTCTCGTATAGACTACTTCTTTGTCTCCCCGGCCCTAGTATCTGTAATAAACACCCCAGACATTTACGATGCCAGAATCTCAGACCACAGCCCCATCGCAGTCCATATGACACAACTCACACCCTCAACTCCTTCCCCTATCTGGCATTTCCCTTCATATCTGGCGGATAATGAAGACTTCCGACAAGTCTTGCACCAAACATGGGAAGAATATATTTCCACAAATGGAGCACATATCTCTGACCCAAACCTCTTTTGGGAAGCAGGTAAAGCTTTCCTACGGGGCAAAATCATCTCGTACACCGTACAATTTAAAAAACACACTCGACAACAGTATATGCAAGCAAGCGAATCCCTACGCCTAGCTCATGACAAGCTAACATTAGACCGCACCTTAGCTAATATACAGGAATGGAAGCGGGCCAAGTGTGCCTTTGATCTCTGGGCAGAACAGCATGAAGCTGCTAAAACCTCGTACTCTACCCTTCACTTTCACAAATTTGGCAACAAGGCAGGCAGAATGCTAGCCAGACTATGTTCAGGACCAAGACGTCCTACACATATCCCAACCCTGAGAAATGCTTCCGGCTCGTTAGTTACCTCACCTACCGAAGTCAGCAAACTACTTGCAGATTATTATACTGATCTGTACCGTGCAGACCCAACGGATCAACCTGCCGTGGAAGCTCTGCTTGACAAGATACGCCTGCCCAGGCTTCAAACGTCACACTTGGAGGCACTTAATGTGCCTATTACCTTAGAAGACATACAACACACGATCAAATCTATGGCCTCTGCTAAGGCTCCGGGTCCCGACGGGTACACTGCGGAATTCTTCAAATTAACGGCTGACTTCATCCCCAACACACTGAAGCATGTATATGCAGCCATGTGGGACGGAGGTCCTTACCTCCCCACAGGGACACAAGCTCATATTAAACTAATCTCCAAGAAAGGAAAGGATCCCTTACTTCCAGGCTCCTATCGTCCAATCTCATTAATAAATGTAGACGTAAAAATCCTGTCTAAAATTATAGCATCACGTTTAGCTCTCTTACTTCCGTCCCTCTTACACCCAGCCCAATCAGGTTTTGTCTCAGGACGATCAGCCACACTAAATATACGTAAGGTCTTAATGGCGCTAGAATACGCTAAAACACACCCCGATCAAGATGTAGCAATCATGTCCCTAGACGCCGAAAAAGCCTTTGACAATATTGGTTTTTCATGGCTTTTTACGGTAATGGAAAAATTTGGTTTTTCAGGTCAAATCACAAGGTTCCTCGCACAAATGTACGCCTCACCAACGGCACGCCTTGTTACCCCGAACTTTATTTCAGACACCATCCCCTTAGCGAAAGGAACGAGACAGGGATGCCCCCTATCCCCGTTGTTATTCAACATTGCGATTGAACCCTTATCTAGAATCCTCAATTCAACCGAAGGGGTTAGTGGCATCACCTGGGGAAACCAAATACTCTGCTCTGCACTATTTGCGGACGATATTTTATTGTTCTCTACTGACCCCGTATCAGACTTTGACAGACTTAAACAAATATTTACGACCTTCCGACTTTGCTCAGGCTTTCGTATAAACTTTGATAAAAGTGAAATCCTAACACTACACCCTCGACTATCCACTAAATGGATACATTTGTCCCCGCTGACCATTGCACCTCATCATATAACATACTTAGGAATACATATAGGCCGAGACCCATCTTCCTTATATATACTCAACTATCCTCCCCTGGTGGCCAAAATTGTTCGGGAATTGGAGGCTTGGGCTGCCCTTCCCCTCTCGCTTTTTGGGAGAGCTCATCTTTTTAAAATGGTATCATTTGCACGCCTACTGTATCCCATGCAAACCATACCTCTACTACTGAGGCATTCAGACGTGCAGAAACTTCAGAAGGCCGTGACAGCTTTCCTATGGTCCAGCAAAAAACCGCGCATCGCGCTTCAAAAACTATGTCTCCCGAAGAGCGAGGGCGGGGCGGGGCTCCCCAACATTCATTTTTATAATTTAGCCTGCTTACTTAGACAGGGTCTAGACTGGTTAACAGGAGGGTCCAAATACTCCAACTTTGCCCTTGAGGACTCTATGGCTTCTCCATACGACCTTGCAGGCATCCTCCACTCCAATCCTAACAACCTGCCGCACCACCTCAAAACCAGCATATTGTTCAGGGACACTGTCATCGCCTGGAGGGAGGTCAGAAAACTACTTGGTCTGCCTTCTAACATCTCGAAACATCTCAAAATACAAGGCAACCCTATGTTCTCACCTTCCACTCTACATAAAGCTTATACCCAATGGCAATCCAAAGGACTCATGAAGATAACCTCGTTATACCAAAACAATACAAGCAAGCTCAAACCATACCAAAATCTGATGCAGGAATTCTCCCTGCCACCAACTCACAGCTTCTTCCATTACCAACTCACAAATTATCTGAAAACCTGCTATGGTCCCGAGACTGATCTTTTTAAACCATCCTTTATTGACAACCTACTGCAAAGCAAAGATTACTCTATCTCCAACATCTATTCTCACCTCATTCAGCACCAGTCACGGAAGTACCGCCTCACGCCTTTCCAAAAATGGTCTCATATACTAGGAGATGAGGACCTACCCGACAAAATCCTTGAGGGATATAGGCTCACCCGGAAACTTACGATCTCTGAAACATGGTGTGAAACTCAATTCAAGATTATCCACAGAGCATACTTCCCATTCCGTTTCAACAAAGAGGACCCGTCTCAAGCTCTATGTCCATGGTGCTTACTGCCACGTCCTACGCTGCTCCATAGGCTTTGGGAGTGCTCTGCTATTAACAGCTACTGGAACGATGTGATAGCCTACATTAATAAAATCTGCAATATCAAATTACATAGAGACTGCCTACTATGCCTGTTTAGCATCACCCCTCCAGTATCCTCCTCGTCCGCATTGGACTTTTCAAACATACCGCACTGGGCCCATATCTGCCTTCTTGTAGCCCGCAGGACTATTATGTCCCACTGGATAACGACATCGCCGCCCAGTCTGCCTGCGGTTATAAAAGCCTTGACTTCATTATTCTATCTAGAAAGATTGGACCTCATCAAGTCGAATCTCCGCTTTACCCCACGATTTTTTAAACGCTGGAGAAGATTTCTGGAAGCCACATTTCCTCAACAGACCATCCAAGACATAATGCACCCATTTAGATATACAGAATGGTACCTGACGAGAGACATCACTAACTCACTCGGCAAACTTAAAATTCCTCCGGCCTCTGATCCTTCTTCATTTAAACCACCGTAAGCGGCCTACAATCACTTGAAGCTCCTTGGCATCCATCAACTTCAGCTATTACACTCTGGGACTATATTCACCCAAATAAAATGTATTACCTAGACCATATTGTAGGTTATCTAGCTAGATAGGCTCATAAGTCGCCTCCATTCCCTAAAGGTACGAAAATGTAGGATGAACCTTTTTGGCAACTTCTTGCCCAATGTTAGTGACAAGCTGGCAAATGTGAATTGCTTACCCCCCTCCCCCTCCCCTCTCCCCTCCCTTTCCCCAGCGTTCCTTATAAATATGTTTATGTTTAGATAGAACGTGCATTCTATATAAAGAATAATTGTGTATATTCATGCCTTACAATTGTTCTGTACAATGTCTTCTATGAATATATTTTGAAAAAATCAATAAATATTTTTCAAAAAAAAAATAGAGTGTACGGTGTTGCTTTTGTTGCCATGGTTACCAAAGCTTCTGTTATACACGGAGGGGGAGGTGGCTGGAGCATCTCAGCTCTGATTACAGCCCAAGGGAGGGGACAGATACACCATGTGCTGATTTATAATAGAGGAATATGATGGGGCAGTTTTGATGGGGCAGTTTTGATGGTGGCAATATGATGGGGCAGTTTTGATGGGGCAATTATGATAGGGCAGTTTTGATGGTGGCAATATGATGGGGCAGTTCTGATGAGGACAATTTTAATGGAGCAGTTTTAAAGGTGGCAATATGATGGGGGCAGTTTTGATGGGGGCAGTTTTGATGGGGGTAGATTTGATGGTGACAATATGATGGGGCAATTCTGATGGGGCAGTTTTGATCGTGGCAATATGATGGGGCAGTTTTGATGGGGCAATTTTGATGGTGGCAATATGATGGGGCAGTTTTGATGGGGCAATTATGATGGGGCAGTTTTGATGGTGGCAATATGATGGGGCAGTTCTGATGGGGACAATTTTAATGGAGCAGTTTTAAAGGTGGCAATATGATGGGGGCAGTTTTGATGGGGGCAGTTTTGATGGGGGTAGTTTTGATGGTGACAATATGATTGGGCAGTTTTGATGGGGCAATTCTGATGGGGCAGTTTTGATGGTGGCAATATGATGGGGCAGTTTTGATGGGGCAATTATGATGGGGCAGTTTTGATGGGGACAATTTTTATGGGGCAATTCTGATGGGCAGTTTTGATGGCAATATGATGGGGCAGTTTTGATGGTGGCAATATGATGGGGCAGTTTTGATGGTGGCAATATGATGGGGCAATTCTGATGGGGCAGTTTTAGCTATTAAAACCATTCAACTAATAAAATGTTCGTCTCTTTCTGCTGATGATGGGACTTTTTCAACTTTTTTTCTACCATTTATACTTTTTAAAATATTAAGCTTTTTATCACTTTTTTTAACATTGAAGTCAATGGGAGCATGCTTCAGATCTACGAGTAACCTATGAGTTAACCTACAAATAACTGTATAATGTAAGGTTTAATTCCCCGTTTTATTGTAATATTGATTTTGTTAATTTGTATGTTTTTTATATTTAATAACTGTTAACGTTTATTGAAGTTGATTGTTTGCTTATCAGTACCAGAATAGTCCACCAGCATTTTCTCTTGGTTTGAGTGTGTGAGAGGACATCCTCTCAACTGTCGGACAACTGTCCGCACCCTCTTTTCTCCAATTATCTCTATACAGTATATATACTGCAGAGGTACTGCACATGCAGGCACAATCATGTCAGTATCATTTACATGTACGTCATTATGCCTGCCCCGGTTTATGAGCACGGAGTGCACCCCTCACGCCTGCGGATCCCGGTACTTTGGCTCGGTGATCATGTGATTGCTTGGCAATCACATGTTCACAATGTCAATAAAGCTGTTATGAATGAGTTAATTCATAACAGCTTTGTTTTCTAAGTTGTGATTGGCCCACAGCCTTCACATGGTACCTGGGCCAACCACAGCACCCTGTACCATGTGATCAGTTGTAGCCAATCACAGATCACTAGTGTTCACAGCTGTCATAAATGTAGCCCATTCATGATAGTTGAAAACTTTGCTGTGACAATGATCTTCATTGTCACAGCAAAAAAGTGAAAAAAAATCTATGATCACCCCCTCAGAGTAGTACAGTGTTTTTATGGTGACACTGAACTACTCTGATGAAAGTATGTAAAAAAATTGTAAAAAATGAAAACGAGTAAAAAAATTAAATAAAAAATATTTTTGGGTTTTATTTTCTTTTAACATACTGGGGGTCATTTACTATAGCCCCAGGAAGTACTAGGCACTATTACATATAATAGCACCCATTTTATGTAAGATTTCAACAGACGAACGTGTGAATGAAAAAGAGTGCTATTAGCAGCGAATATACGTTAGTAAATTCAGAAATCAGCGCTAATTAATGATTCAGCGTATAAGCAAATGCAAATTTCTCCTGAGTTACTATATAGCACTGCACTGCAACCATGATCCATGTATGTGAAAGAAACATTTTATGTGAGATGTGCGCTATGTCATGTGCATCTATTGATATTTATAGCAATTAGTATTCCTAGTTTTTTCCTTCTTTTTCTAACAAATGCACTTATGAATGATTATTACAGAGTAACATCTGCTATTCTGTAAAGTTACATGTATTGAACATTTAGGTTACCTATTTGTTGTATTTTGTTTTTTTTCATGTTTTTTTTTTCATTTAGGTGACTATAAAGCGGTAATTATTTATGTTCATTCTTTTCATACTACACTATTATGCAGGTCTTAGTGTTCTTAGCACGATGGCTTGGTGGTCTGCTCAGATGTCCCCACAGCACTGATGGTATGAGTTCAAATCAAGTCAACCTACCATCCAACAGCTGTGTCTCTTCCCCCCTACTTCTTTCAAACTGAAATCACGTGCCTTCCCTATGCTTTCAGTCAATCCTAACATCTGGGCATTTGTCCAACAAATGACAGATAAATTAGAAGAATGTTGATTGCCAAGATCCATATTTTTAATTGCAACGGTTACTCAAAGAAGAGCTCTTAAAACTCTTCAAAGTGACCCCAGGTTGGTTATCAAACCAGCCGATAAAGGGGGAAATGTTGTGGTCATGGATGTCGCGGCATATGAGCGCATGTGCCGTGACATCCTTCACAACAAAGACTGGTATCGTCCTATCTCACAAACATTAATAGATAATTTTACCCGTGAATACCATAATTTGATCTTCACAGCCTACCAACAGGGCATCATTGACTATGATAACTGGAACATTCTTATGCCCTGTACACACGATAGGATTTTCCGATGGAAAATGTGTGATAGGATCTTGTTGTCGGAAATTCTGACTGTGTGTAGGCTCCATCACACATTTTCCATAGGAATTTCTGACACACAAAGTTTGAGAGCTTGCTATAAAATTTTCCGACAACAAAATCCGTTGTCGGAAATTCCGATCATGTGTATACAAATCCGACGCACAAAGTGCCACGCATGCTCAGAATAAATTAAGAGAGGAAAGCTATTGGCTACTGCCACATTTATAGTCCCGATGTACGTGTTTTAAGTCACCGCGTTCAGAACGATTGGATTTTCCAACGACTTTGTGTGACTGTGTGTATGCAAGACAAGTTTGAGCCAACATCCGTCAGAAAAAATCCATGGATTTTGTTGTCGGAATGTCCGATCAATGTCCGACCGTGTGTACAGGGCATTAATGTCAAGGAGCCCAAAATGCCAACATTTTATGCACTGCCAAAACTGCATAAGTCACTTCATAATCCCTCCGGCCGACCAATCATGTCTGGGTGCCAATGACTTACTGAAAATGCCAGTGCGTTGGCCGACAAATATCTATGTCCCCACGTTACATCGTTGTCTTCATATGTGAAGGACACGATTGATCTTCTCCGTATTCTTGAAGGCAAACAATTACCCAAAAAATACATGGCTTGTTGCCCTTGACGTGGAAAGTTTGTATAACACCATTCCGCATAAAAAAGGCATTGCAGTCATTGGTAACCAACTTCGGGAGAGAGGCCCTGGATCTGATTCTTACAGCCAGTTTGTTCTTAAATTGTTGGAGTTCATCTTGACACATAATATTTTTATGTTTGGCCCCTCCCACTTCCTCCAGGTACAGGGCATAGCTATGGGGACTAAATGTGACCTGTCCTACACTAACCTGTACCTGGGGGGGTGGGGGAGGGAATTATTTGATAATGCTGGTTCTTTCAATTTGCTACAACATATCATATCTTTTCACAGCTATATAGATGACATGAGTTCGACTCGAACATTGGCTGTTCGCCCGTTCGCCGAATAGCGAACAATTTGGGGTGTTTGCGGCAAATTCGAAAGCCGCGGAACACCCTTTAAAAATCTATGGGAGAAATCAATAGTGCTAATTTTAAAGGTTAATGTGCAAGTTATTGTCATTAAAAGTGTTTGGGGACCTGGGTCCTGCCCCAGAGGATATGTATTAATGCAAAAAAAAGTTTTAAAAACGGCCGTTTTTTCGGGAGCAGTGATTTTATTTATGCTTAAAGTGAAACAGTAAAAGTGTAATATTCCTTTAATTTTCGTACCTGGGGGGTGTCTATAGTATGCCTGTAAAGTGGCGCATGTTTCCCGTGTTTAGAACAGTCTGACAGCAAAATAAAATTTCTAAAGGAATAAAAGTCATTTAAAACTATTCGTGGCTATAATGAATTGTCGGTCCGGCAATACACATAAAAGTTGCGCTAAAAGAAAGAGAAGTATGTCCAAAAGGTTATGAACATCCAATGGAAGCACTTAAAATCTTGCAAACACTGGGGTGTGCACACATAAACAAGGTGAAGTGCCCGACCACCGTAGCTGTAGATTAGGCTTACCAGACAGCAAGCATTAGAGGCAGATGGCTTTCAACCCAGCCAGGGCCTTTAAATTTTGCAGATGATCACAATAGGGATGGTGATTTGGATGGTTGAAATTCCTCACTTGATCCGGCTAAGGTATCCCTTCCCTCAGTATGTAACCCAAAAGAGAAAAGAACTGGCCATAGTGTAAAATATCCAAGGTAACTTTAATAAAACGTGGTAATGCACTTACAGTTAAGAAGTAGTAGTATCGCAAATGTAAAAAGCCGTCCAGCATAAACAAACACAGAACGGAGCCCGTCCTCCTCTCCAGATCATGTGGTAGCGTCACTACGTGCCTCTCCAGACGCGTTTCGTTATCAATCGGACGTTCTCAATGAGGACCGATTGATGACAAAACGCGTCTGGAGAGGCACGTAGTGACGCTACCATTAAAGCTACCTTGGATATATTACACTATGGCCAGTTATTTTCTCTTTTGGGTTACATACTGAGGGAAGGGATACCTTAGCTGGAGCAAGTGAGGGATTTCAACCATCCAAATCACCATCCCTATTGTGATCATTTGCAAAATTTAAAGGCCCTGGCTGGGTTGAAAGCCATCCACCTCTAATGCTTGCTATCTGGTAAGCCTAATCTACAGCTACGGTGCTTGGGCACTTCACCTTGTTTATGTGTGCACACCCTGGTGTTTGCAAGATTTTAAGTGCTTCCATTGGATGTTCATAACCTTGTGGACATACTTCTCTTTCTTTTAGCGCAGCTTTCTTATTATATATTGGACTTTTTGTGTTATCGTTCTGTATGCTGCTGCTTTCTTATTGGTGTATTCAATGACATATTTTTTCAGCGCGGTTTTTTTCTTTTATACACATAAAAGTTCATTGATAAAAATGGCATGGGATTCCCCCACAGGAAAAACCTGAACCAAAATTTAAAAAAAAAATGGCGTGGGGGTCCCCCCAAATTCCATACCAGGCCCTTTAGGTCTGGTATAGATATTAAGGGGAACCCCATGACAAAATGTAAAAAAAAATGGCGTGGGGTTCCCCTCAAAATCCAGGAACCCCGTGCCAAAATTTAAAAAAAAATGGCGTGGGGTCCCCCAAAAATCCATACCAGACCCTTATCCAAGCACGCAACCTGGCAGGCCACAGGAAAAGAGGGGGGACGAAAGAGCACCCCCCTGAACCGTACCAGGCCACATGCCCTCAATACCGTGTTCCCATGTTGATGAGGAGAAGGGCCTCATCCCTACAACCCTTGCCCGGTGGTTTTGGGGGTCAGCGGGCGGGGGGCTTATCGGAATCTTGAAGCCCCCTTTAACAAGGGGACCCCCAGATCCCGCACCCCCATTTGAAATGGTAACGGGTCCGCCCCCTCTGACGCATGGGGACATCCCTATGGCTTTCCCGTAGCTTCAGAGGGGGGAGGACCGGTTGACCCCGTCCCCCTCTGACACTACAGGGGAAGCCATAGGGATGTCCTCGTGCATCAGAGGGAAGCGGGGTCACCCGGCGATGACACCATGTGGCCTCGCCCACAGTTTTAAAAGAGCTGTCACCTGCGAGGACGCGTCATATGGCGTGTGCCTCCCATGGAGGCAGATCTTCTTTATTTTTTTTTCGGTCCATCGGCGGAGGTGAATGGGATGCGGGACAGTTTTATTTTTTTATTTTTTAATAAAGGACTTCACCCACGGTGTGTGTTGTTTTTTTTTTACTTCCACATGGTCCTTTTGGACTTCTGCTGGGGTGTGTAGACACCCCAGCAGAAGTCCAAGAGGACGAAACGCGATGGGTCTATTTTGCTACCCTAGCTGCTTTGTACTGCACTTTTTAGTTCAATTGAACCAAATTTTTATCGCCCATATTTTTATTGTATGTTGGAAAACTTTTTATAACAATAAATTTTCCACCCTTGTCGGATTTACACCATGTGGAAGTTCTTCTTTTTCTCTTATTATGGGAACTGTCTCTGATTGAGCGGAGCTCGGTGGATGATCCAAGCCAGCCTTATGATAGGAGATCAAGACACCTGAAATCCGGGTCTAGTCTATCACTTTTGGTGGCGAGTAAATCTCCAGGCTCCATCTCCCTATTAAGCACATTTCATCTACTGGGATCAGATCTACCTTCACCGCTTGGCGGTACAAGCACGTTCGACTCACCGCCGACGGCCTGTGAGTCCACCTCTTCTGGTAAGGGTATTTTAACCTTTTTAACCTTTTTTACTTGCAGTTTGTTTTGAAGAAGATAATACCCTACATATGTCAACGTACTCCCAACATCGTTTGAGAAGCCTGCAACAAGCACCATGGCTTTAACACCATGAACCTTCACCTGGTTGATTGATATGGACTACACTTACATGTCAGCATTCACTTACGCTTATGATATATAATATTGTGGCCTGTTTGGCATACGGTATTCCTAAATTCACTCATTCATTTTTCCTTTGTATTTGCGTATCAGATTGTGATTCATAGGATTATACACTCACGGAATGTTAATCCCGCCCTTTTATTGATAATTTTGTTGGTTTTGTACTTTGGATGTTGCATTCACTGTTTATTCACAAGCACATTTTTATCACAAGTATTTCTTATATATTGACTATGACTTTTTACCCATAAGCTACAGTGATCTCTGTGGCTACTATTTATGTATATATATTTTTTTCTACATTTGTTTTTCACATATATTTCTTTTCCAACGTTATTGCAACATTGGTTCCACTCATTAAGACTTTTTCATCTTTTATTAGCGCCACACTTTTTTGTTTCATTTATATTCTATAATTAGTCTGAATGTGGAGTTGGCTGCTTTACACTTATGCCCTGTACACATGGTCGGATTTTCCGACGGAAAATGTGCGATCTGAGCTTG
Source organism: Aquarana catesbeiana (assembly GCF_042186555.1). Taxonomy (NCBI): domain Eukaryota; kingdom Metazoa; phylum Chordata; class Amphibia; order Anura; family Ranidae; genus Aquarana; species Aquarana catesbeiana. The sequence continues at coordinate 160,163,611 of NC_133326.1, read as the reverse complement.
TTGTTGGAAATTCTGACTGTGTGTGGGCTACTTCAGACATTTTCCATCGGAATTTCTGACACACAAAGTTTGAGAGCAGGCTATAAAATTTTCCGACAACAAAATCTGATTGCTTCAATTCTGACCGTGTGTGGACATTTCCGACGCACAAAGTGCCAGACATGCTCAGAATAAATTCCGAGAGGAAACTGCTCAGTCTGGTAAAATTAGCTTTCGGAATGGATCTAGCACTTTCGTCATGCTGCAATGTTTTAAATTGTTTAATGCAGCGCACTCTCTTCTTCTTTATAATACTAGAAGAATGAAGTTGTTTTGCTGCTCATATTCACACAGACTTCTCACAAACTTCTTTCTTTATTATTTCTCGTGATTTCATCAATATAATATTTTTTTTTGTCACATCTCCTCAAAATATTTTTTTTTGATGTTTTTAGATTAATCAATTATTTTTGGATGTTTTTAACGCCTGATCTTGTGTTTTTATTTTTTAACTCCAGAATAGTTTTGGTTGTGTTTTCTGTGTCAAGTTACCACAACCCCATTATTATCTTGTGTTATTGAATCTCAAGGAAATTGGTTGGTGTTGGTGTCTCTTGTTAATTTCACATTGTATTTCTGAAATGTACCTGCCTCCTCGCAAACAAACTGTCCTTTTTGAATGAAAACGCACTTAGGCGAGAATAATGAATCAAACCAAAAATTTATTAAGGGCTCATAACCAAAGAAAGAGGGAGGCAACACTGGAGAGACAGCAGAAATTGGCGAAGCCTTTGGCCCCCAGGGCACACATCAATTATTTCCAGGCAAAATTGGTGGCCCGAGGAGTCCTGAATCATGAACAGCAGCAGATGACATGTATGTCCCCAGGCTGTGGTCATACAAGAGCCTACATCTTTTGTCAGACCAGACTGAACCCAGGGCCATCACTCTCTGGTCTTCCTTCCACACTTCCTTCCATGCTGTGTCTGTGGTGGTGGAGTTGTGGCAGGAGGAGGAGGAGGAGGATGGTCCAACTCACTCAGGTGGGTATTGGGCGTGATTTCCCCCCTCAACCCCTTATTTAAGGTTTGATAAATGAGTTCCTCACACATGAGGCATTGGCCCTCCTGCATGCCCTGCAGTTTTGTGGCAGCCATGCAGGCAAAGGCCTCTTCATGAGTGGGGAAGGCTCTGAGGGATGCAGAAGCCTCCTGAATCAGCCTGAGTGCTGAATCCTCCACGTTACTCCCCTTCCTGGGTCGTTTGTTTTGTAGACGGAGGGGAGGGACCTGAGATTCTGTCATGCTCCTACTGGGCCCGGCCTTCTCCTGGCTGCCACTTAGCTCCGCCTCCTCCTGGCTGCCACTAACCCCCGCCTCCTCCTGTGTGCCACATTCCACAGCCTCCTCCAGTGTGCCACATTCCACAGCCTCCTCCTGGCTGAGGTCTTCCTGTGTATGAAAAAGGGACATAGTTTTAGTTTTTTCTTCATCAGTCACACTCATCTGCTGCAGCTCCGGATCTCTGGGAATCCTGGACCTTCTGGCGCTCCCTAAGATAAGTGCTCCTCAGGCCACCAATTTTGGCTTTTAAATAGGGGATGGTTGCCGTGGGGACCACCGGCTTCACCAACTCCAGCAGTTTCTCCAGCGCTGCCTGCCTCTTTTGTTTATGATTATAATGTGGATGTTTCACCTGCCAGAGACAGGGCAGCTCCCTGTATTTGTCTATGAACAGGGGGAGGAAGTTGTGATCATTGAAGCCATCCATTTTATCTGCAATGCACAAGTCAAACCCTAATGTCCGGCTAAAGTCTACTAATCTTGTCCCAAAATAGGCCTCAATCTCTAAGCAGTATAGGCCCAAGTTTAAATGTTACCTTCGTTATCATGATTGGCGCTTCTGATACTCCTTCCTCCGCTCACAGATTGTACGTACTACGCACGCGTGTTACGCTTTATATACACTGCGCATGCGTGAAACTCCGCCCACCCCTGACATTCTTTCTAGTCTATCCCTCGCCCCTTCTCGTTCGTCGCAGTGGGGAAGAGCACATGGCGGAGACAGAGCAGGTGCGTGCTAATTACAGCAACAAGGAGGAGGAGGAGGAAAGCCCGGAACCAGAAACGTCCCGATCCCGGAGGAGACGATTTAAGGCCTCAAATATGTCCTTTGGGGAGATGTTGGAGATGGTCGACATACTGAAAATACTGAAAAGGGCCGACTATGATGGGAAGTATGGACCTTACCCCAACCCAAATGTCAGAAAGGCCAAGATCATGGTGAAAGTTGTGAAGAGTCTGCAGAAGAATTTTGGGGTATGACGATCCATGGATCAACTCTGGAAACGGTGGTCGGACTTCAAATTAAGGGAGCATGATCAGCATAGAAGGATCAGAAGAGTCCTGCAAAAAAGTAAGTAGTTGTCCTGTGTTCCTATTCTTTATTTTTATAACGTTCATGCTGCTCCATGTGCTTTTCTTTACTGTTGTATAGTTTAAAATGGCAACTTTCATGTTCATGGACACATTATTCGTTCGTAGGAAACATTGTTCGTTCGGCCTAGAAAACACCATGTTTTGGCCAGATGCATTTCAATAAATTTTTACTAGCCTATTTCTCTTAAAATAGTTTTGTTGTCTAGATGGGTTTTTAACTAGAATGAAATGCAAACTAGATTCTGTGTAAGGAGAGGACACTCAGCAGCTGTTTACACATCTGGACGCAGGAGCACTAGTGTGGGACACAAGAACACCCTTTTATTAGGGGCCCCACACAGGTGCTCCAGTGTATACTATAGGGGTGACTCCATCTGTGAAGCTTGTACAAAACAGGTAAGTATTCAAGCTTGACAAGGAAAACAATATTTATTCATCTTGGAACTCTGCCAAAACAGACAAATGTACCCCACTTCCAAGCAATGTTTTATATTCATATTTCTGTCATCAAAAATCTGTGTGCTAAGTATACCTATTTTTCTTTTACATAGGGGAGAAAAGACTCGGAGGACACCACTCATTAGAGGAGACAACAGACCACCCACCTCATGAAGAAGTGGAAATCCCCCAAAGCCAAGCAGAGGAGGAGGAGGGAGACGTTGTGGAAATAGTCACCACAACAGGTGAGTGTCTGCGACCACAGGCTCAGGTAAGAGATGGATGCTGGCATATTTATAATACATGGTGTGTTTTTTTTTCTATATTTTTAGGTGATCGGGATGTTGTGGATGAAGGTCATTTCACTAGTGAAAGTGCCCAGATCCTGATCGGGGAGATCATGGGGTGTAATAGGGACTTGGAAAACATCAATCAAAACATCAATGATGTTCAAAAAAAATGAAGAACATCATTGATGTTTTAGGGAGAGTTTAAAACCCCTCGAAATCACTAATTTGGTTGGCTTTTTTTTCCTAAAATTTTTTGCACCTTTTTTGAAATATTCTCAAAAAGCCAAATTTTGAAGATGCACACACTGTGTCAACATGTGCTATCTGCCATCACGGGAGATCAACGTATGCATTTTGGGGGTGCAACCCCTTCCTCAATAATAAAGTAGCTGAGAGGAAGGGGTTGCACCCACAAAACACGTCCCTTGATCCCCTATGATGGCAGCTAGCACATGTTGACATTCGGCAATTTGTGTGCATCTTCAAAATTTGGCTTTTCCAGGGGTGACTTCACCCCATCTGAATACAATATCAAACACAGTTTATAAATACTCATGTCTGATATTGCCTTCAATTTCTACAAAAGTTGAACTTTGTAAGTTCCAGATTTGTGTATTTATTGTTGGTTTTAAACATGCCTGTTTACCTTAAAAATACATTTTTACTTTTATTAATGTCACCTAGAAATATTGTATACAACAAACATGTTGGTTTGTTTTAAAAAGCTTTTATAAATGCACATGCAATTGTGCTTGGATTAAAAATATTGAGAATCAACAATGTGTGGCTTCTTCTTTCAATGCTCAAAAGCATTTTTTGTGTGAAAATTCGTGTTTTCAGTGACAATGGGGGTTATTTCCTAAGGGCAAATCCACTTTGCACTACAAGTGCAGTTTCAGTGCAGTCTCAAGTGCAATTGTAGTGCAAAGTGTCTTTGCCTTTAATAAATAACACCCAACAGTGCTTTTTAATTTTACACAATCACGCCATTTTCAGGGCTACCCAAATTTAGGTCATGGTCAGCTAAAAGAAACACAAGCAGTAAATGTAAGCAAATATTTTTTAAGTTAATTTTTTTTTTTATTTTAAAAAAGGCTCAGACATTGTCTGGCATATTGATGGCCCCCCTACCCGCAAAGTATTCCATGTATCTTAGACGGACCTCACGGGCACTCGGGGGGGGGCAAGCCAGGACGGCCAGCTTCAAGCGCCATCAGGGTTGGTTCATTTAGATGAATTCCAGATTCAGGCCCAACTGAGCCAGCATTAAAATTAAAAATTAAAAATTTGTGGAGAACACAGCAAGCCAGGATGATGTGATTAAGTTTATACTCCACCATGTGTATTGGTGTAAGAAATAGGCGGAACAGGCTGGCCATTATTCCAAACGTATTCTCCACCACTCTTTGTTATTAAAAACCCTCTGGTCCAGGGTGAGGGTCCTCATAGGGAATGGCCACATAAGATGGTCCCCCAGCGCAAACGCTTCATCCACAACGAAGACGAATGGGAGTCCTTCCGCATTGTCTTCTGGAGGTGGCAAGCCCAAGCTGCCATTCTGGAGATGCCTGTAGAACTCTGTGTAGTCGATGACTCCACCATCTGACATCCGGCCATTCTTCCCCACGTCCACATACAGGAACTTGTAAGTAGCCGACACCACCACCAACATCACAATACTATTGAACCCCTTGTAGTTGTAATAGTATGACCCCGAGCTGGGTGGTGGGACGATGTGGACGTGTTTCCCATCAATTGCCCCTCCACAGTTAGGAAAGTCCCACCGCTGGGCAAAGTGGGAGGCCACAGTCTGCCATTCCTGTGGGTTGGAAGGAAACTGTGGAGTCAAACAAGAATAAAAAAGTATTAATTTTGCACATAAACATTGAAAGCAGATTAGACACAAACATTCTTGGCCAACATTAGTATAACATTTATTTTAGGGACTATTTAAAGACAAAGGTATAAGGTCCACCTATCAGATTCCCCCCCCCTCTCATGAGCCATTTTAGAAATTTTATGGGGGGAGATATTTTGGACAGGTAACCCTCTCTACTTCATTGAGAGATGAATGCCTAAATAATGTGAATTACTTTGGCCAGCCCTTCCTTACTTTATACTATTGGCAGCCCACTGGACAGGTAAGAAGTGTCATAATACAAAGAGATAAATACACACTGTACACATTTGAGCACATTTTTACATTCTGCATTTACCTATCAAGATAATAATAGGATACAAAAACTTTAAACAGTAACATTTGAAAGTATTCTGGCAGGCTCTTGCACTACATGCTTTGGGGAATTCATCCATAAATCTGACCACAAAAGAGGTAGGTATAGTGTGTATGGGTTTGGCAAAGTCAGCAGATAGAGGATTGATGATAGATAGAGGATTGGCATCAGCTGAGTTAGCAGTTGGGGGAGGGAGGGTTCCAAATGATTTTGGGACCCAAAAAAACAAGCCTCTGGCACTCTGCCTGAATTTAAAGCACACATCACAATTGTAAACATTTTAGGGGGTATTGAGGGTAAAGCACTACTATGGAGCTGACAAAATACATTGTTAAGTGACTAGACGAGGTGAATATAGGCCCAGGAGAGCATGCTGGGGAGGTAAGTGAAGGCAAATATGTATGAAGGCCAAAAAAAAATACATAAAAATCCAGCATGAGGACAAAGGGGACATTCACAGCATATTACAATCATGGTAATTAGGGAATGAGGAAAGAAATACAATACATTAGCAAACATTATATACAATAAAATGTGATGTTAAAGGATAAAAATCTTACCTTAATATACTCCTTCTGCAGGACCTGGATGATGGCAGAACAGGTCTGCGGGATAATGATCCCCAGAGCCTGGGGGGAGATGCCTGTCGAGAACTTAAGGTCCTGCAGGCTTCTCCCCATTGCCAAGTATCGCAGGGTGGTGACTAGCCTCTGCTCCGGAGTGATGTCTTGCCTCATGCTGCCTGCTAATATAAGGGGTCAGCAAAGCCAACAAATGGTGAAAAACGGGGTCCGTCATCCGATCACGCTGGAGCAACCAATTCTTGGTCCATGAACTCCTTCCCACCCTGTTCATGGACTGGGCTTGTGTCAAAGTAAGGACCCCAACACCAAGCCCCCGCACAGCACGAACTCTACGATGAGTACGTATACGCAACATGGCTAGAAAACAGTCGGCTGCTCAGAACGAAGTAACAGAACGCACTGAAGAACAGCAAGGCCTGTGAAGAGCGACCTTAAAATCAGTAACGAACGAACAAGAACACAATGACAAGTCAAGGGTAACTCGCTGCACATACTGAAGACCAGATACAAACCCACAAGCACAAACTGAACAGCAGAAATACGATCTGAAAATCACGAGTCTGAAAAAGCGTGAATCGGCTCTCACCAAACTTTTACTAACACGAGATTAGCAAAAGGAACCCAAAGGGTGCCACGCTTGGTTCTGAACTGCCCTTTTATAGTCTTGTCGTACGTGGTGTATGTGACCGCATTCTTGGCGTTCGGCAACTTTGTGTGACCGTGTGTATGCAAAACAAGTTTGAGCCAACATCCGTCAGAAAAAATGCATGGATTTTGTTGTCGGAATGTCCGATCAATGTCCGATCGTGTGTACAGGGCATTAGAGTTTGCGTGGCATTTCTCCTACTTTCTTGTTTCACTTTAAGCATTATTAAAATCCCTGCTGGCCTTTTTTAAAACTTTTTTTTGCATTGATACATGTTCCCTGGGGCAGGACCCAGGTCCCCAAACATGTTTTAAGACAATACCATGCATATAAGCCTTTAAAATTAGCACTTTTGATTTTTCATGTTCGTGTCCCATAGACTTTAAAGATGTTCACGTGTCCAAACAAATTTTTTGCCTGTTCGCATGTTCTGGTGCGAACCGAACAGGGGGTGTTCGGCCCATCCCTACTCGAGATGAACTCTCACAATTTATTGACTTTTTGGCCATTAACAACTACAATTTCAGGTTCACTATGAAGTGTAGCCAATCAAAAATCACTTTTCTTGACCTTGAAATTTCCATAGACCATGAAGGAATATTATATTCTGCTCTGTACCACAAACCATCCTCTGGTAACACTATTCCTCATGCCAATAGTGTGCATCCCAAGCCTCTGCTGGACAGTATTCCTTACAGCCAGTACTTGAGAATTAAGAGGAACTGTACATTAGAGGCTGATTTTCACAAAGCATCACAAGATCTTTATCTTAGATTAAAAAGTCGAGGCTACAGCCATTCCCTTTTAACCAGCTGCCGACCACCGCACGCCGATGTACGTCGGCACAATGGCACAGGCAGGCATAAGGGCTTACCTGCACGTCCCTGCCTGCCCGTGGGCGGGGGTCCGATCAGACCCCCCGCGGTGCCTGCGGCGGTCAGATTAGCATCAGGAGTGATCCGAGCTGAGGGGGAGGCCACTGATTCATGGCCACCCCCTCACGATTGCTCCTGGCGAAAGACAAGCTTCCTCTGCTGCTGTAATGTACACAGTGGCAGAGGAAGTGATGTCATCGCTCCTCGTGAAGCGTTTTCGTTCCAGCTTCCAAGGAGAGAAGACATCAAGTAAGTGCACCAAACACTACACGTACATTAGAACACTCGAGGCACACTTTTCACCCCCAATCACCCCCCGATTAGCCCCCAATCACTCCCCTGCACCCCCTGTCACAGTGGCACCAATAGCAGTTTTTTTTACTGATTATTGTATTGGTGTCATTTGTGACAGTTATAAGTGGTAGGGCAGTTAGTTGTAGGCCCCTTTAGGTCTAGGGTACCCCCCTAACCCCCTAATAAAGTTTTAACCCCTTGATCACCCCCCGTTGCCAGTGTCACTAAGCAATCATTTATCTGATCGCTGTATTAGTGTCACAGGTGACGCTAGTTAGGCAGGTAAGCATTTAGGTTCGCCGTCAGGTTTTTAGAGCGTCAGGTACCCCCATATAATACCTAGTAAAGGTTTTAACCCCCTGATTGCCCTCTAGTTAACCCTTTCCCCAGTGATCACCGTATAACTGTTACGTGTGACGCTGGTTAGTTAGTTTTTTATAGTGTCAGGGCACCCACCGTTTATTACCTAATAAAGGTTTAACCCCCTGATCGCCCGGCGGGTGATATAAGTTAGGATTTAGGATCAGATAGGGTCTGCATTGCCCCAGGCAGCCTCAGGTTAGTGCCAGTACCGCTAACACCCACGTACGCAGCATACATCTCCCTTAGTGGTATAGTATCTGAACGGATCAATACTTGATATGATCAGATCTATATTAGCGTCCCCAGCGGTTTAGGGTTCCCAAAAATGCAGCCGCTATTCCTTCTGGTGAACTGGCAAGCACCAGCGGCCTAGTACATCCTGGTTGTACATCCAGCACTGCAGTAACACTTGGTGACGTGGCGAGTCCCATAAGTGCAGTTCAAGCTGGTGAGGTGGCAAGCACAAGTAGTGTCCCACTGCCACCAAGAAGACAAACACAGGCCCGTCGTGCCCATAGTGCCCTTTCTGCTGCATTTGCCAATCCTAATTGGGAACCCACCACTTCTGCAGCACCCATACTTCCCCCATTTACTGGCCGACTTGGCATTCAGGTGGAAACAGTTGATTTTCCGTCACTTGATTTTTATTCGCTGTTTTTCACCGAAGATCTCTATAGATCTATTGTGGACCAAAGCAATTTGTATGCTGGTCAACACATTGCCACTATTCCCCAGTATTACCCTTGCCAGAGATTGAAAACCAATTACGGTTTCCGAATTTAAGATCTTTCTGGGCCTATCCCTCCTCATAGGCATAACCAAAAAGAGTGAGTTGCGGTCATATTGGTCCACTGACCCAATTCACCATATGCCCGTGTTCTCTGCTTCCATGGCCAGGGCATGATAGGAGCAGATTTTGCGGTTCATGCACTTCAACAACAATGAACTCTGTTGTCCTCGTGGAGACCTTGGATACGATCGGCTCTGCAAAATTTGGCCCCTCGTAAACCACTTCAACCAACATTTTGCAGACTTGTTTACTCCCCATCAAGTTGTCTGTGTTGAAGAGTCCCTGATTAAGTTTTCTGGCCACTTGTCATTCAAACCTTCCCAGCAAGCGTGCCAGATACAGGGTCAAGATGTATAAGCTCTGTGACAGGGCCACAGGCTATACATGTAGTTTTATGGTTTACGAGGGAAGAGATAGTTATGTAGAGCCGACAAACTGCCCTGACTACATAGGAAGCGCTGACAAGATTGTGTGGGACTTGGTGTCACCCTTATTCGGAAAGGGGTACCACTTGTACGTGGACAATTATTATACGAGCGTGACATTTTTTAGTCACTTGATCATCAGATTGGAGCATGTGGCACAGCACAATCTAATCGCCGGGGCTTTCCCCAGCGGCTTGTAGATTCCTGTCTTAGGCTGGGGGAGAGAGCCTGCTTGAAGTTTAATAACTTGCTCGCTATGAAGTGGAGGGATAATAAGAATGTTTTCGCTCTTGCCTCCCTTTATGCAGATACTACTGTCAATATTACTAGGGTGACTGGTGTTGTGGAGAAACCCCTCTGTGTCCATGAATATAACCAAAATATGGGAGGGGTGGACCTCAGCGACCAGTTGTTGGCGCCGTACCTAGTTGCCCATAAGGCCAGACGCTGGTATAAAAAAGTGTCTGTATACTTATTTCAATTGGCTTTGCTGAACGCTCATGTGCTATACAGAGCTTCAGGACGGACTGGATCCTTCCTTAAATTCCAGGAAGAGATCATCAGAGCCCTTCTGTTTCCAGACAGTGCTCCATCTCACCTTCTCCAACCAAATGCAGTAAGCTGGCTGCATGAGAGGCATTTTCCTTATGCCCTCCCGAGTGCCCCACCCAACAAGCCCCCCAAAGAAAATGTCGTGGCTGTAGAAAGCACGGATATAGGCATGACACCCGCTATTATTGTCCCTCCTGTCCTGACAATCCTGGTCTTTGCATTGGTGAATGTTTTGAGAGCTACCATACACTAGTTGAGTTTTAGCATAGGGTACAGCATTGCACAGACTGAACACACTTTTACAGGGTCTCTCAAGATGCAGCTAGGCTCCCAAAAAGTCCCACACATGTGGTATCCCCATATTCAGGAGAAGCAGCAGAATGTATTTTGGGGTGTAATTCCACATATGCCCATTGCATGTTTGAGCAATATATCATTTAGTGACAACTTTGTGCAAAAAAAAAAGTTTGTCATTTTCCCGCAACTTGTGGCAAAATATAAAATATTCCATGGACTCAACATGCCACTCAGCAAATAGATTGGGGTGTCTACTTTCCAAAATGTGGTCATTTGGGGGGGGGTTGTGCCATCTGGGCATTTTATGGCCTTCAAAACTGTGATAGGTAGTGAGGAGTGAAATCAAAAATTTACGACCTTAGAAATCCTGAAGGCGGTGCTTGGTTTTCGTGGCCCCATACGCGGCTAGGCTCCCAAAAAGTCCTACAAATTTGTTATCCCGTCAGGAGAAGCAGCAAAATGTATTTTGGGGTGTAATTTCACATATCCCCATGGCATGTTTGAGCAATATATCATTTAGTGACAACTTTGTGCAAAAAAAAAAAAAAGTTTGTCATTTTCCCGCAACTTGTGGCAAAATATAAAATATTCTTCCCCTTAGAAATCCTGAAGGCAGTGATTGGTTTTCGGGGTCCCCGTATGCAGCTAGGCTCCCAAAAAGTCCCTCGCATGGCATGTGTGAGCAATATATCATTTAGTGACAACTTTTTGTAAAATATATATATATATTTTTTGTCATTAGTCAATCACTTGGGACAAAAACATTAAATATTCAATGGGCTCAACATGCCTCTCAGCAATTTCCTTGGGGTGTCTACTTTCCAAAATGGGGTCATTTTGGGGGGGGGTTGTACTACCCTGCCATTTTAGCACCTCAAGAAATGAGATAGGCAGTCATAAACTAAAAGCTGTGTGAATTCCAGAAAATATACCCTAGTTTGTAGACGCTATAACTTTTGCGCAAACCAATGAATATACACTTATTGACTTTTTTTTTAACAAAGACATGTGGCTGAATACATTTTGGCCTAAATGTATGACTAAAATTGAGTTTATTGGATTTTTTTTTTTTTTTTTTTCACAAAGGTTTTTTATTGATTGAACATGTAATTACATGGTAGCATTGTAATAGTACATTTGCATAAAAATGGTACATATGAGATTTGGTTTAAATATAGTAAAGGACAGTATATACATACAATATAGTTATGGAAAGTTACAAAAATAAACATTTTTATTTATGCTGAATATATTTTCAAGTAACATCATGGAAATCTTAAATTAGAGTTTTGGGTAATAAGTGACCCAGATTTTGGCTTTAAGGGAAAGAGAAAAAAAAAAAAAAAAAAAAAAAAAAAAAAAGGGGGGGGATAGGGGATTGTTTAAATGACCTGTTATTTTCGTTATGTTTTCTTAAACCTTCTTATGAAACCTATTAAATGTTGAGTGCTTTGTACGTCTGAGAATTTTTGAATTCTATCCATTTGTACCATGTTGAAGCAAAATAAGTTATTTTCTCCTGAGATATGCTTATGAGTTCTTCTATTTTTTCTATATTGTTTAATCTGCGGAACCATTCTTTTTTTGACGGTATAGAGTTAGAGCGCCAGTGGCATGGGATACAGTGTCTTGCAGCATTTACCATAAACATGGTTAGAGATTTTAGGTATTGTTTTTTGGGAATAGTATTGTAGTGTAATAAGTACTGTGCTGGGTTGAAACTTAAATTTACTGAGGTGATTGAAGTGATGGTTTCGTGAACCATTTTCCAAAAATTTTTGATTAGTGGGCAAGTCCACCAGATGTGTATCATCGAGCCTTCCTCCCGTTTGCATCTCCAACATCTGTTCGAGGTCTGGGGAAAGAATTTGTGCAATAGGGTGGGGGTTCTATACCATCTAGTGACGATTTTAAAGCCACATTCTTGAGTGGCAACGTTAAGAGAGCCTTTATGAGTGTAAATAAAAATTCTTTCCCAGTTTTCTTTTGACAGAGTTAGGTTAAGATCTTGTTCCCAGGTTTGGCATGACGAGCTGGAGAATTCAGAATTGCTCACAAAGAGCGAGTTATATAGAATAGATATGATATGTCTCTGTGGGGATGTTTTAGTGCATAGGTCTTCTAGAGTCGTAAGAGGTCTAGTCCAATGTTGGGTTTTCTCATTGCTGGTCAGGTAATGTTTAATTTGTATGTAATTCCATTGAGAGATCTGGGGAGGTTCGCTGTCTTTGTTTATTTCGTCTCTTGATAGTAGTTTACTATTTTTGAAGAAGTGTTTGACAAGAATTTCTTTGTGTGGCCATGACTTAGATAGAAAATTTTTTTCTGTACCTGGGAGAAAGTCTGGATTATTCTTTAATGGTGTTAGAGGACTCATCCAAGGGAGTGGGTTGTTTTTTTTATAAGTATTGTTGAATGTTTCAAGTGTGGAACCGATAAGTGGGTGGGATTTAGTGTTTTTTGGGTGGTGCTTCGGACAGACCCATGGGAAGGATTTCAATTGGTGGGAGAAAAGGGATTGTTCTAAATTAACCCAGTCTTTAACTTTGTCGTGGATGTTCCAGTCTACTATTCTTGTCAGAAGGGCTGCTTGGTGGTATTTCTGTAAGTCCGGCAGGGCTATCCCCCCTTTATTTTTAGGTAGGTTTAGTCTGGAAAATTTTATTCTGGGAGGTTTGCTCCTCCAGATAAAGGAAGCGCATGCTTTACGGAATGATTTAAAGAATGAGGATGGGAGTTTGATGGGGATCGTTTGCATTACATACAGAAACCTAGGAAGGATTGTCATCTTGATTAGAGAAGCTCTGCCAAACCAAGAAACATTTAGAGAATTCCATCTTTTTAAATCGTCCTGTGTCTCTTTTAGGATGGGTAGGTAATTGAGTTTGTAGAGATCATTTAAATTTGTAGGGATTTCAGTTCCAAGATATGTTATACTTTGATTGGCCCACGAGAAGGGGAAGTTTTTTTTACATAATTCTACTGATTTTGGGGGTAGTGTGATATTTAAGGCGCTAGATTTTGAATGGTTGATTTTTAAGTTTGAGAGTGATTGGAAATATTCTAGGTCTTGAATGACATTGGGTAGGGATATATGGGGTTCTGAAAGGAATAGAAGCATATCGTCGGCGAATGCTGCAACTTTATACGTGCGTTTGTGGATATCGATTCCCTTGATGTCTGGATTGGATCTAATTTTATTTAATAGTGGTTCTAATGTGAGGACGAACAATAGTGGTGAAAGGGGGCAACCTTGTCTTGTGCCATTACGAAGATTGAAGGCGTTTGACAGGTGGCCGTTTACTCTGACTCTTGCTGATGGATTTGAGTATAGTACTTTGATATAGGACCTCATTAAAGGTAGAATTCCTATATGTTTTAATGTAGCATCGATGAAGTCCCAGGCCACTCTGTCAAACGCCTTCTCGGCATCAAGGGAGAGGAAGAAACCCTGTTTCTTTTGGGTTGTTAGCCAGTGATTAATGTTTATTGCTTTGGTTGTGTTGTCTCGTCCTTCTCTTCCAGGGATAAAGCCTACTTGGTCTAAGGAAATGAGGGATGAGAGCAGGGGTAAGAGTCTATTTGCTAATATTTTGGCGTATATCTTAATATCGACGTTAATTAGGGAAATTGGTCTATAGTTAGTAACCTGAGTTGTATCTTTGCCTTCTTTTGGTATTACCGAAATATGTGCTTCCAAGAGTTGTTTGGGGGGATATTGTTCAGAGTGAAGAGACTGAAAGGTTTTTAAAAATCTTGGCTTTAGTATGTTGGTAAATGTTTTGTAATATTGAAGGGGTAATCCGTCTGGGCCTGGTGCTTTTCCAATTTTCATATCCTTTAAGGCTTTATCAAATTCTAGACCAGTTATGGGCATTTCTAGTTCTTGTGCTGAAATTTTCGAAATTTGAGGTGGGCAGTATTTTTCTAGGAACTCTTGAATAAGTTTTGTTCTCTCGTCTGAGTTTTGTGGGCATTTGGGGTTAGATGGGATGTTGTATAAGGATTGGTAATAGAGCTCGAACTGTTTGGCAATCTCCTCATTCGAAGAGTGTAGTGCACCTTGTTTGTCTCTTATTTGATGAATTGTTGAAGCAACTTTCTTGTTTTGGACTGCTTTTGCGAGCAACCTTCCGCTTTTATTGCCTTGCTCATAATATATTTTATGTCTCAAGATATATTGTCTTTTAGTTTTCATGCTCAGCTCTTCTGAGAGTAAAGTTCTTGCTTTAGTTAAGTCTTCAAATGTAGAGAGTGCCACAGTTCTTTTATGGGTTAGTTCTAATCTATGAATTTGTTCTAATAACGATCTTATTTTGGATTGTTTTTCCTTCTTTAGTTTAGCTAACTTATTTATGAACTCGCCTCTCATAACACACTTGTGTGCTTCCCACTGAGTGATCAAAGATGTCTCGTCATTTCCATTTAGTGAAAAGTATTCATTTAGTTTGTCATTAAAGTGTATTACGTCTAAAGGGTCTTTCAGTACCGTTGTGTTTAGTCTCCAAGTTTTAGTTATGGTAGATTTTTCTGGGAAAGTTAATGTTATGGTGATCGGGTGATGGTCGGATAACGTCATGGTTTCAATTGTAGAGTCTGTCAGTAAGTCAAGGTCAGGTTGTGAGATCAGAAAGTAATCAATCCTAGAGTACTTTTGATGAATTGTGGAGAAGTAGGTGAAGTCTTTGGTTTGGGGGTTAAGGATTCTCCAGGTGTCATGTAACATTAGCTCTTGTAGTTGAATTTTAATTTGTTTCAGTGCTTTAAAAGGAAGGCTAGATGTACCACTCGAGGTGTCTATGAGCGGATTTAGTGGAATATTGAAATCTCCCCCTAAGATAATCATACCTGCCGCAAAGTTTGTTAAAAGGTCCTTTATTTTACGAAAGAAGGTAACCTGTTTTGAGTTAGGGGTGTATATGTTGGCAATTGTGATGGGATGAGGTCCCAGCTTCCCTTTAATGAATATGTATCTTCCCCCTGGATCAAGCATTGTGTCATGGACCTGAAGGGGAGTTTGTTTGGAAATCAAAATTGAGACTCCTTTGGATTTCCCCTCAGGATTGGTGGCATGATATGCAGTTGGAAATCTTTTATCTTGTAGTTTGGGAGCTTTATTAGTTTTAAAGTGAGTTTCTTGTATGCAAATGATATTAGCTTTGAGTTTATGAAATTCATTGAGGAATTTGGTTCGTTTTTCAGGGATGTTAAGTCCATTGGCATTTACTGAAATTAGCTTAAGTGTCGTTGAGACAGTTTGGTGTTTAGGAATAGGCATTTTTAGTGTATTCCTGTATCTGAAAGTAAGGGAGTTTAGGCTCAGGATTATAAAAAGGTTTACTTTAAATGTGTGTCTTGTTTTAGGTCAGATACACGTTCTCTGGAGCTAAGTGGGGTTAGGGAAGTGGAAGAGAAAAAAAAAAAAAAAAAAAAAAGGGGGGGGGAAGGGGGGATGTGGGTGGGGGGAGAAGTTTTCCTACCTCAAGGATAGGGTGGTAGAATGTACCGGAGGTAGATTTAGATCAACTAATCTACCCTGTTAAGAAAAGCCGGTAAGTTCAAAGAGTGAAAGTTATTTCACTCCTTGTGTGGGGGCAATGTCTAAGTAGGATCGAATGGATTTTAATTCGAGACTTTATGTTCTCTTTTCTTATTCCTTTATTTAGTTTACTAAAATTCTTAGCACTTCGGGGCAACTACCTAATTGCAGTGATCAGATCTTACAGGATGTATGAAGGATATTTTGAGCATGGGAGGAAATGAAATATTGTATGCAATTTGTGTGTGGATAGGGATTTGGGAGCGTTCTAATGATTATGTACAGAGACGTGTTGGTAATGGATCCTGTTTATTTTTTTTTTTTTTTTTTTTTTTTTTTTTTTTTTTTTTTTTTATAGGATCCTTTTGAGCTTTGGGTTTTGATGTGATTACTGGGTGTATATAAGATATAATACCCCAGATAATTATATTCGTTAGCCACTGGGGGGAGACCTTGTCATAGGAATTAAGAGCGTCTTGTGTTTAAAGGGGTCTGTATGTTATATGGAGAATCTTCGTGTACATTAATTAGTACCATAGCGTTTACATATTCTATAAATCTTTAACTGTAACAAACAAACTTGGAAAAGAAAAACAAAACTCCTTTTTCAAAGGAAAGAAAATTTTTCCCTTAGATAGGGATTGCAGGTATAAGGCATTATGGTGGTCAACGTAACTTTTTTTTTTTTTTTTTTTTTTTTTTTTTTTTCCCCTCCCCTCCTTTTTTTCCTCAAAAATAGCCAGATCCTATTTTACCAAAAAATTTTTGGCTGATGTTAGGAGTGCTGTTTACCATTGTTAATTTCCTCCTATTTTACAAAATCTGGAAAAAATATTGTATTTTTGTGTATGAAAGTGTCCTTATGTGGACTCAATTGAGGTATGTCTTGAGTGAACCACCATCATGCTTATTCCTTATGTTGAATATAAACATCTTCTGTAGTTATCATAACCTTGGTTGGTTTAAGTTCAACCCTTTTTACGTAAATCAAGACGTTAATCAGCCATTTTAGATCTAATAAAGTCAATGATATTCAGTACCACAGTAACTTTTTGCGACTTTTGGTATTTATAAGAGCAGGTGTGTTACCAGTTCTATTATATTTAGAAGAATATATACATTTCTCTCTGAAATTCACCCCTCTCCCTCTCCCTCCCCCCGCCCGCCCAACTCCCCTTACTCCTACCTCCTCCCCTCCCCACTCCCCCCTCCCTGAACCCGCCCCATCATGTATTGCTTACTTGGTGTATTTTATATGTAACAAATTTTTGTAAAAGATTAATAGATTCACTGAGGATAATATCGATCGTGAAAGTTTAAGAATGGTTAATGGTTCGTAGTAAATGAAGTAAAGGGTAGAGCCGTATCTTAATATGCTACAGGGTAAAGATGTAAATATTCTTTAGGTATCTTACTTACAAACATACATTTTTTAGTTTAAACATATTTATCATACCCTTGTGTTGATAGTTATGATCAGGATATCTGTACATATTTTCTTTGGCTTGGTTGTATTGATGTGCTTCTGATCTTGTACGGCCCCGTTGCTAAATAAGAGAGTAGATTGAAGAGCAGAAAAGGGGGATGAAAAAGGGGGAGAGAGAAGAGAGCAAGAAAAAGGAAAAATATAAAGACGAATAAGGGGGGGAAAAAAAGGAAAAAGATGCAAAATATAGGGGGGGGGGTGTTAAAGCCAACGATCTTTTAGCTTTTAAGCAAGAATTCTAATCTCTGTGGTTGAATAAGTTCTTATTGAGTGGTCTGAGGTTGTTACAACTGAAAGTCCAATGGCTGACTTGATAGCTGGAGTTTGATTGAAGATATTCGTGCGTGGGGTGGTTTCTGCGGTTCTTATGGTTGAATGCAATTCAGGTGTCCATTTGGTCTTGTCTATCCATGCGATCTCTGCGTCTAGGAGGTGAGAGTCCTGGACTTCCTTGGTTGTTTCCTCTTCTGTTTTGGTGTGATGATGGTGATCTGCGACGTCTATCTCTGTTTCTTTGAGCTCTAGGAGTATAGTTGTTTGTTACTTCGATCCATGTTTCATTTAGCATAAATGTATTATACCAATCTGGCACTTCAGTTGGCGGGATATTGAGTGTTTCACAGAATGATTGTAAGTCTTCGGGTGTGCGTAGCAGTGCTGTGTGACCTCTCCAGGTGGCTGATAGACAGAATGGGAACTTCCACCTGTATGGTATACCTCTGGTACGCAATTGGTCAAGTATCGGACTCAGAGCCCTGCGTTGTTGTAGTGTGATGTTTGATAAATCTTGAAATAATTTTATCTCAGTTTCATTAAACAACACTCTATTTTTTTCTCTCGCCTTTTTTAAGATGGCTTCTTTTAGGGGGAAGTTTACCAAGCAACATATTATGTCCCTGGGGGGATCTGTGTCTCTTCCTCTCGGTCTGAGGGCTCTGTGAATTCTTTCGAAGTCAATAGGGGAGTCTGGAGGTCTGTCTAATAAATCATTGAATATGGTCGTGGCAGTGTGTTCTACAGGGTTTAGGTCTGCTGTTTCTGGTACCCCTCTAATTCTTATGTTATGCCTTCTTCCTCTGTTATCGAGGTCTTCTAAGTGGCGATGAATCTCAATGATATGGTTTAGATGTATATCAGAAGATTTTTGTACCTGTCTTATTGCCTCTGCATGGCGTGATGAGGCCTGCTCCACCGATCCCATCCTTGTTGCAATGCCGTGCATCTCTGTCTTTAGATCCGTGATGGCTGCAGACAGCGTGGCTTTAATGTCCATAGCCACTGCTTGTAGGTCTGCCAGGCAAAGGGTTTGTGAGGCTGATGGGTTGCAGGGATGGGGAGAAGGGTGCTGGGTTGGAGGCTGAGGAGTGTGGCCTTGAGCGCCGATCACGCCGTCCGTCGCCAGGCCGGAGCCGCCTGGCGGGCCGGGTGGTTTAGGCGAGGCCGCGGCTTTGAGGCCTTCTCCCTGCGGCGTCCGGAACATTGCTGGGATGTTGCCTTGAGTCATCTGACTATGTTCCAGGGGTTCTCGGGCTGTTGAGGGGATCCGGTCACCCTTTCCCATGTTTGGGATTGCTTTAGTGTCTCCTGTATCGCAGTTTAGTTGCCCCTGTGTGCAGGAGAGAGTGGATTAAGCGTCCATTCAGGTCCGGAGTTAGGCCACGCCCCGGATTTTTTTTATAACAAAAAGTAGGAAATATCATTTTTTTTTCCAAAATTTTCAGTCTTTATCTGTTTATAGCGCAAAAAATTAAAACCGCGGTGATTGAATACCATCAAAAGAAAGCTCTATTTATGGGAAAATAAGGACGCAAATTTTGTTTGTGTACAACATTGCATGATCGCGCAATTAGCAGTTAAAGTGACGCAGTGCCAAATTGTGAAAAGTGCTCTGATCAGAAAGGGGGTAAAACCTTCCGGGGCTGAAGTGGTTAAAGAAAGCTTACAATAAAGTTAAAAAAATTAAATAGAAAGGGTCTTATTTTTTCAACTAAGGTCATTAACAATCAACAGCCAGTTCGTCTTATTACTCAATATTCTAGACAGTATGACCAGGTCAGGTATGCTCTTACCAGATTTTGGCCTCTGCTCACTGCAGACAGTATTATCAGTAAACATATGAAGCCCTACCCCGACATCACTTTCACACATGCTCCCTCTATGTGGGATCACTTGATAACTAGTCACTATTCACCCAAAATTTACAAATTCCCTACTGATGTTGGCACTTTCCCTTGTGGTAGATGTGACGTTTGCATTCTTATTTCTAATTCCCGGGAAGTGAATCTCCCTAATGGTTTGACTTATATCATCAGACCCACAGTAACATGTAAAACTGGCAGGATTGTGTACCTAGCCACTTGCCGATGTGGTTGCTATTATGTCGGTAAGACTGAGCGACCCTTTTGCAAACGCATTTGAGACCACGTAAAACCTTTGTACAAGTGATTAACTACGACTGCAATTAACAGACATATTGGATCACAGCATGACTTTGATCCCAGTGTGATCAGTTTCCCTGCTCTAGAACATGTACCTTTACATGCCATGCGTGGCAGAATTGATACCACACTGATCCAATTAGAAACAAAATGATTCATAACCTGGACGCAACAAAGTTTCCACACGGCATTATGGGAATTGTATGCCCAGATGCCGTGATGGACGCATGCGCATATGTCCTTTTTTGTCCACTCTCGATCGGTGACGCTACACGACGATCGGGTGGGGGGCTTATAAGAACCAGCCAGTCCAGCCTTAATCTTGCTGGACTTCAGGGGCGCCTTATGAGTCTGCGATCGCTTTATGGTATGTACTTCTCCTAGTTTTTTCTGGTGCTTTTCCTCTTTTTTCCTTCATTGCCATATCTCATGCCTTTTTCATTCTTTCCTGCTCCTCAGGTGTTTCTATTCACCTCGGTGACAGGTTGTAGCTGTTTTGCTGATACTCCCAGCCTGTCTCTACTCCAGCTGGGTGATTACTTCACCCCGACGTAGGAATTTGTCGCATATATTTCCTTTTTTCTTCCTATGGGGAAGTGTTATGGGGATTGTGTCCTCATGGCATTTTACCAGATTTTTTATCTGGTTTTTAGAGTTCTGTCCATACTCTATATAATTGCCATTTTTTCAACATTTTCTTTTCCTTTTTTTTAGTTTACCAACACTTTATCGCGATTAATCTACCATTCGCTGTGGTTATCACTAATAGGAGATTTTCTGGCGCCCCTGTTTCTATCTTGATTTTAATTTACACATTGTGAGTATTGAGGCTATGTTAGCCCACTCTGCGGGACTCTATATTAATGTTCCCGTGTACTATAGTCATATACTTTTTTATTTTTATTTTCTCTGTATGCTAAGTTTCTATTAGCTCTCTGCAGCCTCATTTGGTGCGGCAATTGGTGGCTGACTGTCCTTAGAATTAGAGGTAGGTATTGGGGTACTCTCATGTGGGGGATCCTCTGTTGTGGGGAGCATTTAAGCCATGCCATGCTTTCATTATATCAATTAACTATTGCTAATGCTGTTTGACATGATTATTTCCTGTATTATTATTGTCTGTAATGAATTTTTCTTCAACATGTATATTTTGTGTTTTTTATAGAGTCTACATACATATACAGGTTTCCAATATCATTCCCCTGAAGAAGCCAATGCTTTGGCGAAACATGTAGGGAGTAATCGCCTGTTCGAATTTAGCGGCCCTTTAACATCTGTGGCCACCTTTGTATGTACTAATTGTCTTATGTTTGTTCACACACCTGTGTATGTATTTCATGTTTTGATTTTTGTAATAATAAAATTCTTTATATTTTTACTTAGTATATTATATACTTTCCTAGGCACCGCTATAATCCCTGTTCTCTATCCGTCCTTATTTTGCTAACAATAAATTAGGGATAAGGTGCCACATACCCCGAGGATCTCTAGCCATATCACATATTTTCCACATTTACTAGTGTTTGATGTTTCTTCTCCCCAAGCTGTCTTCACCCAAGCCATCTCTCATGCCGCCGCCATCTTCTCCCATGACTGTATTCTTCCACGCAGCCGGTTAACCGCTAATAAAAAAAGTTGCTCCTCTTCTGTGGCAGTCTTCTGTGGCCATCTGATGATGTCACCTGGAGAGCCTGCCCCATGGCTATGTAAGAGATACCACACATCGGGTAACAACACAGCAGAGGTAGACTGTCACAGAAGAAGAGCAGCTTTTTTTTATTAGCGGGTAACCGGCGGTGCGGAAGAACACAGCAGATGGAGAAGAAGAGATGGCTCTGGGAGAAGACAGCTCAGGGAGAAGATGGAAGTGGGAGAGACAGTGGCAGGAGAAGACGGTTAAGGGAAGAAGACAGCTCAGAGCTATTTTACAATAAAGGACTTGTTTTTTTTTCACTGATTTTTTTGGTGATTTTTTTGGCATGATGTACTCCATACCCATTCACATAGGGGGGGCAGAATCTGGGGGCCCCTTGTTAAAGGGGGCTTCCAGATTCTGATAAACCCCCTGCCTGCAGACCGAAAACCACTGGCCAGGGTTGTTGGGAAGGGGCCCTTGTCCTCAACAACATGGGGACAAGGAACTTTGGGGGGACCCCAAAGCACCCTCCCCATGTTGAGGGCATGTGGCCTGGTATGGTTCAGAAGGGGAGGGTGCTTGCTCGTCCCCCCCATCCTGACCTCCAGACTGCGGATAAGAGTCTGGTATGGATTTTGGGGGGCCCCACATCAATTTTTTCTAAATTTTGGTGTGGGGTTCCCCTTAAAGTCCATACCAGACCCGAAGAACCTGGTATGTACTGGGGGGATCCTACAACTTTTTTTCCTTGATTTTTGGAATTCCACACCATAATATTATTGAATAAGTACATATCATTGCATGCATTTGAAGAGTTAAAATATGGAATAAACCAGATGTGCATTGGCTATTTATGCTGCTGAGTACAATGCACGCTTTCAGGAGATGATACTGTCAGTAGGATTTGAACTCATGGCTTGAACCTTTGAAGGTAGTAGGGAATACTACTATGCTACAGAGCACATTTCTACCTAGAAAATACATTTACTAATGTTTGATTCTATACAATAATGTTTTGCATCTCAGGTATTAATATTATAGTAACAATCATGCTGATGTGGCATTGTCTAATAGGCGTTTGCCTCTTTTCAGAATATGCTGCTGAGTACAATATAAGCTTTCAGTAGGTGATACCAGCTATGTGATTTTCAGCCATTTGAGCACAATTATATTTAGAACATACGTTTACTAGTGTTTGATGGTGGGACTACTTTATATTCTAGGTATAATAGTACTCAGCGCAGTGACTTAGGCCCCTTTCACACTTGTGCGACCTGAAAGTTGCACGATTTTGATGCGACTTTAAGCAATGCCTGTGTAATCTTGAGGTCTATGGACGCAGGAGTCGCAGGGAAAGTCGTACAATTTTCCTGCAATTTTTGCGTCAGCAATTTTGCCGCGATTTCAGGGGATGCCTGTGTAAACTTGAGGTCCAAAGTAGTACAGGGAGTACTTTGAAGTCAGTGTGACTTGAAGTCGCACAGATATGAATGGTACTCATTGAAAATCGTGGGGTATGACTTGTCATGCGACTCCCAGGAAAAGTCGCACAAGTGTGAAAGGGGCCTCAGCCCGACTTTGTGAGCGATTTCAGAGACATCAGTACTCTTTCCTGCACAGATGTCTAGTGAAATCGCATAGGTCCCAACTGTCCCTGATTTGGAACAAAGTCCCTCGGTCCCTCTTTCATTCTCATTTGTCCCTCATTTTGTTCTGATCTATCTAGTTGTATATAAAATGCACGTTTTATCTTTCAAAAAGGATTTCCCAGCGCTAAAACTTTCATCTAATTTCTAAATTGCTTTGTTTGTAAATTTCCAAAGCCAGTTTAAAGGAATATTATTGGTAAAAAAAAAGCACTTCGTGGTTTAACTAATATTTTTTTTTTTTATTTTTCCCCTTTAAGGAGGGTTTTTGGGGGGTGTGTCCTATGGCTGCATACTTTTGCTAGTAGGTGGGTTATACCCATCTCAAAAAGTTGGGAGGTAAGAAATCGCCCCCTGAAGTCGCCCAAGGTAGTGCAGGAACTACTTTTGGGAAATCTGTACGGTGTTGCACCAATTTGGACAGTTCCATTGCCATCAATAGGCGCTGATTTGGCCTGCAATTTGAGATGTCAGTTCAGAGCTATGTGAACATGGGTGAAGTTGCATAGATATGAATAGAAATCATGGGGGGCAACTTTTCATGCGACTCTGAGGTCCAAAGCTGCATGAAAAGTCACCCAAGTGTGAAAGTAACCTAATGAGAATAATTGATAAAACCTTTGAATTAGGCCCTATTTGCACTTGTGCGACCTTAAAATTGCACAGCTTTGCCGTGACTTGAAGCAACACCTGTGTAATCTTGTGGTGTATGAACCTCAAATCACGTCAAAGTCAAACCAAGGTAGTGCAGGGATGAATTTTCTTCACTTTCAGAATGAACAAAAACAATAGGGCCAAATTCAAAGGTGTTATCCATGAATCTCATTCACACTGCTGCGACCTGAAAGTCACACTATTTTGGTGCCACTTTGCCGCTGCAACTTGACCCCAACTTCTGGGAATGCCTCTGTAATATTGCGCCCTATGTGCCTCAAGTCGCATAAAAGTCACACCAAAGTAGTACAGAGACTACTTTAAAGTTGGTGTGACTTGAAGTAGCACAGATATGAATGGTTATCATTGAGTCGTGAATCACGGGGTACAATTTGTCATACAACTCGGAGGTCTAAATTTGCTGGAAAAGTTACCCAAGTGTGAAAAAAGGCATATATATATTTTAATAAAAGGAGCTCTCATTTATATTTGCATAATCCTTACTGATTTACATCAGCAGAACAAATGCAGGAAGTGATGTGTGCACATGGGCCAGAAGCAAATGTGTGGTGATACCAAACAAATCAATGAACCCCACCCACACCAAATCTAACTACCACATCCACCCCCACATTGAGTAAGCACAATACATATCCTACACTTACCTGGCAAATGAGCAGCACCTCCTCTTTGCTAAAGAAGGACCTTGCCATGTCCACCTAGATGGGAGATTCTGACCAGCTCAGGCACTGCCGGGTGATTACAATGATTTATTTCCGGGTCAGAAGGTGAAACCACGCTCTTTTGATCGCAGCTGCAAATATTTGATCACAACCACGATTAGTATTTTTTAGTTTAGTTTATTTGCAGATATGCAAATCTGTATTTCTACATATAATGATATTTGAAGGCAAACTTAAGGGAGTTTGATAAGAAATGGTGTCCCTGGGATAGCAGCAGGTGAATTACAAAGATAAAGGCCCAGTTTGAGCCATGGTTCACACTGACAGCGGGAGGAAATCTTGCAAGTTCAGCTGAACTCACACGATTTCATTCCTGTGTGTCAGTCCTGACTGCAGGGGGAATTTCAGAGACATCTGTGCAGGTTTCTGCACAGATGTCAATGGAAATCGTACCCCGAGATCACCAAAAGTAGTACAGAAACTACTTTTGGAAATTGCAGTGCTGCACCAATTAGAACGGTGCAATTGCCGCCAATTTGACATGTCAAATTGCATGTCAAATCACACCAATGTGAACCATGGCTGATACATACAACACTGCCTATCCACCAGCTGAATTAATTACCTGCAATTCTCCACAGGTGTTATATACAAAGACTCCACCAAAACACCTTTATCATTTACTTGCAGGTGTGCTGAAGAGATGTGTTTTTTTGGTGCACAATTATATCTTATAACTTCTATGAGTATAAGTAAGATATTGCATGCTCCCAAAATCACAACCCCCAAAACTAATTAAAAAGAAGAAAGAAAAGAAAACAACATACAAGCCCAATAATGTACTTTTATTTTGCCAGCAGAAACAAAATGATGTACATTTACTAGCATGAAAAAATCAATATTCTACAGGATACATGGTGCTACATTCAACAAAACAGTTAGCAATTGGGTTTTAAGGCCCCTGCTCATAGGAGCTTACAATCTAAAATGTGTCTAAACATTAGAGTGAGCACAGCTTTACTTTCAGTGTATAACGGGCAACACATCACATTTTTATCTGCAAGATTATAGAAACATACTTAACAGTCATTCTTACAAAGCATTCCAACATAATATTAAAAAAAGCACATATTCAAAATATAACACCCACCACCAGCCCACAATCCACACACATACATTCATATATACATTGGTGAGTATGTTCTGCTGGAAGCTACATTTCTATGTACATGATTAGGCAATGAGATCAAAGAGTAGAGGGTCAGCACATGCTCCCAAACCATGAATGCATGGTCAGGCAGGAACAATACACACACAACATTGACAGCATGGCTACATAAACCCATTGTTGATGGAAAAAATGCACACGAATTTCAGCAAACAATATGCACACTATCATTCCTTCTCTCCCATGAATCACAGCAAAAAACCTGGCCTTCTCAGGCCAAATGAAACCCCCTACTGCAGCCCTTTATACAGTGCCTTGAAAAAGTATTCACCCTCTTGGTTTTTTACCTATTTTGTTACATTACAGCCTTTAGTTCAATGTTTTTTGAATCTGAATTGTATGTGATGGATCAGAACACAATAGTCTAAGTTGGTGAAGTAAAATTAGAAAAATATATACATAAAACTATTTTTCAGAAAAAAAAAACTGATAATTGGCATGTGTGTATGTATTCACCCCCTTTGTTATGAAGCCCATAAAAAGCTCTGGTGCAACCAATTACCTTCAGAAGTCACATAATTAGTGAAATGATGTCCACCTGTGTGCAATCTAAGTGTCACATGATCTGTCATTACATATACACATCTTTTTGAAAGGCCCCAGAGGCTTCAACACCTAAGCAAGAGGCACCCTAAACCAAACACTGCCATGAAGACCAAGGAACTCTCCAAACAAGTGAGTGACAATGTTGTTGAGAAGTACAAGTCAGGGTTAGGTTATAAAAAAATCAAAATCTTTGATGATCCCTAGGAGCACCATCAAATATATCATAACCAAAAGGAAAGAACATGGCACAACAGCAAACCTGCCAAGAGATGGCCTCACAGCAAAACTCATGGACCGGGCAAGGAGGGCAATAAACAGAGAGGCAGCACAGAGACCTAGGGTAACCCTGGAGGAGCTGCAAAGTTCCACAGCAGAGACTGGAATATCTGTACATAGGACGACAATAAGCCGTACGCTCCATAGAGTTGGGCCTTATGGCAGAGTGGCGAGAAGAAAGTCATTACTTTCAGCAAAAAACAAAATGGCGTGTTTTGAGTTTGTGAAAAGGCATGTAAAAGACTCCCAAAATGTATGGAGGAAGGTGCTCTGGTCTGATGAGACTAAAATTGAACTTTTTGGCCATCAAAGAAAACGATATGTCTGGCGCAAACCCAACACATCACATCATCCAAAGAACACCATGCCCACAGTGAAACATGATGGTGGCAGGATCATGCTGTGGGGATGTTTTTCAGCAGTCGGGACTGGGAAACTGGTCAGAGTTGAGGGAAAGATGGATGGTGCTAAATACAGGGATATTCTTGAGCAAAACCTGTACCACTCTGTGAGTGATTTGAGGCAAGGACAGAGGTACATCTTTCAGCAGGACAATGACCCCAAACACACTGCTAAAGCAACACTTGAGTGGTTTAAGGGGAAACATGTAAATGTGTTGGAATGGCCTAGTCAAAGCCCACACCTTAATCCAATAGAAAATCTGTGGTCAGACTTAAAGATTGCTGTTCACAAGCACAAACCACCCAACTTGACAGAGCTGGAGCAGTTTTGCAAGGAGGAATGGGCAAAAAAAACAGTGATGAGATGTGGCAAGCTCATAGAGACTTATCCAAAGTGACTCGGTGCTGTGACAGCCGCAAAAGGTGGCTCTACAAAGTATTGACTTTAGGGGGTATATAGTTATGCACATTTTTCTGTTAATTTGTCCTATTTGTTGTTTGCTTCACAATATTTGTTGTTGTGAGGCAACAAAACATAAAAAATGTCAAGGGGGTGAATACTTTTGCAAGGCACTGTATAAGATAGGTTGTATTGTTAGCACACTGATACCCGCCCAATAGAAGTACACGCCCACCGGTATGTTTCAATCTGCCTCTTCATGTATGTCTAAAGTGATTGCACCTGATGGGCAGGAACACATAATACTATTTGCAACTGTGTTAGCCCTTGGCTATGTGCATCAAATCTCCAACTACAGGCCAAAGATTGAAGTCCATTTGCATGCACATTAACAAAGCAACAGTTTTCTAAGCATATGTACCTGTGCAGAGTAAACCCTACAATTTTAAATGTCCAAGTCCCTGGGCATGATTACTGCTAACAAACATTAACATCAGTCCCTGGCTGCAATGAGCTTCCAATCTAAAGTCCAAAAACAAACTTTCTTAGAGACTATTTTGACAGGGGACAAATAAAATACCAGCATGTCTTTGGATTGTGGTGAGAAACCCACACAGGGAGAACATATAAACTTCAACACAAGCATTAGCATGTTGGGGAAATGCTACCCACTTAGCCAGTGGGAAGACTCACACATGTGCTCTGCATCTCTGTGGTCTGAACCAGCCCTAAGTCCATAGCCATGCTCAGTGTCACCAGCAATATACAATATATTGGCCTAGGTATTGAGATGCCTGCCTTTATACGCACATGAACTGTAGTGGCATCCCAGTCTTAAGCCTCGTACACATGATTGGATTTTCCGCAGACAAACCATCAGACTTTTGTCCGAAAGGAGTGTGCCATGAACTTGCATACAAACGGTACACAATTGTCTGCCAACAAACACGAACATAGTGATGTACTAGACGTACTACGAGCCGATAAAGAGGAAATGCAATTGTCAAACACCACCCTTTGAGCTCCTTCTGCTAATTTCGTGTTAGTAGAAGTTTGGTGAGTATAAAAAGAAGTGCAGCGCTGGATATACAACAAAAATTTGTTAAACAAAAGAAACCACAGTGAATAGTGATCCTACTAATGGTGAAATAAATCATACATAATGTCCATACATAGTCAAGATATGATGACAAGCTGAGTAATAAGAAAAAGTCTTCACTATGAGGATAAATATGCGGCTATAACCACCGCAAATGCCTGTCACATTAAATATTAGCATGCTTCATGATTTGAAAAACATAATGTGTCCATAAATACAAATTATTGTGACTTTGCTGTGTGAATCAGGGACCCCTGATGATGTCATTTCTGACTAAACGGCCGTAGGGTAAACAAGCACGTATGTACTGCGCATTCGCGGACTTTTGATACTTAGTGGAGCCGGTTTTTAACCTCCTTGCAAGGAATACTTTTTATGAATGCCTGTTTGGCAAATTTTAAATAAAGGAAAGTCAAACTTCTCTGCACTATCGGAGTTTTTTCTTTCTTTTTGACATTTATCACCGTTGGGAGTGGATTCTTTCCATTGGATTGCTATTGGAGGCATTTGATAACTGTCTGCTGTTACCTATTCACCATTTCCAGATGAGACCCATTCACTGAGAGGACAACACCTAAAGTTGAGGTCTTTATGCCTATTACTAAGGGCTGTCTGGTAAGCCTTTAATCTTTCTATGGTGACGGGCGTCTATTGCAGTGGAAGTCATGGATTCATTCACACAGCAAAGTCACAATAATTTGTATTTATGGACACATTATGTTTTTCAAATCATGAAGCACGCTAATATTTAATGTGACAGGCGTTTGCGGTGGTTATAGCCGCATATTTATCTTCATAATAAGAAAAATACTTTTTCTTATTACTCAGCTTGTCATCATATCTTGACTATGTATGGACATTAGGGATGAGCCGAACACCCCCCTGTTCGGTTCGCACCAGAACATGCGAACAGGAAAAAAGTTCGTTCGAACATGCGAACACCGTTAAAGTCTATGGGACACGAACATGAATAATCAAAAGTGCTAATTTTCAAGGCTTATATGCAAGTTATTGTCATAAAAAGTGTTTGGGGACCTGGGTCCTGCCCCAGGGGACATGGATCAATGCAAAAAAAAGTTTTAAAAACGGCCGTTTTTTCAGGAGCAGTGGTTTTAATAATGCTTAAAGTCAAACAATAAAAGTGTAATATCCCTTTAAATTTTGTACCTGGGGGGTGTCTATAGTATGCCTGTAAAGGGGCGCATGTTTCCTGTGTTTAGAACAGTCTGACAGCAAAATGACATTTTAAAGGAAAAAACTCATTTAAAACTACCCGCGGCTATTGCATTGCCGACAATACACATAGAAGTTCATTGATAAAAACGGCATGGGAATTCCCCAAAGGGGAACCCCGAACCAAAATTAAAAAAAAAAAATGACGTGGGAGTCCTCCTAAATTCCATACCAGGCCCTTCAGGTCTGGTATGGATATTAAGGGGAACCCCGGACAAAATTTTAAAAAAAAAATGACGTGGGGTTCCCCCTAAATTCCATACCAGACCCTTCAGGTCTGGTATGGATTTTAAGGGGAACCCCGCGCCAAAAAAAAAAAAAAAAAACGGCGTGGGGTCCCCCCAAAAATCCATACCAGACCCTTATCCGAGCACGCAACCTGGCAGGCCACAGGAAAAGAGGGGGGGACGAGAGTGCGGCCCCCCCTCCCTCCTGAACCGTACCAGGCCACATGCCCTCAACATTGGGAGGGTGCTTTGGGGTAGCCCCCCAAAACACCTTGTCCCCATGTTGATGAGGACAAGGGCCTCATCCCCACAACCCTGGCCGGTGGTTGTGGGGGTCTGCGGGTGGGGGGCTTATCGGAATCTGTAAGCCCCCTTTAACAAGGTGACCCCCAGATCCCGGCCCCCCCCTGTGTGAAATGGTAAGGGGGTACATAAGTACCCCTACCATTTCACGAAAAAAGTGTCAAAAATGTTAAAAATGACAAGAGACAGTTTTTGACAATTCCTTTATTTAAATGCTTCTTCTTTCTTCTATCTTCCTTCATCTTCTGGTTCTTCTGGTTCTTCTGGTTCTTCCTCCGGCGTTCTCGTCCAGCATCTCCTCCGCGGCGTCTTCTGTCTTCTTCTCCTCGGGCCGCTCCGCACCCATGGCATGGGGGGGAGGCTCCCGCTCTTCTCTTCTTCTTTTCTTCTTCTCTTCTTTTCTTCTCTTCTTCTCTTCTTCTTCATTTTCTTCTCCGGGCCGCTCCGCAATCCATGCTGGCATGGAGGGAGGCTCCCGCTGTGTGACGGCGCTCCTCGTCTGACAGTTCTTAAATAACGGGGGGGCGGGGCCACCCGGTGACCCCGCCCCCCTCTGACGCACGGTGACTTGACGGGACTTCCCTGTGACGTCACGGGGAATGCCACAGGGAAGTCCCGTCAAGTCACCGTGCGTCAGAGGGGGGCGGGGTCACCGGGTGGCCCCGCCCCCCCCCCGTTATTTAAGAACTGTCAGACGAGGAGCGCCGTCACACAGCGGGAGCCTCCCTCCATGCCAGCATGGATTGCGGAGCGGCCTGGAGAAGAAAATGAAGAAGAAGAGAAGAAGAGAAGAAAAGAAGAAAAGAAGAAGAGAAGAAGAGAAGAGCGGGAGCCTCCCCCCCATGCCATGGGTGCGGAGCGGCCCGAGGAGAAGAAGACAGAAGACGCCGCGGAGGAGATGCTGGACGAGAACGCCGGAGGAAGAACCAGAAGAACCAGAAGAGCCAGAAGAACCAGAAGATGAAGGAAGATAGAAGAAAGAAGAAGCATTTAAATAAAGGAATTGTCAAAAACTGTCTCTTGTCATTTTTAACATTTTTGACACTTTTTTCGTGAAATGGTAGGGGTACTTATGTACCCCCTTACCATTTCACACAGGGGGGGGGCCGGGATCTGGGGGTCACCTTGTTAAAGGGGGCTTCCAGATTCCGATAAGCCCCCCCGCCCGCAGACCCCCACAACCACCGGCCAGGGTTGTGGGGATGAGGCCCTTGTCCTCATCAACATGGGGACAAGGTGTTTTGGGGGGCTACCCCAAAGCACCCTCCCAATGTTGAGGGCATGTGGCCTGGTACGGTTCAGGAGGGAGGGGGGGCCGCACTCTCGTCCCCCCCTCTTTTCCTGCGGCCTGCCAGGTTGCGTGCTCGGATAAGGGTCTGGTATGGATTTTTGGGGGGACCCCACGCCGTTTTTTTTTTTTTTTTTTGGCGCGGGGTTCCCCTTAAAATCCATACCAGGCCTGAAGGGTCTGCTATGGAATGTAGGGGGAACCCCACGTCATTTTTTTTTTTTAATTTTGGCCGGGGTTCCCCTTAATATCCATACCAGACCTGAAGGGCCTGGTATGGAATTTAGGGGGACCCCCATGTCATTTTTTTTTTTTAATTTTGGTTCGGGGTTCCCCTTTGGGGAATTCCCATGCCGTTTTTATCAATGAACTTCTATGTGTATTGTCGGCAATGCAATAGCCGCGGGTAGTTTTAAATGAGTTTTTTCCTTCAAAATGTCATTTTGCTGTCAGACTGTTCTAAACACAGGAAACATGCGCCCCTTTACAGGCACACTATAGACACCCCCCAGGTACGAAATTTAAAGGGATATTACACTTTTATTGATTGACTTTAAGTATTATTAAAATCACTGCTCCTGAAAAAACGGCCGTTTTTAAAACTTTTTTTTGCATTGATCCATGTCCCCTGGGGCAGGACCCAGGTCCCCAAACACTTTTTATGACAATAACTTGCATATTAGCCTTTAAAATTAGCACTTTTGATTTCTCCCATAGACTTTTAAAGGGTGTTCCGCGGCATTCGAATTTGCCGCGAACACCCCAAATTGTTCGCTGTTCGGTGAACTTGCGAACAGCCAATGTTCGAGTCGAACATGAGTTCGACTCGAACTCGAAGCTCATCCCTAATGGACATTATGTATGACTTATTTCACCATTAGTAGGATCACTATTCACTGTGGTTTCTTTTGTTTAACAAATTTTTGTTGTATATCCAGCGCTGCACTTCTTTTTATACATATTTAGTAGTGCCCCCTATCAGGGTTATAGTGTCCAGCTGCAGGATACCTTTTCACAGGTTTTTGTATTCATACATTATTTACTTTTTGCACACCTAGCGCAAATTTTTTCTTTAGAATTAGAAGTTTGGTGAGTGTTGATTCGCGCTTTTCATTTCATGCTTTTCAGTTCCTTTCTGAATGGCCATTCGTCAACCAGATATGTTGCGGAATCGGAGGAGATAACGTATTATTTATTATTGGCCTTGGAGTTATTGCTTTGACCCAAGTCCAGTCTAGGAACAGGAGGAGGAGGATTTCTTGGACCAAAAATTGTTTGCTTTCTTAATCGTGACCAATTATGTCATATGCCATTGCTGCGGGAGCTCCAGGAGAATAATCCAGATGATTTTATTGAATTATCCCTGGATGACGTACCTCTGCTTTCACCAACTCTTGGAATTGTTGACCCCCTCTATTAAGAAGCAGGACACATGCATGAGGCTTTTATTTTATTTTTTGGTTGAATAATGATTTGATTCAGTATATTTTCTGTATTTTTGGATGCATAGAATGCACTTTTTGGTTAAGTTCTATTGGGAGATAGCATGTCTAATTTTATTTGTTTTCTTTTTTTAATGCACAATAAAAAAAATTGTGAGGAATAATACTTGGCTATGTGTTTTACTTCAAATGACAGTTTGGAGTAGGCAGTTACATTTAAAAAAATACAATGTAAAATTAACAAGGGACACCAACATAGTTGTATCTTTGATCTTAAAAACTACAGGATAATGGTGTTGTGGTAACTTGCCCCCCCAAAAAAACAAAAAAACAAGCATAATAATATTATTCTTGATATCACTAGAAAATAAAAGCCTTTTAAAATACATTTGACAGAACTCCATCTGTATCACCAGAAAAGCAGCTTCATTATTATCCCATTAAAGAAGAAGAGAATGTGCACTGCATTTCGATATTTCAAAATTTGCCACGTCATGAATGTTAATTCTCCATTACGAATGCTAGTTTACAAGACCGACCACTTCTGGCTTGTCCTTGCTTCGGAGCATGTGTGCTTGTACTTTGGACTTTTGTTTGAAGGACTTGTGTACACACGATCAGAAAATCTGACAACAGACATTTGTCCGCGGAAAAGTTATAAGCCCGCCATCCAACACTTGTCCGTGGAAAATCCAACAACAATTCTCCGATGGAGCATACAAATGGTCGGCTTTTAGGCCAACAATCCGTCAACACACAATTCCCTTTGGAAAATCCGATCGTGTGTATGAGGCTTAAGTCTGTAGGGTTCAAAATTGATTTGGCCCACCCTTTGCAGCTATAACAGCTTCCACTCTCCTGGGAAGGCTGTCCATAAGGTTTAAGAGTGTGTCTATAAGAATGGGTGACCATTCTTCCAGAAGTGCATTTGTGAGGTCAGGCACTGATGTTGGACGAGAAGGCCTGTCTTAAGCCTCGTACACAAGATCAGATTTTCCAACGGGAATTGTGTGATGACAGGCTGTTGGCGGAAAATCCAACCATTAGTAGGCTCCATCGGACAATTGTCGGATTTTCCGTGGACAAATGTTGGATGGCAGGCTTTAAAACTTTCCACGGACAAATGTCTGTTATTGGATTTTCCGAGCGTGTGTACACAAGCCCATTGGACAAAAGTCCAATGTACAAACATGCATGCTTAGAAGCAAGGATGAGCCGGAAGCGGTCGGTCTTGTAAAACTAGTTTTCGTAATGGAGAATTCACATTTGTGATGTGGCAAATTATGAAATCTCGAAATGCAGCGCACATTCTCTTCTTCTTTATAATGGGATAATAATGAAGCTGCTTTGCTGATGATACTGACAGAGTTCTGTCAAACGTATTTAAAAATGCTTTTTTTCTAGAGATATCAAGAAGAATTTTTTTTTTCTTGGGTCAAGTTGCCACAACACCATTATTCCATAATTTTTAATATCAAAGATACAACTATGTTTGTGTCCCTTGTTAATTTTACATTATATTTTTTAAATGTACCTGCCTACTCCCAAACTGTCATTTTAAGTAAAACACATAGCCAAGTATTTTTCAAATTATTTTTTTTTATTTAATAAGGATCACAAGAAGGTCCTATAAAAATCAAGAGGAAGGCAGCAATGGAGAAACTGTTGGAATTGGTGAAGCCTTTATACCCCAGGGCAGACCTCAATTATGTGAAGAGCAAAATTGGGAACATGAGGAGTACATTTAAAGGGAGCACAAGAATGTCCTGGACTCCGAAAGATCGGAGCAGCAGCAGCAAATAAATGGTATGTCCCCAGTCTGTGGTATTACAAGAGCCTGCAGTTTTTGACAGACCAGACCAAACCCAGGCCATCGCTGTCAATGCTCCCTTCTACATCGCCTGAGGCCATTTATTTTCTTGTGCATTATTCCAAAAATAAACAAAAATAAATTAGACATGTTATCTGCAGTGGCGGACTGTGCACTGGGGGTGCACGGGCACCGCCCCCCCCATCCATACGCCTGGCCCCTTTCAGGATGCCGGATGCATAAATTCCTATGGCGGGGGCGGGAGGGGTGGTATTTTTTGAAGCACCTGATTAGTGTCAGAGGCTCTAATAGGCTTGGACTCGGAGAGAGAGTGCACCCTGATCCCACCCAATTGTGTGACGATAACAAATTAATTTTAACCTTCCTCCCCCCAATCAGGAGGCAGGGCTGCATATGATGGGCACAAGTGGCTGCATACGATGGGCACAAGTGGCTGCATATGATGGGCACAAGTGGCTGCATATGATGGGCACAAGTGGCTGCATATGATGGGCACAATGGCTGCATATGATGGGCACAGTGGCTGCGCTTGGGCACAATGGCTGAAATTTATGGTCACAGTGGCTGCATTTTTTGGGCACAGTGAGGCTGCAATTGATGGGCACAGTGAGGCTGAAATTGATGGAGGGGGTTTGGTATTTTTCAGTTTGTTTTTGCACCCCCAAAAATTTTGAACACCAGCCGCCACTGGTTTTCTGCCATCAAAATCTAAATTCAATAACTTAAAGTGCATTCTCTGCATACAAAAATAAAGTATAACAAATAAAATTATAATTTAAAACAAAAAAAAATTGTATGGCTGAAAATCCCTAGGCCAGCGGGCTTATTGGGAGTCTTGGGCTGGAACTGCCAATGTCCGCCATGCTGCTGTGGTGGCTTTGGAGGTGGTGGAGGTGGGGCATCCAAATCTGAGATATGGGTTTTTGAGGAGATTTTTACCCTCCCCCTTGTTGAGGAGCTGCAGAATTTGTTCCTCTCACATCCTACTTTGGACCACATCCATATCTCTTA
Organism: Aquarana catesbeiana; assembly: GCF_042186555.1. NCBI lineage: Eukaryota > Metazoa > Chordata > Amphibia > Anura > Ranidae > Aquarana > Aquarana catesbeiana. Next base: position 160,128,039 of record NC_133326.1, on the reverse strand, counting down.
ACTTATTAGTAGGGATGAGGCCGATGTTCGAGTCGAATGTAAGTTCGACTCGAACATCGGGTGTTCGCCTGTTCACCGAACAGCGAACAATATGCGGTGTTTGTGGCAAATTCAAAAACTGCCAGAACACCGTTAAAGTCTATGGGATACTAACATGAAAAATCAAAAGTGCTCATTTTAAAGACTTATATGCAAGTTATTGTCATAAAAAGTGTTTGGGGACTTGGGTCCTGCACCGGGGGACATGTATCAATGCAAAAAAAATTAAAAACAGCCTTTTTTTCGGGAGCAGTGATTTTTTTTAATGCTTAAAGGGAAACAATAAAAATTGAATATTCCTTTAAATATCGTGCCTGGGGGATGTCTATAGCATGCCTGTAAAGTGGCACATTTTTCCCGTGTTTAGAACATTACTACAGCAAAATTACATTTCTAAAGGAAAAATTGTCATTTTAAACTGATCGTGGCTGTAATGAATTGTTGGGTCTCGGCAATATAGGGTCTGGTATGAATTTTAAGGGGAACCCCAAACCAAAATTAAAAAAAAAAATTGCATGTAGGTCCCCCAAAAATCCATACCAGGCCCTTCCGGTCTGATATGGAAATTAAGGGGAACCCTGTGCCAATTTAAAAAAAAATGGCATAGGGGTCCCCCGAAAATCCATACCAGACCCAAAGCACCTTGTCTCCATGTTAATGAGGACAAAGGCCTCATCCCCACAACCCTTGACAGGTAGTTGTGGGGATATGTGGGCGGGGGCTTATCGCAATCTGGAAGCCCCCTTTAACAAGGGGACCCCCAGATCCCGGCCTCCCCCCTATGTGAATTGGTAATGGTGTATATTGTACCCAAATACTTTTGGGTCCCCAAACACTTTTTATTACAATAACTTGCATATAAGCCTTTTAAATGAGCACTTTTGATTTTTCATGTTCGTGTCCCATAGACTTTAAAGTTGTTCATGTGTTCTTCCGAATTTTTTGCCTGTTCGGTACGTTCTGGTGCAAACTGAACCAGGGGGTATTCGGCCCATCCCTACTTACTAGCTGTCAGACAGCCAAAAGCCTCAGCTGCATCTGGGGCCGTACTGATGGCAGTTGTTGCATGGCTCAGGAAGGCAGCTGTGGCCTTGTCTAGGTTCCTGCTCTTCCTGACCATTTTAGAAGGAGGACGTAGGGGAGGGATCTGGGACTCTGTGTGGCTGATAGCCACTGGTTCCTCAAAACTGCCACTTTCCTGTGTTTGAAAATGGGACATAATTAGTATCATCAATCACACACAATTTTGAGCTCATTACTGTTGCAAATTGAATGTGGAGGATTAGAAAAGACTATCATTCTGACCCCAGCATTTTCCTTCTTGTCCCAATCATTTTTGGTCACTACTGTCTATTGATATGGAAACCACTTTGTTAAGGCAGAAATGTTGGAACAATAACGTCTAGTTATCATCATTCTATTTTTGGCTACTAATATGTTCAACAATGCTATACCTGTGTCAAGCTGTGCTCCTCCACATTTTCATTCTGTGTTGAAGGACCAGGGTGGACCTAAGGAGCTGTGGCCTCATCTGATGTGGAAGGGAGTGTTGAGAGTGATGGCCTGGGTTGGGTTTGGTTGGACAAAAAACGCAGGCTGTTGTAGTACCACAGCCTGGGGACATATATGTCATCTGCTGATGCTCCTGATCTCTGTGATTCCTGGACCTTCTTGTGCTCCCCATTAAATGTACTCTTCACAAAACTGATGTCTGCCCTGGGGTACAGAGGCTTTCATTTCTCCATCGCTGCCTTCCTCTTGATTTTATTAGAGTAATCCCTCTAGAGTAATCCGCTCTGCTGCACTCTGCAGCTGTGGGTGTCATCGGCGTTACCTGTTGCTTAATATATGATTCCTTCCTGCTACTTCCAGTTCAGCCCCTCATGTGCTTCTCTATTTAAATCCCTCTCAGGCTAGTTCTGGTTGCTTGAGCAACATTTGTTTCTGAGCTCCCTTTGTGTAACCTGCCCTAACCTGACCTCTCGTGAACTGATCTCTTGTGTACCGACTTGGCTTGTTCTGATTATGTTGTCTGCAAGCTCGCTATCCAGCTCTCCTTTGCTTCATCCATCCATCCTTGTCTGACAGTGTCTTCTGGTACCTCCCTAGTGATCGTGGTGAACCCGGGGGTCGTGACTTGGGGTCAGCACGCAGCTAAGCCCAAACCCTCATGAGGGGGTCCCTGGGGGATCCCGTGTCACCTGTGGGCTCACTGTAAATAGTATCGTGACACCTACTCTTCACCTTCCACAGACAGGGCAGCTCCCAGTACTGGTCAATAAATTGAGGCAAAAAGCCAGGCGCAGTGAATTTATCCACTATGATCAATTATTTATCTGATGCCTGCAAGACAGAACACAAGACCCAGATTGTTCCTATGGCCGTTCCATTGATCGCATGTTATGGCTTTATATACACTGCACATGCGTGAAACTCCGCCTCTGTCCTTCTTTCTAGTGTATTCCCCGCCTCTTCTCTCTCGGGACAGTGGGAGAGCAAATGACGGCGAGACAGCAGGTGTGTGGTGAGAGCAGCAATGATGAAAACCCAGGGAAAGCGACTTCCAGATCCAGGAGGAGCTATAAGGCCACAAATGTGTCCTTTGAAGAAATGGTGGAGATGGTGGACATCTTAGTGAGGACAGACTATGATGGGAAGCATGGACCTTACAGAAACCCAAATGTCAGAAAGGCCAAGATAATGGCTAAAGCTGTGAGAAGTCTGCACAGGAATTTTGGGGTGCAATGAAACAAGGATCAGTTGAGAAAACACTGGTCAGACCTTAACTACTTCAGCCCCGGAAGGATTTACCCCCTTCCTGATCAGAGCACTTTTTGCAATTCGGGAAATCATTGCTTTAACTGACAATTGCGCGGTCGTGCAATGTTATACCCAAACAAAATTGATGTCTTTTTTTTCCCCACAAATAGAGCTTTCTTTTGGTGGTATTTGATCACCTCTGCAGTTTTTATTTTTTGTGCTATAAACAAAAAAAGAGTGACAATTTAAAAAAAATATATATTTTTTACTTTTTGCTATAATAAATATCCCACAAAAATATATAAAAAAACACATTTTTTCCTCAGTTTAGGCCGATATATAGTCTTCTACATATTTTTTGTTAAAAAACTTGCAATAAGCTTATATTGATTGGTTTGAGCAAAAGTTATAGCGTCTACAAAATAGGGGATAGTTTTATGGCATTTTTGTTATTATTTTTTTATTGGTAATGGCAGCAATCTGCAATTTTTATCTTGACTGCGACGTTATGGCGGACACATCCGACACTTTTGACACTATTTTGGGACCATTGTCATTTATACAGCGATCAGTACTATAAAAACGCACCGATTACTGTGTAAAAGACACTGGCAGAGAAGGGGGTAAACAATAGGGGGCGATCAAGGGGTTAATTGTGTCCTAGGGAGTGATTCTAACTGTGGGGGGGATGGGCTACTACTCACATGACAGCGATAACTGCTCCCGATGACAGGGAGCAGTGATCTCTGTCATGTCACTAGGCAGAACAGGGAAATGCCTTGTTTACAAAGGCATCCCCCCGTTCTTTCTGCTCCATGACATGATCGTGGGCACCCGGCGGACATCGAGTCCGTGGAACCCGCGGTCACGGTCACGAAGCATGTGCATGCGTGCCCACAATGCCGCATGTTAAAGGGGATGTACCTGTATGCCCATTTGCCCAGCCATGCCACTGTGCCGACGTATATCGTTGTGCGCTGTCAGCATGTGGTTAAATTGAGAGAGGAAGTTCAGTATAGAAAGATCAGGAAAGTGCTGCGAAAAAGTAAGTATTTGTCCTGTGTTCCTACTATTACTTTCGTGCTGGTCCATGTTCTTTTATTTACTGTTCTACAGTTTAAAATGCCAAGTTTTAGTTTCATGGGCACAGGAATCTTTCGCAGGACATGAAACATCGTTTTGATCGACCACTAATACTTCGTTATTGGGAGATGAACGTTAAATGCATTTGTTATGGCCTCTTTTGATGTAACATAAGTTTATTAGATTGTTGTCTCAAAGTGTTCATAACTAATGAAATGTCAACTTTTTTCAGTGTCAGTAGAGGACACTCAGCAGCTGTTATGCAGCTGGATGCAGGAGCACCAGTGTGGGACACCATAACACCTTTGTTATGGTGTCCTACGCAGGTGCTCCAGTGGATACTAGGGGTATCTCCATATGTGAAACTTGCACAAAACAGATAAGTATTCCTGCTTTGGAAAGGGGAAAAAATCATGTATTCAGCTTGAATCTCTAGCAAAACAGACAATTGAAAGATACTTCAAAACAATGTTTCATATTACTATTTCTTGCATAACATATCTGTCTACTAAGTATACCTTTTTTTGATTCAACTCACCAGACACCCTGAAGAAGATGTTGATTGCTGATGTACAAGAAGTACTGTGTGATGTTCTCGAAGCTGTGTTGACCAAAGGTCAGTGTCTGAGACCACAGCTTCAAGTAATAAATGGATGCTTGCATATTTCTAATAAATGGTGTGTTTTATATTTTTTCCTTGTCAAAAGAAGTTTATTGAGTATACAATGTTATAAAGATACATAAAGTAAGTTTACAAGGATCTATAAAGTAAGCTCATTTTTTTACAGTAGGGTTTATATAGGTAAATATCATGAAATTTCAAATATTAAACATTGGGTTCACGTAAACCTAAATTAAAGATATATATCATTTCCTTAGTTACTTTTGTAGGTATTTAAATGATTTATACCTACTATACATATTGTTTACAAGTAGAGTGTATATAGGTCAAATAAATTCTGATAATGAGCTTTAATCGTAAGGTAGAGAAAAGGAAAGAGAAAGAAGAAAAAGGGTTGAAAGGTAGAGGTATGGTCCACAAGGTTGTCCCGCTCGTCAGTTTATTATTCTTTTTAGTTCTCTTTGAAGCCTTAGAATGGGTGTCTCTGTAAGTCATTTAATCTGTTACCATGGCAACAGGACAGAGTCATTGAAGTTTGACAGGAACTGTTGTTTTATCCAAGGATGCCAAAGTTTTTCAAATTTTGGAATTTGATTTTGATCGATGGCTACCATCTTAGCATGGGACATTGTATTATTCATTCTGTGAATTGTTTCTGCTAGTACCAATGTAGGAGATTTCCATGCCTTGGCCACTGTTTGTTTTGCAGCCGTTATTAGTTGGATCATAAGTTTGAATTGAGAGAGTGTTAACCATTCCGGTTTTAGATTAAGTAAAGTTAAATATGGATCTGGTTGTATTATTTTTTTAAATATTTTAGATGCAATCACGAAGACTTCCTTCCAGAAGGTTTGGATTACTGGGCACGTCCACCATATGTGTAAATATGTGCCTATTTCTGGGCATCCTCGAAAACAAAGAGCTGAGGTATTAGGTGAATATTTTGCCACTCTAGCGGGTACAAGGTACCAGTGAGTTAGGACTTTATAATTTGTCTCCAGTGCTAAGATGTTGGGTGAAGATGACTTAGATGTGAGCCATATGTTAGACCAGTCCGTGTCTTCTAAAGTTCGTCCCAGGTCCTCCTCCCACCTCTGAACGTAAGAGGGTCTATTAAGATTTGCTACTCCATATAATTGATTATAAAGTGATGAAATTGTACCTTTAGCAAATGGATCTTTTGTACAGATTGATTCAAAAATGGATAATTGGGATAATGGTGTATCCCCCTTTAGGAATGGTGTATAGAAATTTTTGATTTGGAGATATCTAAATATCTCAGAGTTTGGTAGATCATATTTTTCTCTAAGCGATGGGAATGAAAGGAATGATTTAGATGCTATGAAGTCATTTAGTGTCTGAATGCCTGATGTTGTCCAAGCTTTAAAAGAATTTGGGTAGATCCATGCCGGATAAAAGGCCGGATTTCTGATAAAAGAAAGGAGAGGATTGTGTGGAGATTGTAACTGATATTTGGTTTTTAGTTTATCCCAGAGAGATAAGAAGAGTTTAGTTATGGGATTATGAATTTTAAAGCGGTCTTTAGGATCAAGCCATAATAAATTTGATATTAATAGAGGGTCATTTTCTGAAGCCTCTATAAATACCCATAATGGGATTTCCTGTTTTGCATGGTATTTGGACAGACAGGCCAAATGTGCTGCTCTGTAGTAGTTAGTAAAATTAGGGTATCCCAGGCCTCCTTTATTTTTGGGAAGATGTAGTGTGTGTATAGGTATACGTGGTTTAGAAGAGCCCCATATAAACGAAGTTGCTCTTTTTTGTACTATTCTCAAAAAATAGGAAGGAATTGGAATAGGGAGGACTCTGAATAGATAAAGCAATTTGGGTAGAATAGTCATTTTGATTGCATTAATCTTCCCTATCCAGGATAAAGGAAGTTGCGACCATTGTTTTATTAGATTTGTGATCTGTCTTAATACAGGAGGATAATTGGCTGAAAATAAGTCAGAATGAGATGCTGTTAAATGAATTCCAAGATATGGGATTGATTTTTCTGCCCATGTGAATGGGAGTGCAGCCCTAGCCGGGATCAATTCCACGTTTGTGAGTGAAATATTAAGCACTAGGCATTTCTTAGGATTAATCATAAGGCCGGATAGGGCTGCAAATCCATCAAGAGCTGGTATTAAGTTAGGACCAGAGACCTGTGGTGATGATAGAAAAAGTAATATATCGTCTGCAAATATACATAATTTGTGTGTAATACCTCCTACTTCAATGCCAGTTATAGTTTGGTTTGTTCTGATGTATTGGGCCATGGGTTCGAGTATAAGGGCAAATAATAAGGGAGATAATGGGCAACCCTGTCGGGTACCTCTTTCGATATTAAAGGCTTCAGATTTGTATCCAGCATATTTTATATAGGCTTTGGGTTTATTATATAATGCTTTGATCCATGTTAAAAAGTGGGGTCCAAAACCCCATTTTTGTAATGAATATTGCATATATTGCCAGGATACTGTGTCAAATGCCCTCTTAATATCGAGAGATAGAAAACATAAAGGGATTTTCCGTTTTTTAGCAATATGTGCCAATAACACTGCCCTGCGTATATTATCGCCTGCCTGTCTATTTGGCATGAAGCCTACTTGATCTCTATGTATTAATTTTCCTATAATGCTATTGAGGCGTTTTGCTATTATTTTTGCTAATAATTTAATATCAAGGTTTAACAGAGAGATAGGCCGATAATTCACACAGGAAGTATCATCAGAAAGGGGTTTTGGGATCATACAAACAATTGCCATTAGTGTTTCTTGCCGAAAAGAATGTCCATCTAGAAGTTTGTTAAAAGTTTCAGTGAGAATGGGAGAGAGTATTTCTGAGAATGTTTTATAGTATAAAGCTGAGTAGCCGTCTGGGCCTGGTCTTTTGTTAAGTTTTAGGTCTTTTATGGCGTTAGCAACTTCATCTATAGTTATAGGCTCATCCAAACTGCTTTTTTGATTCTGAGATAACTCAGGTAAGGTTATTTTTGAGAAGAAGGATTCAGCCTCTGTAGGATTAAATTCATTGTTTGTCTTGTATAAAGTTGCGAGATGTGAGTGAAATTTATGGACTATTTTAACTGGATTACAAGTGTAAACATTTTTTGATAATTTCAAACGTATTGGTTTGAAAGATTTGTTAGTTGAATTTAATGCCCGAGCCAAATATGTACCTGGTTTGTTTGTATTCATGTAGAGATTGTGTTTGGAGCGTTTGAGAGATTTATCAACTGACTCAGTGAGAAATAGATCGTATTCCAATCTAGATTTTTCCAGATGAGATTTTGTACTCTGAGATGGATTATCTTGAAATAATATGTAGGCTGCATTAAAATTGAGTTCTAGTTTTTTTGCTAGATTTTTGCGTTCCCGTTTAAATAGTGCCATTTGTCTTTGTATTGTACCACGCAAGACAGGCTTATGAGCTTCCCACAGTGTTATTGGGGAGATGTCTGTTGTATTATTAATTGATATGTATTCCTTTAAAGCTTGTTCAATGGCCATCTGATGTAGTGGGTGTTTGAGCATTATGTCCGGTAAGTACCACGTTGGGTCATGCGCTTTTGGTATGGCTGAGGCTATAGTAGTGTATACTGCATTATGGTCAGACCACGGAATCGGAATTATATCTGATGCAATAATTTCTGGTATCATTCCTATTGTTAGAAAAATATGATCTATTCTGGTGCAGGTTTGATGAGGGTGCGAGAAATAAGTGAATTTCTTTTTCATTGGGTTACTTTCTCTCCATGAATCTACCAGATTGTATTTGGAAAGAAGTTGAGAAAAAGGTAATCTAGAGGTTATTTTGGATGGTGTAAAAGGTGATTTATCTAGAAATGGGAGGAGGACCTGGTTCGAATCCCCACACATTATCACTGTTCCTATTTTGTGTGTATTAATCACTTGTAATATATGTGAGAGGAATGGTGTAGGTTGTTTGTTAGGAGCGTAGTAGGAAATCACCGTGATTGCTGTATCCATTATATAACCCATGAGTATCAGGTATCTACCTTCTGGGTCTTTAATTTCTGATGATAAGGTGAATGGTGTGGATCGGTGAAATGCAATTAGAGTTCCCCTTTGCTTGGTACAGGCAGAAGCCGTGTAAATTTGTTGATAAAAAGGAGAAATATATTTTGGAGTAGAATCTTTGGTGAAGTGTGTTTCTTGGAGGCATACTATGTGAGCCTTCTTGTTATGGAAAGTACGGAAGGCTTTGGTCCTTTTTTGAGGGACATTTATTCCCTGAACATTCAGGGAAAGTATATTCAGTGGTGCCATGGCAATAGATCAAATAGGTTTGACTTACTTTTTGTTATGCAGAGCTGACTGCGCAGATCAACCTGTGTGGACTGAAGAGATGAATAGATAGAAAAGAAACCAGTGAATTCTGGAGTAAAGAGTAAACAAAAAACATATGAGATTAGATGATACATTGTATAAATTATTTTTTGCAAGTAATCACAATTTACCCGTGAAAGAGAATAAATATCTCTCTCAGGGGAATAAGTGCCTTCGTCACACTCCCACATAATATGGTTGGGAGAATGAGGAGGGCTAATGGGGGTACACGGATCTTCCGCTTACAGGAGAGAAGTGCTATGTCAAAAGACATCAAAATGATGTTTCATTAATTGGAGTGCAGAATATAGTTTTTGTTGAAATTATTTATTTCAGGGTGGTTGTATATGGTTAGTCTTGCCCTAGGCTAAATAATTCAGTTAGAAAGGTACTGTTAATAACTTTGGTATTGATGAAGATAGTTTGAATTATTTTGGGATTTTAACCCTTTTAGAGTAAACAATTACATATTTTATTCATATGTAACTGTTTAGATATGTTAACTCATAAAATTGAGGTTGTATTGTTTCAGATTAGAATAAACAAAAACATAATTCTAGGAACTAGTTAGGTAATAATATATTTGTTTAAGAAAAGAAAGAAAAAGCTTCCATCACTTCTGGATTATTGAACATATTTGTCCTAAAAAGTAATAAATCTATTGTTATTACCTGATAATATATAACTGAACATGAATTTCCTTATTTCACTTATATATTCTAAGGCTATATGAATCAGAAGTAATAAGAAATATAACTGGAATGTAACATGATCCCACACAGTGTGTGACTATCAGAATGCAGTTACATTCAGTTATAAATACAGGTTTTTTATAGAGAACCATCTCTTAGTATAATAAATGAAGAGATATCAGGAATTAGGATGTCAGTCCATTGAATCTTCTTGGTCCATGGATGATGTGGCATAACGGCCTCTTTTGTGAGAATGATGATTCCCATTTTGTTCTGAAATTTTCTGGGTGCTGCCTGAAGGTGAAGATGATGCCATTCTTCTGCGTGTGGGAGAGTTGCTGCTTGTGGGTTCTGTCAGATTTAATTTTAAAAGGGTTTGTTGTAGTTCATCTGCTGATCTGCTTCTGTAAATTGTACCTTGGTAGTTAAATCTGACTGAAAAGGGGAAGCCCCATTGATACATAATGTTGTGGCGTTGCAGTTCCATTAGTTGGGGTTTCATGGATCGTCTTTTAGTAATAGTAAGTTGGGATAGGTCAGCAAAAATTTGATAATTGTGTCCTTGAAAATTAAGTTCCTTTTTTTCTCTTGCAGCAATTAGTATTTGTTCTTTCGTTCTGTAATAATGAAATTTTGTGATTATATCACGTGGGGGTCCATCTTTCTTTTTGACTGTGAGGGCACTGTGTACTCTGTCCAGTTCTAAACGTTCAACAGGGATATCTGGCTTTAGTTCTTGTAATAGAGCAGTAATAGTAGATTGCAGGTCTGTCACAGTTTCAGGTATTCCCCTTATGCGCAAGTTTGAACGTCTGGCTCTATTTTCGTAATCTTCGAGCTTAGTTTGAAGTATTAAATTCTCTTTTTTTAATTGTTCCAATTCTGTTATATTTTCTTGGGTTGTAATTTCAATTTCATCCATTTTTATTTCTAAGGCTGCGGTGCGGTTTCCCAGCTCTCTTATTTCTTTGGTTAGGCTTTTTGTTATTTGGTCTGAGGTTTGTTTTAAAGCCTTATGAAGCATCTTTTCAAATTGTAATAATATTACTGGGGATACTGAGGAGGCTTGTGGAGAAGTTTGTGAGAGGATTTGTTCTGTATCTGACTCAAATGGAGAGTCTTGCTGTGACATTTTCTGTCTGTGAGAGCGCCCTGATGCTGTATATTGTGAGGTGACTGGAGCTGCTTCAGCTGCAGTGAGTGCCTGTGAGCTCTTTGTGAGGTGATTTTTATTTCTGCCACGGTTTCCTCCCAGTACCATATTTCCTGCCCAAACTTTCACAGTTTGTTCCCTGGGGCAAAAAGGTTCAAATGGATACCTTTTGAGCCTGCAGGCTCCGCTTTGTCCTTCTCTTCTCTCCTCAGCGGTGTGGAGCTCTAACAATGCATGTCTGCTCCGCTAGGCTCCGCCTTGTGTTTTATATTTTTTAGGTGATGTGGATGTTGTGGAAGACAAAACTCACTTTAGCAGTGCAAGTGCACAAATACTTATCAGTAAGCTATTGGTTTGCAATAGGGAATTGGAGAAAATGAAAGAAAACATGCATGAACTCCAAAACAGAGTTATCAGCATCATCGATATTTTACCTAAAATTGAAAAAGCAAACATTTTTTTTTAGTTCTGTTGTACATGTGTTTGTACTAGGGTTGTCCCGATACCGATACTAGTATTGGTACCGATACCGAGCATTTGCCCATGTACTTGTACTCGGGCAAATGCTCTGATGCTTCACCCGATACCTGGACAGTCAGGGTGATCGGTGCGGAGGGGGAGTTACAAGCACCGATTTCAATAAAGCCTGACAGCCATTTCTCCACTTCTTCCCCCCCAATCAGCTGCTTTAGTGAAGTCTATACAGTGGTGATCAGTGCTTGTAACTGCCCCCAAAGCCGCACCGATCACCGCTGACTGTCCCTGTATCCTCCTTCAGTCCCCCTCTGTTCTGCTGCTGTCCCCCTCAATGTTCTCCTCCGTGCTGCTGTCCCCCTCCGTTCTCCTCCATGCTGCTGTCTCCCTCCATTCTCCTCCATGCTACTGTCCCCCTCCGTTATCCTCTGTGCTGCTGTCCCCCTCCGTTCTCCTCCTCTGCCCCCTCCGTTCTCCTCTGTGCTGCTGTCCCCCTCCATTCTCCTCCATGCTACTGTCCCCCTCCATTCTCCTCCGTGCTGCTGTCCCCCTCTGTTCTCCTCCTCTGCCCCCTCCGTTCTCCTCTGTGCTGCTGTCCCCCTCCATTCTCCTCCGTGCTGCTGTCTCCCTCCGTTCTCCTCCTCTGCCCCCTCTGTTCTCCTCTGTGCTGCTGTCTCCCTCCATTCTCCTCCTCTGCCCCCTCTGTTTTCCTCCGTGCTGCTGTCCCCCTCCGTTCTCCTCCATGCTGCTGTCTCCCTCCATTCTCCTCCATGCTGCTGTCCCCCTCCGTTATTCTCTGTGCTGCTGTCCCCCTCCGTTCTCCTCCTCTGCCCCTCCGTTCTCCTCCGCGCTGCTGTCCCCCTCTGTTCTCCTCCTCTGCCCCCTCCGTTCTCCTCCGTGCTGCTGTCCCCCTCTGTTCTACTCTGTGCTGCTGTCTCCCTCCGTTCTCCTCCTCTGCCCCCTCCGTTCTCCTCTGTGCTGCTGTCTCCCTCCATTCTCCTCCTCTGCCCCCTCTGTTCTCCTCCATGCTGCTGTCCCCCGCCGTTCTCCTCCGTGCTGCTGTCTCCCTCCATTCTCCTCCTCTGCCCCCTCTGTTCCCCTCTGTGCTGCTGTCTCCCTCCATTCTCCTCCTCTGCCACCTCCGTTCTCCTCTGTGCTGCTGTCTCCCTCCATTCTCCTCCTCTGCCCCCTCTGTTCTCCTCCATGCTGCTGTCCCCTGCCGTTCTCCTCCGTGCTGCTGTCTCCCTCCGTTCTCCTCCTCTGCCCCCTCCATTCTCCTTTGTGCTGCTGTCTTCCTTCATTCTCCTCCTCTGCCCCCTCCATTCTCCCCTGTGCTGCTGTCCCACTCCGATCTCCTCCTCTGCCCCCTCCGTTCTCCTCCGTGCTGCTGTCCCCCTCTATTCTCAATCTTTGCCCCCTCGATCTTTCAGGATGGAGAGCGGAGTATTGTAAAAAAAAAACATAAAATAAATTGTATTAATTGTAAAAAATTAAATTGTAAAAACAAAAAACTACTGACACACGTGCCACTGTCACATGACATTAAAAAAAAGTATCGGTAATCGGTATCGGTGAGTACTTAAAAAAAAGTATCGGTACTTGTACGCAGTCTTAAAAAATGGTATCGGGACAACCCTAGTTTGTACAGTTTGAAATTGACTAACCTTTGCACATTTTTGTAATAGTTGCAACTGTTATATTTGAATGTATGATTTCACTTTAGCAAAAGATTGACATATGAACCTGCAACTCCATGACTTGTTATGATTAGGGATGAGCTTCGAGTTCGAGTCGAACTCATGTTCTACTCGAACATTAGCTGTTCGCAAGTTCGCCGAACAGCGAACAATTTGGGGTGTTCGCGGCAAATTCGAATGCCGCAGAACACCCTTTAAAAGTCTATGGGAGAAATCAAAAGTGCTAATTTTAAAGGCTTATATGCAAGTTATTGTCATAAAAAGTGTTTGGGGACCCGGGTCCTGCCCCAGGGGACATGGATCAATGCAAAAAAAAGTTTTAAAAATGTCAGTTTTTTCAGGAGCAGTGATTTTAATAATGCTTAAAGTCAAACAACAAAAGTATAATATCCCTTTAAATTTCGTACCTGGGGGGTGTCTATAGTATGCCTGTAAAGGGGCGCATGTTTCCCGTGTTTAGAACAGTCTGACAGCAAAATGACATTTGGAAGGAAAAAAACCCATTTAAAACTACCCGCGGCTATTGCATTGCCGACAATACACATAGAAGTTCATTGATAAAAACGGCATGGGAATTCCCCACAGTGAAACCCCGAACCAAAATTAAAAAAAAAAAAAAATGATGTGGGAGTCCCCCTAAATTCCATACCAGGCCCTTCAGGTCTGGTATGGATATTAAGGGGAACCCCGGCCAAAATTTTTTAAAAAAATGACGTGGGGTTCCCCCTAAATTCCATACCAGACCCTTCAGGTCTGGTATGGATTTTAAGGGGAACCCCGCGCCAAAAAAAAAAAAAAAACGGTGTGGGGTCCCCCCAAAGATCCATACCAGACCCTTATCTGAGCACGCAACCTGGCAGGCCGCAGGAAAAGAGGGGGGGACGAGAGTGCGGCCCCCCTCCTGAACTGTACCAGGCCACATGCCCTCAACATTGGGAGGGTGCTTTGGGGTAGCCCCCCAAAACACCTTGTCCCCATGTTGATGAGGACAAGGGCCTCATCCTCACAACCCTGGCCAGTGGTTGTGGGAGTCTGCGGGCGGGGGGCTTATCGGAATCTGGAAGCCCCCTTTAACAAGGGGACCCCCAGATCCCGGCCCCCCCCTGTGTGAAATGGTAAGGGGGTACTTACCCCTACCATTTCACTAAAAAACTGTCAAAAATGTTAAAAATGACAAGAGACAGTTTTTGACAATTCCTTTATTTAAATGCTTCTTCTTTCTTCTATCTTCCTTCATCTTCTTCTTCTTCTCAATGTTGAGGGCATGTGGCCTGGTACGGTTCAGGAGGGGGGGCGCACTCTCGTCTCCCCCTCTTTTCCTGCGGCCTGCCAGGTTGCGTGCTCAGATAAGGGTCTGGTATGGATTTTGGGGGGACCCCACGCCGTTTTTTTTTTTTTTTGGGCGCGGGGTTCCCCTTAAAATCCATACCAGACCTGAAGGGTCTGGTATGGAATTTAGGGGGAACCCCACGTCATTTTTTTTTTAAATTTTGGCCGGGGTTCCCCTTAATATCCATACCAGACCTGAAGGGCCTGGTATGGAATTTAGGGGGACTCCCACGTCATTTTTTTTTTAAATTTTGGTTTGGGGTTTCCCTGTGGGGAATTCCCATGCCGTTTTTATCAATGAACTTCTATGTGTATTGTCGGCAATGCAATAGCCGCGGGTAGTTTTAAATGGGTTTTTTCCTTCCAAATGTCATTTTGCTGTCAGACTGTTCTAAACACGGGAAACATGCACCCCTTTACAGGCATACTATAGACACCCCCAGGTACGAAATTTAAAGGGATATTACACTTTTATTGTTTGACTTTAAGCATTATTAAAATCACTGCTCCTGAAAAAACAGCCGTTTTTAAAACTTTTTTTTGCATTGATCCATGTCCCCTGGGGCAGGACCCGGGTCCCCAAACACTTTTTATGACAATAACTTGCATATAAGCCTTTAAAATGAGCACTTTTGATTATTCATGTTCGTGTCCCATAGACTTTAACGGTGTTCGCGTGTTCGAGCGAACTTTTTTCCTGTTCGCATGTTCTGGTGCGAACCGAACAGGGGGGTGTTCGGCTCATCCCTAGTCATGATCTTTTTAGTTACCTACATCATGTTTTTTTTTCCATAAATTTTTATTGAAGCCAATAACAGATAAATGTTACAATTCGAACATCATGAACATCATACAAAAGGTTTTGTGAGCTACAAATGTTCTTTAGGTCATATTGTGTACCAAAGAAAAGAACAAAATGCAAAAAAATCAGGGAGTCATGTAAGCATTAGGGATGAGCTTCGAGTTCGAGTCAAACTCACGTTTGACTCGAACATCGGCTGTTCATCAGTTCGCCGAACAGCGAACAATTTGGGGTGTTCGCGGCAAATTCGAGAGCAAGTGCTAATTTTAAAGGCTTATATGCATGGTATTGTCATAAAAAGTGTTTGGGCATGTCTGGTGGGAATGCCCTAGACTGAGGCCCTTCTGGGGCAGGATATTCTCCCTGATCCGGAAAATAACGCAGATTCAAATCCCGAAATCCCCAGCCATAGCTCTTCTCAATGATAGCTTGCCCAAGACTCCGAAGCATTCACGTAAACTTATACACTTCATCCTCCTGGGCGCAAAACTCACCATTGCTAAGGCTTGGAAACAGCCCAAAGTTTCGGTGAAAGCAGTAATTCGTAAAATTTCCTGGATTATGGCCCAGGAGAAATTACCAGCATTATAGACGACAAAAAAATGCAATTTGAAGCTATTTGGGAGCCTTGGGCACAGTTCGTTGGTATCTCTCTCATACCCGGAGTCCAACCCTAAAACTAAAAGTGGACAACTTGCGGGGCGGGGGCCCCTCCAGATGGCCGGCTAACCTTCCTTCCTTATTTTCCTCCCTTCTCTAATTCTCTCCTACTCTTCTAGTTCTAGTTTCTTTTGATTGTGTTCACCCGCTGGGGGAGACTAAGACAGATCTTTCTGTAACTGATGTATTGTATCCTTTGCACGGAGATTCTTAGTATTGGGACAAATACCTGATTTTTGTTTTTTGTCTCACACTAAAAGCTTATATCCCCCAGTAATTAATATGATATGATATTTTGGACCCTAGGGCTTCTAGACAATCTCAGGAGATGGGGGGCGCGGGGGCTCCCCCTGTGCACAGCCTGATCCCTTTTGGGGTGCCGGTGGGATCCCCTAGGGCCTCCTTAGGAAACGGTCAATGATCTTAGTGGTCCTTTTTTATATATGTTCCAGTAATAACTTAATAGTTATTGATCCTCTCTGCAATACTTAGACAATTTTCTTTAGCCTTTTCACTGTTAGCTCTCTATCCCCCTCAGGGGTTGGCTGTTTAAAAATTTGATGTAACATGATCTTTTGATACAGATTTTGTATTCTACTTTTTGTTGTTTTGAAAAACCAATAAAAGATTTTGAAAGTAAAAAGTGTTTGGGGACCTGGGTCCTGCCCCAGGGGACATGTATCAATGCAAAAAGAATTCACGGGACTTCCCTGAGGCTTTCCCTGTGTTGTCAGAGGAGGGCAGGGTCATGTAACCGGGTGACCCCGCCCCCTCTGACAACACGGGGAAGGCCTCAGGGAAGTCCCGTGAATTCCCCATGCGTCAGAGTCTCCATTATATAAGGAGTGTCAGAAGAAGTGAAGTGTCACATGACTGAAGACTCCCACTGAGGCGGATCGTGCGGACGGAGCAGAGAAGAAGCCTGGAGGAAGATGTGGGATGAGAAGAGGGGACCAAGAAGAAGAAGATGGAGAAGAAGAAGATGAAGAAGAAGATGGAGGAAGAAGAAGAACACTGAAAGAACACCAGAAGAAAGAAAATGGAAGAAGAAGCCGAAAGAAGAAATGAATAAAGGACTTGTCAAAAACCGTCTCTTGTGTTTTTTAACCTTTTTGATACTTTTTTTGTGAAATGGTAGGGGTACATTTGTACCCCATTACCAATTCACACGGAGGATCTGGGGGTCCCCTTGTTAAAGGGGATATCCAGATTCCGATAAGCCCCCATACGCAGACCCCCACAACCACTGGCCAAGGGTTGTGGGGATGAGGCCCTTCTCCCCATCAACATGGGGACAAGGTGCTTTGGGGGCTACCTCAAAGCACCCTCCCAATGTTGAAGGCATGTGGCCTGGTACAGTTGAGGAGGGGGGGACTCTCTCATCCCCCCTCTTTTCCTGCAGCCTGCCAGGTTGCATGCTTGGATAAGGGTCTGGTATAGATTTTTGGGGGGACCCCACGCCATTTCTTTTTTAAAATTTGGCGCGGGGTTCCCCTTAAAATCCATACCAGACCTGAAGGGTCTGGTATGGATTTTGAGGGGGACCCCCATGCCATTTTTTTTTTAATATTGGCACAGGGTTCCCCTTAATATCCATACAAGACCTGAAGGTCCTGATATGGAATTTAGGGGACCCCCACGCCATTTTATTTTTATTTTGGTGCGGGGTTCCCCTTAATATCCATACCAGACCTAAAGGGCCTGGTATGGAATTTAGGGGGACCCCCGCGCATTTTTTTAAAATTTTGGTTCGGGGTTCCCCTGTGGGGAATTCCCATGCCGTTTTTATCAATGAACTTTTATGTGTATTGTCAGACCGGCAATTCATTAATAGCCACGAGTAGTTTTAAATGACTTTTTTTCCTTTGAAATGTCATTTTGCTGTCAGACTGTTCTAAACACGGGAAACATACGCCCCTTTACAGGCATACTATAGACACCCCAGGTACAAAATTTAAAGGGATATTACACTTTTATTGTTTCACTTTAAGCATTATTAAAATCACTGCTCCCAAAAAAACGCCCGTTTTTAAAACTTTTTTTGCATTGATCCATGTCCCCTGGGGCAGGACCCAGGTCCCCAAACACTTTTTATGACAATACCATGAATATAAGCCTTTAAAATTAGCACTTTTGATTTCTCCCACAGACTTTTAAAGGGTGTTCCGCGGCATTCGAATTTGCCGTGACCACCCCAAATTGTTCGCTGTTCGGCAAACTGGCAAACAGCCGATGTTCGAGTCGAACTCATCTCTACTGTTCGCAAGTTCTGCTGCGAACCGAACCAGGGGGTGTTCGGCTCATCCCTAGTAAGCATATTCTCCATTTAGCACATTAGTTCAGTGGCGTTGCAAGGTGGGGGCGGGGGGTGCGGACCGCACCCGGGTGAGACCCGCCAGAGGGGTGACACCCATGTATAGCAGAACCGCAGCCGCTGACACCGCCCTCTGCCCTGTGCCTCACGTCCCGCTCACTCTGTGTCCCCCATGGAGCGGACTGAAGCTGCCTCCTCCTTTGTTTACATCCAGTAAGGAGGAGGAGCTCCGAGTGACACACACCTCTGTGTGTTTTTTCTTCCACGGCCACGCTGTACTGAGGTACTGTACTGTACACTCTAAGTAGATTAGTAAATAGACATGTGCAGGGGGGGGCGCTATGGGAGGGGAGAGGGGTGCTTATACTGATGGGGACTCTGCACTAGGGGGATTCTATACTGATGGGGACTCTGCACTAGGGGGATTCTATACTGATGGGGACTCTGCACTAGGGGGATTCTATACTGATGGGGACTTTGCACTAGGGGGATTCTATACTGATGGGGACTCTGCACTAGGTGGATTCTATACTGATGGGGACTCTGCACTAGGGGGATTCTATACTGATGGGGTCTGCACTAGGGGGATTCTAAATTGATGGGGACTCTGCACTAGGGGGATTCTATACTGATGGGCTCTGCACTAGGGGGGATTCTATACTGATGGGGTCTGCACTAGGGGGATTCTATACTGATGGGGACTCTGCACTAGGGGGATTCTATACTGATGGGAACTCTGCACTAGGGAGATTCTATACTGATGGGGTCTGCACTAGGGGGGATTCTATACTGATGGGGTCTGCACTAGGGGGGATTATATACTGATGGGGACTCTGCACTAGGGGGATTCTATACTGATGGGAACTCTGCACTAGGGGGATTCTATACTGATGGGCTCTGCACTAGGGGGGATTCTATACTGATGGGGTCTGCACTAGGGGGATTCTATACTGATGGGGACTCTGCACTAGGGGGATTCTATACTGATGGGAACTCTGCACTAGGGGGATTCTATACTGATGGGCTCTGCACTAGGGGGGATTCTATACTGATGGGGTCTGCACTAGGGGGATTCTATACTGATGGGGACTCTGCACTAGGGGGATTCTATACTGATGGGCTCTGCACTAGGGGGGATTCTATACTGATGGGCTCTGCACTAGGGGGGATTCTATACTGATGGGGTCTGCACTAGGGGGATTCTATACTGATGGGGGGTCTGCACTAAGAGGGGGGTGTCTCTATTAATGGGGGGTCTGCACTAAGGGGGATTCTATACTGATGGGGGGTCTGCACTAAGTGGGGGTGTCTCTATTGATGGGGGGTCTGCATTAAGGGGAGGTTATATACTGATGGGGGGTCTGCACTAAGGGGAGGTTATATACTGATGGGGGTCTGCACTAAGGGGGTGATTCTATACTGATGGGGGTCTGCACTAAGGGGGTGATTCTATACTGATGGGGGGTCTGCACTAAAGGGGGGTGTCTAAACTGTGGGGGTCTGCACTAAGGGGGGATTCTTTACTGATGGGGGGTCTGCACTAAGGGGGTGATTCTATACTGATGGGGGGTCTGCACTAAGGGGGTGATTCTATACTGATGGGGGGAGTCTGCACTAAGGGGGTGATTCTATACTGATGGGGGGTCTGCACTAAGGGGGTAATTCTATACTGATGGGGGGTCTGCACTAAGGGGGTGATTCTATACTGATGGGGGGTCTGCACTAAAGGGGGGGTGTCTAAACTGTGGGGGTCTGCACTAAGGGGGGTTCTTTACTGATGGGGGGGTCTGCACTAAGGGGGTGGATTCTACCCTGATGGGGGTCTGCACTGAATTTGGAGGTCTATACTGATGGGGGGGTGTCTGTACTGATGGGGGGGTCTGCACGGAGGGTGGAGGTCTGTTGTTAGTGAGGGTGATCTATACTGAGGGAGGGGGATCTATACTGCAGGATCTGTACTTAGCGGAGAGGGGTCTGTACTGAGGGGGGACTATATTTGGTGGAGGGTGGGGGGGAGGGGGGTGACACCAATTTTTTCAGCACTGGGTGACACCAGCCCTAGTGACGCCACTGCATTAGTTATAAAGCTAATCATTTCTATATGCAAATGGATAACAGCCCTGCTTTTTCTGGTAAATTCAGATTATCAGAAACCCGAATTCAAGAACGAAGACGGGAGGGAAAGAAGAAGGAAAGACTTGAAGACTGAAGAGAGGGAGAGAAAGAGAAGAAAGAGAAAAAAAAGAAAAAGGAGAGGGGGTGAGGGAAACTGTAGGAAAAGAATGGGGAAAGGAAAAGGGAGGGGGGGGACACAGGAACGAGAAGTCAGCGGGGTATGGATTAGCAGGGTAAAAATAACATGCCCTGTCATCTCTGCCCCCCCATGGCCAATTTATCCTGAGCAATATACGTCATGCACTTGTCAGCTCATTATCTAGGAACTGGCAAATTGAAAGTGTTCAGTTATCTTAAAGTGGGTCCAGTATGCCCATATGTTCATGAATTTTTGTATCCACTCTTGGAAAATAAGTATCAGCTCCTCCATCTCCTCTATTTTGGAGAGCCTGGTGAACCACTCTTTAACAGTTGGGGGGGTACTAGATCGCCAATGTATCGGAACACAAAGTCTTGCTGCATTCACCATGTGCATAGCTAGTGATTTGTAGTAATCACTTTTAGATATTGTCGTGTGATGAAATAAATATTGCGCTGGAGTATAGTTTAAATTGTATGAGGTGACCTTAGTGATGATATCATGTACCTTTTTCCAGAAAGGTTGGATGGAATCACAGTCCCACCAAACGTGGAGCATAGTGCCTTCTGCTGTACCACACCTCCAGCACGTGTTAGGTATAGATGGTGAGAATTTGTAGAGGAGAGAGGGAGTTCTGTACCAGCGTGTTTCAATTGTATAGCAATTTTCCTGAATAGCTACGTTCATGGAGCCCTTGTGTGCATATTCATGTATGGTTTCCCATTCCTCATTGGATAAGGAAATTTGCAATTCACTATCCCATGCATTGCATGTGGGTTCTCGAGTGGTGTTAGGCTCTTCTAATAACAATGTGTAGATAAAGGATATTAAATGCCTTTGTGGTGTTTTTTTTTGTGCAGAAGGATTCAAAAGATGTGAGCTGTCTTGTCCATGTTGATGATGTTGGTTGTGTAGACAGGAAGTTCTGTATCTGCCTGTAGGTCCAAAAGGGGAAGGATTTGGTTAGTGAAACGTCTACCAGATTGTCATAGGAGCAAGGGGCGCCTTTTAAGAAAAAGTGTTGCACCCTCATATCTTTGTAGGGCCATTTGTGACTTATGCAGCGTACACACGGGCGGACTTTCCGACTGGACTGGTCCGAAGGACTTTCTGACGGACTTTTGACAGACTTTTGACTTTTTTTACGAACGGACTTGCCTACACACGACCGGACTACGGACGAACTTGCCTACACACGATCGGACTTCCCAGCAGACCTAGTTCCCGACGGGGTTACGGCAGACTTTCCAAATGAACGGACTTGCCCACACATGAACAAGTCTGTTCATTTTGAACATGACTCGGGTACGACGGGACTAGAAAAGGAAGTCAATCTTTTATCGGCGAGATTGATGCCTTGCAAGCCCCGTCGTGGGGCATACCAGGCCCTTAGGTCTGGTATGGATTTTAAGGGGAACCCTCTACGCCAAAAACACGGCATGAGGGTCCCCCCAAAATCCATACCAGACTCTTATTCGAGCATGCAGTCCGGCAGGTCAGGAAAGGGGGTGGAGACGAGCGAGCACCCCCCTTCTGAACCGTACCAGGCCGCATACCCTCAACATGGGGGGTGGGTGCTTTGGGGGAGGGGGGCGCCCAGCTCCCCCCAAAGCACCTTGTCCTCATGTTGATGAGGACAAGGGCCTCTTCCCTACAACCCTGGCCGTTGGTTGTCGGGGTCTGCAGGCGGAGGGCTTATCGGAATCCGGGCCCCCAGATCCCGGCCCCCCACCCTATGTGAATGAGTATGGGATACATCTTACCCCTACCCATTCACCTAGGGAAAACACTAGACAGGTTTTTAAAGTAATTTATTAGACAGCTCCGGGCGTCTTCTTCTGACTTCGGGGATCTTCTTCCGAATTTGGGGGGTCTTCTTCCGACTTCGCCGCTGTCTCTGGCCTCTTCTCTTGGTGTCCGGTTCTTCTCCCGCTCTCCAGCCTCTTCTCCCGGTGTCCGACCTCTTCTCCCAGTGTCCGGTTCTTCTGCCGACTCATCCGCTATTTTCTGCTGCTCTTTTGCTAGCGGTGGCCCGGACTTCTGCGTCGTCTTCTTCCCTCTTCTCTTCTTCCGATGTTGACACAACGCTCTCTCCCGCTGTAATGCTGTGTGAGCGGTGCGCGATGACTTATATAGGCAGTGACCCTGCCCCCTTATAACATCACAGTCCTTGGGCATGCTGGGACTGTGACATCATGAAGGAGTGGGTGTATCAAAGACTCTGTTGGCCAGTGTCTAGGCAGGAGCCAGGGGAGATCATGAATTGTGAATCATGAAAAAGAGTTTTCTATATGTACTCATAACTTTTTATTATAATGGATATTTCAGTCAGCGATTCTGGTGAGATGGCAAGCTAAATAGTATTTATAGAGGTCAGGTAAGCCTATCCCCCCTTAATCTTGGAGGGACTCAACCGAGTACATTTGATATGTGGTGGGGAGTCCTTCCAGATAAATCTTGAGCAGGCCTGACAAGGGGCAACCCTGGTGGGTGCTGTTGCTAATGGTCAAGGCGTTTGACAGGTGGCCTTTTACCTGTACACATACGATAGGGTTGGAGTATAATGCCAAGATATGGGTTAGCATACGCGATTGAAGT
Source organism: Aquarana catesbeiana (assembly GCF_042186555.1). Classification (NCBI taxonomy): domain Eukaryota; kingdom Metazoa; phylum Chordata; class Amphibia; order Anura; family Ranidae; genus Aquarana; species Aquarana catesbeiana. Next base: position 160,105,207 of record NC_133326.1, on the reverse strand, counting down.
CCTATCGCTTTCAAAACCTCACGCATGTAGTCCCAGGCCACTGTGTCGAATGCCTTCTCTGCATCCAACGACAAAAAAAACCCCGGGGGATGATGTCAGCCAATGGTGGATGTTTAATGCTCGTATAGTGTTGTCCCTGGCCTCTCTACCTGGGACAAAACCTACCTGGGCTAAGGATATGAGGTTGGAAAGGAGGGGTAGCAGTCTATTGGCCAGGATCTTTACATATAGTTTTATGTCTACCTTAAGTAGAGAGATGGGTCTATAATTTGATACTTGCGTGACATCTTTACCTTCCTTAGGGAGGACCGTTATATGTGCATCTAACATGTGGCCTGTGGAAATATTAGGAACTGAGAGGGCATTGAAAGAAGACATGTGCACACTAAAATATTTTGTTTTGGAATTTCGTTTTCGTCTGAAAAATAAATGTATTTAGTTACTCCCGAAATTTGTTTTTATTTAAATTGTTTCGTTTAAAAAAATGCATTCGTCCGAAAATCCGATATAATTAAGGTAGAATCTGTCATTGAAGGCTTATGGTGTCTGTCAAATGTGTGGTGTCTGTACGATGCCGCAGTCATACATTTCCGGTCGAATGTTCCACCTACAAGCTATAGTAGAATTCTAATGTTGTATGACACTAGTAATAATTATATTTATTAATTATTATTACTAGTCAACCAACATTAGAATTCTTCTATAGCCTATGGGCAGAGCATTTGACCATAAATGTCTGCTCGCGGCGACTGCTTCATCGAAACTTTATGTCGAATCTTTTCTCTCTATGTCGAATAATCTTGACTAATAGAGTTAGGTTAGACACATTCAACCTTTTTTGCTATATTCTCTATAATGTCGAATCTTTTCTCTCTATGTCAAATCTTTTCTCTCTATGTGGAATAATCTTGGACTAATAGAGTTAGGTTAGGCACAGTGGACCTTTTTTGCTATTGCCTCTATAATGTGGAATCTTTTCTCTCTATGTAGAATAATCTTGGACTAATAGAGCTAAGGTTAGGCACATTCGACCACAGGTTCGATGGACACAGATCGCTATTGTCAGCGTCATGTTGAATCTCCTATCTATATCGAACTGTTGTCACAATGAAAACAAAAATAAAGCATTTGTTTATGCCAGATCTTTAGGTTTTCGGATTCTGCACGTTAGTTATCGTTTGTTAAAACGATAACAAAAATACCCGAAATTCGGATGAAAATGCATTTGGACGAAAAAGAATGCACATGTCTAATTAAAAGTCGAGATCATCTTAGGAGATAGGACATCCATGAAACATTTATAATATTGTAATGAGAGCCCATCAGGGCCTGGGCTCTTACCTGGTTTCATTTGTTTCATGGCAGTCAGTAACTCCTGTTTTGAAAGGGGGCCTTCCATCTCCTCAGCCTGCTGTTTAATAATTGTTTGTGTGCCATACTGGGTTAAAAAATATGCAATTGCCTCCCTTCTTGATTCTGGGGACATTGGGCTTGTGTTCTCTGAACTTAGGTTATAAAGCTTAGAGTAGTACCTCTCAAAGTTTTTAGCTATGTCCTCATTAGTCGCATGTAATGTAGGTCGCGTATGTGGTGGATTGTGAGAGAGGCTCTCGAAGCTTGCACTGCCCTTGCCTGAAGTCTTCCACTTTTATTGCCATGCTCGTAGAATATCTTCTGACAAAGAACATATTGGTGTTTTTTAGGTTTCCCCAATTCTTCCAGCAGAAGGGAGTGAGTGTGTAGTAAGTCCTGCAGTGTGCCAAGTATCGTGCAAAGTTAGATTCTGCATTTGCAGTTTGATCTGGCGTAAGGCCCGGTATGTCAGAGTAGATGTACCTGATGAGGTGTCTATGTCGGGATTCTGTGGCACATTAAAGTCCCCTCCCAGGATGATTATTCCCTCTGTAAAGGTAGACAGTAAAGTAGCTACCTTCCTGGGGAGTGTGACCGGATGTAAACCAAGGAGGAAGCATTTGCAAGGAGCTCTGATCATCCTACTTTAATCCTTTGCCATCCTTGCTGCTGAACAGCTTGGTGAGCCTGTACATCTGCCCTACTAATCCCTGGCATCCCCTGCTTCAGATTCAATGACTATTTCTGTGCCCAGCTAGCCGGCCATGCTGCAGTAATCCGGCCAAGGCTGGCTCCATATACTCGCGGCTCTGATCATCCTACTAGTCTAATCCTTTGCCATCCTTGCTGCTGAACAGCCTGGTGAGCCTGTACATCTGCCTTACCTAATCCCTGACATCCCCTGCTTCAAATCCATTGACTATTTCTGTGCCCGGCCAGCCGGCGATGATGCAGTAATCCGGCCAAGGCTGGCTTCATATAGTCAAGGCCCACCGCCATCTTGAGGCCTACAGTGCTTCTCACATCCTAGAGGCCTGAGCTTGTGCTGAGCTGCTTGCCCTGGTGAGTACCACAGGGGTGTCCACTAACACCCTAAGACTGTCTAAGTGCTGTGTGGCCCCTCTGCCAGATAATCGTCACAAGCTGCTGGCTATCCATCCACCTGCTCCACCCTACCAAACCCTTGCCCTCAGATTAATGGGCCCTAAAAACTGGGCCAAAAACTCATCCACACCAAGCTGCCCACCCCCTGTCACGGCTGCTAGGATGGATCCTTCTCCCGTAGGGAGGTTGCAGGCCCTGCTGGCTGAACTAACTATGGAGTCTGAGACTTCCCCAGATGTGGCTCTCCCTGCCCCCTCCTCCCAGGATAGCACGGCAGTGATCCTGGCCGCCATTGAACAGAGCTAAACCCTCCATGCTGGTGAGAATCGATTGCAGAAGAATGTATTCTCATTAGAAACGACCTAGATAAGATCAGAGGTAGACTGACTGAATCGGAATCCAGACTTTCTGCCACTGAAGACCTTACGGCTACTCACACTAACACCATAGCGGACTTGCAACGCACAGTACAACTGCTTGTCGCCAAATCCAATGACGCAGAAAACAGGGCAAGATGGAACAATGTCTGAGTTTTGGGTCTCCCTGAGGGAGAGGAGGGCGATCGCCCAGCCAAGTTTGCGGAAGAGTTCTTCAGGAAACTGCTAGGTCTCACGGATGTCTCCCCGACCTATGTCGTTGAGCACGCCCACCGTGTACCCACAGGATGCACTATCCCTGGTGAAAATCCCTGACCCTTCTTGGTCCTCTTCTTTAACTTCAGGGACCGTGACAGGATCCTTTCTGAAGCCTGCAAACGCCCCTCACTTCCATACGGCAACTCCTCGGTCCTACTGTTCCCGGATTTCTCAGCTGAGCTGCAGCGTAAGAGGAAGTCTTTAATGAGGTTTGTAGGCGCCTACGTGAAAAGGACATTAAATACAGCATGTTGTACCCCAGCCATCTCCGGGTCACAATGACTCGGTCAGGTTCTTCGACTCCCCGGCCGATGCGCATAACTGGCTGGACAACCTGCGGTAGGTGTGGTAAGCTGTTCCTCACTACAAGTTGCTTTAAGAAAGTTGCCTTAAATATGCTATTTTCCTTCCGGATACACGCATTAAGGGGTTGTTTATTCAGTCATCAGTCTTTTGTTGTGTAGCCCTTTGGTCTCAACACCTACTTTGCTGCAGGCTGACCCCCAAGTCTCTTACGCAAGCCATACCTGCTATTTCGGATGGGCTACAGTTCTACTTCCTGAGGCTGAGGTGTATGACTTATGAGTTCCTCCTGGTCCTGAACTAGATGTATGTTTTTTCTTCTAGATCCTTCTACTCCGGAGCTACCTTGTTGGACACAACTCACTGAAGTATCTAACCCCCCTCAGTTTTTTCGGCCTCTTGAAGAACTCTTCAAAGAAGTCTGAAAATCTATCTGTTAAGGGTTTTAAACTGACTGGCATTGTTGTTGGGGTTGCTGGTCAGTAGGGAGTTCAACAGGTTTCTTCCCTGGAACTTTGAGCAACACATAGGTGACTTTTGGTATAGAGGTTTAGGGATTAAACTACTAGCCCAGTTATGTTGGGGTATTGGCTAGGTAGTATTGTGTTTTTTGATGATGTCTGGGTAGGGTGTTATGTGTTCTGGGGAGAGGGGTTTCTCTGTTTTGAAGATCTGGATACACAATGCTCAAATGCTTCGTTGGTCTCTGACCCTAAAGAATATATGTGCCAATTTTGGGTTTACTTACATGTGTTGGTTTGCTGGGCTCATCCTCCTCCTGTTTCCCCCCGATGTTCCATGATGGCTCCCTCAGATGCTGAGCTGCTGACCATTTTGTTGTGGAACGTCAGGGGGATTAACTTCAAGTATAAAAGAACACTGTTATTTCAATATTTAAAACTGCATAACCCCCACATAGTGCTGCTTCAGGAGATGCACTTAACTGGTAACAAGGTTCTGGCTTTGAAAAAACCCTGGGTGCAAAGGGCGCTTCATGCGACCTATTCCTCGTATTCTCGAGGGGGTGTCTATACTGATCAGCAAATGTGTACTATGTGTAATTCATGATGTTCATTTAGATCCCCAGGGGAAATTTGTTATGGTAGTGTTGAGCATTTATAACAAGAAATATGTCCTCCGAGCCAGATACAGATTCTGTACGTGCTCTATGGGAGGCTGGCTCCGCATTGCCCAGCTCATGTTCTGTTCATGGGAGACTTCAATGCTACACTGTCCCGTGACATGGATAGGCCTTCCCCTCAATCTACTTTTAATTCTGATCTTGGAACGTGGGCTCAGGCAACAGAGTTCCAAGAGGCATGGCAGTGGCTTCACCCCCATGATAGAATGTACTCTTGCTTCTCAACCACATTTAAAACCTCCTCCCAAACTGATCTGGCTTTTGCCAATGCTGCCCTGCTGGCCAGCATTCAGGAGGCAAGTTACCTTCCCTCTGGCCTCTCTGACCACCACCCACTTAAATTGACCATTAGGACTGCCAGTTCACGAAGCAAAGCCCTTTGGAGGTTACAACCCCATTGGAATAATAACGAGGCAGTCCATGACAGAGTTTCTCCTTCCTTGCGGGACTATTGGGCGCAAAATGCAGGATCAGCCTCCCTGGAGATGACATGGGACGCTTCCAAAGCTCACAGCAGGGGTTAGTATATATCAGCTGTGTCAACGTCGAAGACAGAGCTTGGGGACAGGGTTGACGAGGCTCTGAATCAATATTTAGCCTCGGCAACGGTCCCCAACTTTGAGCACCTTTTATCACTTAGGTGAGAACTGCATCTCCATGTTTCAGACACCATCAGGTTGGGTATACAACATAGCAGACAGGAATACTTTGAGCATGGAGACAAGAATAGCAAACTGCTAGCGCTGCTAGCACAGCAGGATAGGCCCTATCGGAAATCCTTACGGCAGATGGCGTATTAGTCACCTCTCAGGAGGATATCCTGTCTGCATTTACCACGTTTTATTCCTCTCTGTATGTTTCCTCACTCCCTGATGGGTTTGACCCTACACCTATGATCTCTGCATTGGACATGCTAGCACTGGGATGGCTTTCTGATGCAGAGAGGCAACTGCTTGTCTCAGAGATCACTCCAGAAGAAGTCACAATGGCCATTAAGTCTTTCTCGGCAGGTAAAACCCCGGGGCCGGATGGCCTGCCCATAGAGTATTATAGAACTCATACAGAATTACTTGCCCCCAAACTAGCTCAGATGTTTCAAGCCTGTTTGCAACAGGGCTCCTTACCGTCCTCTATGAGGGAAGCCCATGTCGTTCCCATTCCAAAGCCTAATAAAGACCCTAAGCTGTGCACCTCCTACAGACCAATCGCACTTCTCAATTGTGATCTAAAAATACTAACCAAGTTACTGGCCACTAGACTTAATAGAGTAATAAAATCCCTGATTGACTCTGATCAAACAGGCTTTATGCCCAGTAGGTCCACAGACATTAATATACGTAGACTATTTTCTAATATACATGCCCCCCATACTAACCAGGGCACTAGGACCATTGCCACCCTTGATATGGAAAAAGCATTTGACACAGTGGAGTGGGTATATCTGTGGGAGGTGCTTAGAAGAATGGGTGACCAACTGAAATGTATTGCTTGGATATGCACACTGTATACCGGTCCCATGGCATGCATTAAACTGAATGTCTCCCTGTCTCCTCCGTTCCCCCTGCAAAGGGGCACCAGACAGGGATGCCCTCTCTGCCCGGCTCTGTTCACCCTGACCATGGAGCCTATTGCTGAGGCCCTTAGGAGCTCGGCTGGAGTTCATGGTCTTAGGGTAGGCTGGCTGGAGGAGAGAGTGGCTCTCTACGCGGATGATCTGCTGCTTTTTTTGAATGACGCTGGTGACTCTCTGTGGGGTGCACTCGGTATCATGGATGCTTTCTCCGCCTTCACGGGGTTGAGAGTGAACTGGCACAAGTCTCTGCTGTTCCCTGTGGATGAGGGGGCCAGGTCCTCCTCACCCTCCTCTCTTCCACTCCAGTGGGTTGATCAGTTTACCAATTTAAGTATAATCATCTCAAGAGAGAGTAGGGACTTTGTGCGGCTCAATCTTGACCCTGTCTTGGTAGCAATTAAAACCAAACTGAAGGCATGGAGCAATCTTCCCCTTTCCCTCATTGGGCACATCAATCTTCTCAAAATGAAAGTCCTCCTTAAATTTTTTTTTCAGAACGCCCCACAATGGCTGACCAAAACTTTCTCTAATTCTCTTAAGCAACTCTTCCTCTCCTTAATTTGGGGGCCTAAACCACCTAGATTCAAATACACCACTCTGACCAGGCCTGTGGACAGTGGGGGCTTGGCTCTCCCTGATTGCCACAAGTATTTCTTGGCCACTCAGCTTGTGACCGACCATTGGTGGTTGCAGCCAGACCTGACCAACTCTGTGGTTGTGCTGGTGGTGGCTATAGTGGGGTCTCTGGATGCCTTGAAGGGGTTGCTATTCAGGGGGCCTAAAACGCCTCACCATCTCACCCCTTCTATGTGTACCACTATGCAGGCATGGAAGGTGGGTGAGGCGCTGAGGGCACCCCAACCAAACTCCTGGTTTCCTCACACCCCCTGTGGCTGAACCCTAACCTATCACAGTTCAATACCATCCCAGATCCACAGGCCTGGGCCAAATACAAAACACTGACCCTTGAGCATGTTATCACCAACAGAGAGCTCACCCCCTTTCACGTTTTACGCACCACATTTAATGTGCCTGCACGGGCCCATTTTAGGTATCTTTAAATCACTCATGCCTACAGGTGTCAGTTCTTAGGCCAACCAGTTGAACTGGCATACTCGGAGCTCGAATCCACCCTTCGGGTGAAGGACTCCACGTCTCAGCTCTACGGGTCCCTGCTGGTTGCTGCCGGCCCCGAGTTGTCCCCCCTCCGCAGGAAATAGGTGGGGGACATACCGGAGCTGGACGAGGACAACTAGAGGGAGATTTGGGACTTTCCCTTCTCCCCTCTGGTCTCAGCTAGGGACAAACTGGTCCAATACAAAATTGTGCATAGAGCTCACTACACGCCTCACAGGCTGCACCAGATGTCGCCGGTGCATTATCCAGCGTGCTGGGGTTGCTCCTACCAACCGGGTGACTTTTTCCACATTTTTTGGGTTTGCCCAGCAATCAAACATTATTGGAAAGAAGTACTCCAGGTGATTGCTAAGGTCACTAAGACTCGTGTTCCTTATAATCCTAAATATTGTCTGCTGAGGCTGGTGGAACAACTGTCACTGCTTAGACCCAGGAAAATACTCATATGCCTTCTATTGTACTAGGCTCGTAAGTCCATTATGATGAACTGGAAACAATCGTCTTCCCCCTCTGTCAGATTCTGGAAAAGCCTAGTGAATGCCAGTTTACCCCTGTATAAAGCTACCTACTCGGCAGGGGTTGTCCACAAAAATTTGAAAAGGTATGGACCTGTTGGCTAGATGATAATACCATGGCAACTGATGCAGTAACCAATTCCTAGAATAACACTATATCTCTAATCTGTTAGTATATTGACCCAACTACTCTCATGTTGCATTATCTTGTTGGTTCCAATTTGAGCACAGATTCTCCTGAACTGAACCTCTCCCCACATTGGGGTTATAGTATAAGTTTGTTTATGTTGTATGTTGTGCCCTGTTGCAGTATGTTGCCGCATCAGAAGAACTGCCCCTGCGTGGGCAAGGTTTGGCCCCTGCGTGGGCTAATTTTGTATGCTAATGAAAAAATTAACAAAAAAGATTTTGCAAAAAAAAAAAGTAGCTACCTTCCTCATAAATGAAACTTGATGTTCATTTGGACAATATATGTCGGCCAGTGTTAGTGGCTTGGAAGCGAATTGGCCCTTTATGAAAATAAATCTACCCTCTGGATCTATGAGGGAATCTTTCATATTGAATTGTGCATGTTTGGAAATTAAACTGGATACTCTCTTAGTTTTAGCAGAAGCATTAGTGGAATGGATCGCTGTCTGGTACAGGTGATTGGTAAGTTTGGGTATAGAGTCCGATCTAAAGTGGGTCTCTTGGAGAAAGAGAAATTGAGCTTTATGCTTGGAAAGTGTGGACAGGACCTGCAATCTTTTTTCTGGGGTGTTTAACCCTTTGACGTTAAGCGAACCACATTTCAATGATAAAGACGGTTTTTTTTTTGGATCTTCTGCATGGTTCACTAAGGGGTAGACCTAATAAGGCCTGGCGAGTTAATGGACGAGAGGAACTCCAAACCCCAGTGGAGGGTCGATCAAAGGGGGAGCAGAGATGCACAGGACTTTCCAAGCAAGGGGGAGCAGAAGTTGGGAAAGAGAAGGGGAGAAGGAGCGAAGGAAAAAAAAAAGGGGGGGGGGGAAGTGAGCAAGAACACAGATAGAGAAAAAAAAAAGTTAGAGGAGGGAAACTAGGGGAAAAAGGGTAAACATGGACTCAAAAAGAAAGGGGAGGGGGGGGAGAAGACGAAGAGACAGAAATAGAGAAAGGAATTGGGTATGCTCCTGTGAGGGTCACACGTTGTGTGTAGGAGTAGGTACCAGAGGTGAAAATAGTGGTTCTATATCACTTAAACAAGAGGGGAAGAAGAGAGAAGGGGGAGGAAATAGAGCCGGTGGGTTAGCAGGTGTAGTATAAATACTTTTGCTCGTGGGGTAGTAGTATGGAAAAGACCAACAGTTTCCCGCAACCCCGAGGACTTACATGAGCCTATAATTTAAGGGCAAGTCTCAGGAGCTTGAACCTTAAAAGAATAAAATAGTAAAACAACCGCATAAAATTTGACCATGTATACATTAAAGAAATTGCTCCAGGAGCACCACAACTCAAAAAAAAAAAAATTTAAAAAAAAGGGAGGTGGAAAGAAAAAAAAAAAATCACCAACCTGCATCACATGCTTAAGTTGCATATCATATTTGTACTAAGAACAAAAAATCATAACTCTTTTTCTTTTTTCCCCCTCTATATTTAGACCAGAGGGTAGTCTACCATTGTATGAGCAATACTTCTTAGGAACAGGGAATTAGTCGTCTAACATAATGTTAATGTTCTCCTGTTTATGCTAGCAAGAAAACAGACAAGAAATATGACACTAGGTTAACGTTGATATAAAGTGTACCTTAGTTTAAGTAGGCGTATAATTCTGAAATTGCTAGTGGGAGGGAGCGCAGCCCAGCACCCCGCCCAGAGGTGTAACAGGTCTGTATTCCCCAAGACACAAATGCACAGAGGGCCCTTGGTAGGAGCGCTAAAAATATAAAAAAGCTCAATGAAGCCACAAGTGGGGGTAAAACCCCCGTGTATGGGTTATTACCTGCAAATCTAAACTAGCATTTGCGATGTTGTGTCATGGAGAATTTTAATGCCTGATAGTGCCAGACTCTCTGGTCTGAGGCTGTGCCATGCCCTCAACTCCCCCTGTCATAATCAAAACACAATATTTCCAGTACGGATGTGGATTAATAACAAACTAGTTTAAAGAGTATGACCATCTTGCTGGGTCTGAATCTTTGAGATCCGGATCCTTAGGGAAAAAAGTAGAAATATTGGAATGGCTAGGTCATATTGAGACCTTTAAACACTCTGTGTGTGTGTGTTGAGGCATTTCCCTTTGGACTTTATCTGTGAGAGTCATATCTGTGAATATGTTCCGGTTTTGCTGTTGAGGCAGCTGAATGGAGTTTCTTAATGTAAAGTTTCTGCCTGGTCTGATTGACCCTTTCCACTCCATCTTACAGGGTCTGCCCAACATTCAGACTAGGTAACTGGTAGACTCATAAGTCATCTATATAAATCCTGCAACAGTGCAGGAGAGAGTCATGTTGTGCTGGTAATGTTAATTATGTAGAACAGGCACAACTTAAAGAGAATGCTCCAACTGGCAGTAGTAGTACTCATAGAGCGATACTTGCGTGTCCCTGTGTCGGCTTAAGTTTCCAGCCGGTCTCCCTACATCTAGTTTGATAAAGCCCCAAAACACACAGTGGGTTAACATGTGCTATCTCCCATCATGGCATATCAATGTACGCATTTTGTGGGTGCAACCCCTTCCTCCAAACTAAAGTAGGTGAGAGGAAGAGGTTGCACCCACAAAACGCATCCATTGATACCCCGTGATGGGAGATAACACATGTTGACACACTGTGTGTTTTGGGGCTTAAGAAACTAACCTACACGCATTTTAGGCAGGGGATCATTCCAGTTCAATGCAGAGGGTTTCTCAACCAGGTTGAGATATACTTTGAGATGCTGCCCCAGGCATTTCCCACGGACAGAAGCAAAGTAGGTTTTGTGATATCTTTGCTTTCTGAGAGAGCCTTGGCCTGGGCAAACCCTCTATGGGAGACGCAAAAACCTGTTGTCTTGAGTTACCCTGAGTTTGTGGCCTCCTTTAAAAGGGTATTTGACATTCCCGCATGCTCCACTTCTGCTGCCAAGTGCCTTATGTCCATCAAACAGAGTAAGAGAACTGTTGCTGACTACGCCATTGAATTCCGTACTCTGGCAGCAGAGGTTGCTTGGAACAATGAGGCCCTCGTGGCTGCTTTTTTTCTTTTTTAAATTGTATACATTCCAATCAGAAAATAAAAACAGTATGTTTTTGAATAGTAAAATTATCAGAAATTGTTTGGGTCCTACACAGACGACAACAGAATAAACTTACAATAACACAAGTATAGTACATGTTACAAAACTGCAGAATAGTTCAGAAGGGGGCGGGGGGAGGGGAAGGGTGGATCAAGAGAGCAAGCTTAACAAAAAGGTCACATATATCTCACCAATAAGACCTTTTGTTCTCTGGATCTGCAATCAGCAAAAATTCTCAGAGTACCCAAACAGCAGGACTAGGGTACTCTAAGATGACTTGATTAAGGCAAAAGGAAGGGGAAAGGGGGAAAAACACCATGGATCGGAGATTATAACAGTATGGTTTCTATGAGGAATAAACTAACAGAATCCTGTAAACAGGCGTTAAACAGAGGAGGTTAAGGGTATGGTTCCTGGGTTAAGCTCAGAGTGATCCCATAAATCCCAAATTAGTGAAAATTGAAGAATGAATCATGGATTACTGCAGTAAGATTTTCCATTCTACGGATCTGTTCCAGGATTTGCAGAACATGGGGGAGTGTGGGTGGGGAAGTAGATAGCCATCTCAGAGGGACCACCGTTTTTGCTGCTAGTAGAGTGAAGGTGGCTAATTTTGGGGTGTGTTTAGAGATACCAGGGAATGGTAAGCCCAGGAGGTAATGAATTGGGTCTAGAGGTAGGTCCATTTTGAATAGGCCTTGTAGGTGTGCTTGGATGGAGAACCAGAATGGTTGAACAGCAGGGCAATCCCAAAATATGTGGAAGAGAGAGCCAACGTCATCCTAGCATCTCCAGCACACTGGAGGAACCTTAGAATCATATCTGTGTAAAACCTCGGGGGGTCCTATACCAGAAAAATAGAATTTTGTAAGCCTTCTCTCTCTGTTCAATGCATCTTGATGATTTGGAGATCGCCTCCCAGATCCTCTGCCACTAAGGGAGAGAGATAGGTCAGTGGAGGATTTGGGACCATTGTTGCATATATAAATGGTGTGTATTAGTCGATGGCAGGGCATCATGGAGGAATTTATAAATGTCTGAGATGAGATGGATCTGGTGTGGGCCTTGGGCACATAAAAGTTCAAATGGAGTGGGTTTATCTAGGGTCAAAGTCTGTGACTGAGAATGGAAGTAGTGTTTAAATTGAAGAAATTAATAAAAAAAATATGTTTTGGGATCTGGTGCTTTTGTTGTAGTTCAGTGAAAGATAGTAAGGTATGTGTGATGGGGTGAACTATGTTGCGGAGTTGGAAAATTCCAGCTTGCGTCCAGGGATACATTCGGGTGTAGGATAAACTATCCAGAATATCAGGGTTAAAAAGTCAGTTTAGTAGGGGTGGGCATGGGGAGGAGAGGGAGAATTGGCAAGAGCATCTTTTCCATACTGATAGTGTGAACAGCATCAGATGTAAACAGAGGCTTTGAAGTTGGGCAATAGAGGTAGGCAGGGTGGACCAAATCATGGAGCAGGGATGTACTGGGCTTGTTATACTCATTTCTAACTCTGACCATCTACTGGAAGCCATTCTAGCGGACCAAGCAATAATCGGTTTAAGGTGGGTAGCGTAGTAATACTTGATAAGGTCTGGGGCTACAGCCCCGCCCCGGGGCTAATACTACTGACTTGGCTATACGGTGTACTTTATTGTGCCAGATAAAATTTAGGAAGAATCTTTGTGTAGCTTTGAGTAGTGACATTGGGACGGGAATTGGCAAAGTTTCAAACAGGTAGAGGAGTCTCAGCATGACAGACATTTTAAGGACATTGATCCAACCTAAGAGAGAGATAGGGAGGGTGTCCCATTGACACAGAAGTTGGTCAATATCCCAGAAAAGAGGGGGAAAGTTAACCTGATAGAGAGTTTGATTTGAGGAGATTAAATGTATTCCCAAGTATTTAAGGGCGAGTGGACACCAATGGAAGGAATAATTCTGTTGGAGTATGGCCAGGGTGGAACTTCTGTTTTGCTGGTGTTAGTGTTATAACCTGAGATTGAGCCAATTTTTTCTAGTAAATTTAGGAGATTTGGGAGGGAGGTATGGGGACTGGTTAATGTCAATAGGATGTCATCTGCGAACAAAGAAAGTTTATATTCTCTCTGTCTTAGTTTGACCCCTCGGATGTCAGGATGTGTGTGAACAGCTTCAGCCAAAGATTCCAAACATAATATAAAGAGCAGAGGGGATAAGGGATACCCCTGTCTAGAGCCATTACTCAATTGGAAAGATGGCGATAGAAATGAGGATAGTTTGACCTGGGAAGTGGGTTGCAAATAAAAGGCATGTAATGCTGCCATAAAGGGGCCTTTAAAACCGTATTTGGTGAGAGTGGCAAACATAAAAGGCCAGCTAAGCCAGTTGAAGGCCTTTTGTACATCTAGGCTTAGAATTAGGGCCGGGCGTGTCGTCTTATTGAGCAGGTCAATGAGGTCAATGGTGTGTCTTGGGTTGTCATCTGCATGACGAGCGGGGACATATCCCACTTGGTCCTCATGTATAAGCTTAAGGATTATAAGGGAGAGTATGTTGGCTAATATTTTGGTAAAGATCTTGTATTCAGGGTTGAGTAGGGCTATGGGTCTATAATTGTCAGGGAGAGAGGAGTCTTTACCGGGTTTTGGGGATCACTGGGATGTGAGCATGGAGGAAATGAGGATGGGGAATGGTTCCCTTCAGTAAGGAGGTAAAGAGGGATATTAAATGTGTGCTTAGGATCAGTAGAAATGTTTTGTAATATGAATAAGGTAAGCCGTCTGGGCCTGGGGATTTATGGGTTGGGAGGTTTTTGACTACTTCTGCTAGCTCTTCAGGTGTGATTGCGGGATTCAGAGATGTAAGATGGGTTGAGGAAAGTTTGGACATATGTAGGGATTTGAAAAAGGATTTTTCTTGCGTAAAGAGGTGGTTGGGATCTGTTTTTACACAACTGTATAGTTTATGGTAAAGTTCTCCAAAGACTTTAGACATGGTAAGGGGGCAGTAAGTAGGTGTACCGTTAGCTTGCATAAGAAAGTCCGGAGATGAGTGGAAGGGGTGAGGTTTTCATTTATTCACTAGCATTCTGTGGGGTTTGTTAGAGTATTCATAAAACTTCTGCTTGGACCAAAGAAGAGACATATCAATTTTTTTCATGTCTGTGGATCGAAGCTGGTTTCGCAGAAAGATGACGGTTCAGAGTCTGGCCACCTTGGAAGAAGATATCAGGAACTTATCGGCCTTTCAGAGTTTGATTAAGAGAGAGGAACGTTGGAAGGCCGCATCTTTTTTCAAGCGGGAGCCTATGGAAATACACTGGCCCCGGAAGACAGTTTTGTGGGCTTCCCACAAGGTGGAGGACTCAGGAATCGTGTTCTCATTAAGTTGGAAAAATTCAAATAGGGCATTAGATAGGCTTTCTCTAGCCTCCGGGTTATGGAGCAGAGATTCGTTGAGCCGCCAGTTGCATGTTCTGGGTGAGGCAGAGGATAGGACAATCTCCAAGTGTACAAAAGAGTGGTCAGACCAAGTTATGGATGTCAGCAGAGGAGTGGAAACAAAAAAGTGGTCTAGCCTGGAATAAAGCTTATGGGGGTTGGAATAAAATGTGTACTGTTTTTGTGTGGGGTGTTTAATTCTCCAAACATCAAGGAGATTATGTGTCCTAATGAGTTTGTGGAAAGATGTTGAGAGGCGGTGGGCTGTGGAGGCTGTTGTGGTGGGGAAAAGTAAGTGTCTATCTTTACCAGGGGACATGGTCATATTAATGTCACCTCCTATAATAGTAAAAGGTTGAGAAACTTTGTCTAATTCTTCAAACATAGTAGAGAGAAATTTAATTTGACCAGAGTTGGGAGCATAGACATTCACCAGAGTTAGGGAGTGAGTGAGGAAAGAACATTTCAAGATAACAAATCTGCCCTGGGGGTCTAAATAAGAAGATTTGATTTTCAATGGGCAAGAACATTTTATTAAGACCACCACTCCTGCTTTCCCAGAAGGATCAGAAGCCGTAAAGGTAGTTGGAAAATATTTACTAGCAAATTTGAAGGACCCCTCAGGGTGGAAATGGGTTTCCTGCACCATTATCACATCAGCCCCTGAAGATTTAAACTCCTTCAAAGCCAACCCTCGCTTTTTGAACAGAGTTTAAACCTTTAACATTGTATGTAAAGAACTTTATCACCATGTTAATTTAATCTTTTGGAAGAGCAGAAGAGCAATTGAAATATAGCATAGAACATAGTGGGTAAGGAGTTCCATGGTGTGTGGAACGGGGGGGAGGGAAGGGGGGAAAATTCAAAGAAGCTGCTAAACTGAAACATGCATACATTACTTTCACATGAGATAGTAACATAACAACAGGTCAGAAAAAAGACCTGAAAAAAATAAGAAAATAAAATAAAAATAAAAAATAAAAACTGTCAAAAAGAAACCTGGAGGAAGGATGTCCGCCAGGAAGCCAGGGCCGAAGCCTCGGACAAATAAGAGACCCGTGGGATCTCCAAAGATGGGTAGGAGGCGGGTGCCCCCCACCGTCCTCTGGAATGAAATGTCCTGGAACATGAAATGTTAATGAAAAAACAAAAACAGAAGAAGCCACATCAGAAAACAAAAATGGGAGCGTTTTTTACCAGGGGGTCACAAAAACAATGAATGGAACACCCCATGAGCGTGGGGTAGATAAAAAAAAAAAAAAGCCTCCATTGTGGAGGCACTGGCCACGTGGATAAAAAAGAATGTCAGAGGGCCAAGTGACAAAAGAGACACAAAAGAGACAAAACCAAATTATGGGCTTTTGGTCGTCAGGTTGGAAACCTGGACAGAGGGCGCTTCTTGGGAGTGAAGGAGGTCTTATGGTGTTTATGTCTCACAGGGGTCCAGATGCGATTTGGTGCTGTCGGTGGTTTAGGTGTAGCAGGGAGTGGAGCGATGTCTTCTTCAGGTAGAGGTGGGAGACCCAGGTTGCGCAAGAAGGAATCACTTTCATGGAGGTCTCGCAGGGAATATTGTGTGCCATCTCGAGAGGTGGAGAGGCGGAAGTGAAAGTCCCAGCGATATGCAACTTTATGGGTCATTAGGTCTGGGTCTTTGACCCCATGAAATCAAGCCTGGAGTTAATGCGGGTTGCCATGGACATGGCCTCCTTACTGTCATAGTAATGAAAACAGACAATTATATCTCGTAGGTTTGCCCCTGCTGGGGGTTTGGGGGCCAATGATCTGTGGGCTCTGTCTAGTCTCCAGTCAATATTGGGTATATTGGGGGCTACCATATTAAAGAGGTTTAGCAGGTAGGGGCGGATTTCCTGATCATCCACTGTTTCTGGGATACCTCTGATCCGCAGGTTCTGTCTGCGCTCCCTATTTTCCAAATCTTCTTGCTGAGCTTGGAGCCGCGTGACAGTGTGCTTATTGGTGGCATTGTCCTCTTCTAGAACCTGGACATATTTAACAAGTTCATCGAATTTTGTTTCTAGGGTGTCTGTGCGTTCTCTTAGTTGTGTAATTTCACCTCTTAGTTCTTTAGCTAGCTTCCCCACCTCTTGAGCCATATTGTGGGTGAGGGCTTGGAGCAAAGTGTGTAATTTGGCATCCAGCATTTCAGATGTTAGGGGGGTAAATGAGCCCTGGGATTGTGTGGGGAGGAGAGTAGTAAGAGTACTTGCCTCAGCTGCACAATGTTCTGGTGGGTCCGGCGCGTCTTTTTTTTACCTGAGGAGGGGATGCAGGCCAAAACAGAAAGTGATCCATGGTGTGGGAGGATCGCGGCCCAGAGATCAAGGAGCAGCCGTGCCTTTGGTCTCCTATCTTGCCCATGGGATGCACTATCACCGTGGGAGTGTAGGGAGATGACTCCCATGGCTGACAGATCTGTGTAGCGGTGTGCGGGAGTTCCGGAGATTTGGCGGGGGACGGAGCTGATGCCTCACATGTCTGCCATGTCTAGAAGCCGCGCATGCCCCCCCTCGTGGCTGCTTTTTCTCATGGCCTCTCGGATTCCATCAAGGATGAGATAGCAGCCTGATATATACCCACTGAGCTGGAGAAGTTGATCACGTTTGCCATCCTCATTGACTCCAGACTCAGAGAAAGACTCTCTTTTAAGAAGCGCTTATGGAAGCCTCCTGTACGTTTGCCTCCAAGCTTTGCAGTCCCGCCTATGCCTCCCTAACCTCCCATGCCTACTGGTACCAAGTCAGTCAGTGAAGATGAACCCATGCAATTGGGCTTCACGCGTCTCTCTGCAGATGAGAGAACCTTTAGGAGGAGGGAGAGATTGTGCCTTTATTGTGACCAGGCAGGTCACTTTTTGAAGTCTTGTCCTACCCGTCCAGGGAACACCCGAACCTTGAGGCCCTGTCACGGACAGACCTTAGGTGACGTTGTTTTGTCCCCAGTTATCCAGAGGGATAAGCCCCTGGTTTCAGGCACCCTTTCTAGGCCTGAGTCATCCATCGAGATACAGGCTCTAATCGACTCCAATCGAGCTGCAGGCCTGTTCATTGATGTTGCCTTTGTATCGAAGCACTCGATTCCGCTGCAGCTGCATGACACTCCACTTGCCATTGAGGCTCTTGACGGGATTGATGTGATTCATGAGACAGTTCCGTTGTCCATGGCCGTAGGGGCTCTTCACCATGAGATAAACCAATTCCAAGTTATTTCCTCACCTAAGGTTCCACTGGTTATTGGTTATCCTTGGTTACAGAGGCACAACCCCTCTTTTGATTGGCTCTATGCTGAGGTTCTCTCCTGGTCACCACATTGCACTGAGACATGCTTCCAGAAGGTAGCCAAGGTCCCGTGCACCTTTTCACTCTCCTCCCTGCCGGAGGAGTACTGCGATTTTAGCAATGTCTTTGACAAAGGTCAAGCCGGTAGTTTGCCTCCACACCGGCCATATGATTGCGCAATTGACCTTCAACTTGGTGCCATACCCCCTCGTGGCCCGGTTTACCCTTTGTCAGTCTTGGAGGATAAGGCCATGGAGGAGTATGTTGCAGACACATTTTCTCGAGGTTTCATCCGCAAATCCTCGTCTCCTGCTGGTGCTGGTTTCTTCTTTGTGGAGAAGAGTGTGGTGAACTGAGACCCGGTATTGATTATAGGGGTCTCAATCATTTCACAATTAAGATAAGCTTTATTTGAGAGGGGCATACAATCTCATGAGGATTAAGGAGAGCGACGAGCGGAAAACTGCATTTAATACCAGAACAGGCCATTACGGGTACCTTGTAATGCCTTTTGGCCTTTGTAATGCCCCGGCAGTTTTCCAGGAATTTATTAACAATTTCCTC